>NC_054825.1:2315859-2645234 GCF_018345385.1 Vulpes lagopus
AATATTTACTGAGCACCATGGAGGACTGTTACTCTTAAACTTAATACTGATTATGCATTCTCTGAAAATGACACCCCGACTTTCTCTGGAGGCCAGCTTCTCCACATTCTCAGTCTGTGTGGTTTGGCCAGGATGGACTCCCTTGCACCCCACAGATCAGGGTAAGCAGGTGACCCAGGCCTGGCAAATCTACACCCCAATCCTATAGCCACTGCAATTGGTTTGGGCCTAGGCCCATGACCCATATCGCCTAATTACGGAAAATCCCAGTACCTCAATTTTGGAACCATCAGGAAGAGATGCTCCCTTCCCACTGGAATTTCATGTGAAAATTGCTGGTGCTAGACCACTGAGGCCAGCTCATGGGGACCCGCCAAGAGCCAAGGCAATACAGACAGAAGCAGAGAACACACAGAGATGAGCTCAGCAGAGGCCTTCTAGCATTTTTGATTCTAAGTCCTCTTTGCCATGGAGAGAGGGGCATATTCCATTTGCAACCCAAAGACCCCACCTTTGTACCAGGTATCCAGAAATGCTTCACCATGGGCCTTAGTTGGGTTTCATGGAGCTGACTTCAAAGAACAAGACAATTGGACCTTCCATTCTACACCATGTAAATATGAGACATTGGAGATCACTCCCACTCCTTCAGATAAGGAGGTCCTATGGGTGTCACAGGGCTGGCTCTTGGTCACAGAGCAGGAGGGTAAGCAGCACCCAGGCTGAAGTCATGAGTGGGCTCCCTTATTACCTCAGAACAAAGAGATGCTGGGCAGAGTAAGACCTATTTCCAGGAAGAATATCTAGGATCTGTGAATATGGTGCCCGATGACCAAAGGATCTAGCCCACATCACCTCTACTCAATTTTAGGAGAAAGTGGGAGCTACTTTACATCAATTTATCCTGAAACATGTATGTTTTCTGCATCCCAGCTACGACCATCACTCCTTATAGGTTGTTAATCTGATTTTCTTGTACTGCTTCCCATTTCACTGACATAACAGGATATAAGAAATTACTCTATCCAACATGAACATCCGCCAAAATTAGGAAAAAGAAAATGAAGACCCGAGTAGGCTGAAATTCTCTTAACACCTGCCTTGATGTCTTCAAGGACATAAGCATCTAACCCATACTTAATTTCACGGGTGTGTAACTGATATTGCCCTCTCCACTGGCTCAGACTACATAATGAGCTCACATGCCTTTTTATAGTCAAATTAATAATTCCATGTGTCCCAGCTGCACTTGTAAGAATGCTTCCTTCCTTCAGCTTGGGACCTTCCTTTTCCAAACCTCAGTCACTGCATGGAGACACTCAGCCCCCTACAAAGCAGGTGAGAAGCCCAGGAAGCCCTGGCTTATGGCTGTGGTTGCTGATGCAGCCACACGACAAAGCCACTGGCCCAATTCTTCAGCACAGATCCTGCCCAGCACAGTCAATCAGCCAGGTCTCACCAGTTTCTTCATATGAGGGGACGAACACTTCTTCCTCTGGCACCAGGCTCAACTCTTACCAATTTTACCACCAAAGGGCAGCAGCAGGGACAGTTATGTTAATTTACACAGACACACACACACACACACACACACACACACATACACACACACACAGACATACATACACACACACACCCCAACTTTTTTAGAACAACCCACCAAGTGGCTGGGTCAGATGCCGTACAGTACATCCAGACTAGAAAGAACTTCCTTGTGTGACCTTGGGGAAGGATTACCTCCTGAAGGCCCAAATGGTATGATTGTTGTCCAACACTCATCATTAGGACTGTATATACCACCAATAGCCAGAGATGGGGGATGGGGACAGGACCCAGGCAATACACTGGACCTGGCCTCACTCCAGGGAACCAGAAACAACCCCTTCTCTACACAGACACATACACAATAGCTTCAAGATCTCCCACATCACCTTCTTCCTGTCCCACAGAAACTAGAAGTGACTGTTGTATTCCCCCATGATCCCCATAAGATGATCACAAAAATAAAGTCTAATGTCAATCCATTTTCCAGAGGCCAGAGTAACTGGCCTTGGTAGGGGTCACCTTGTTAACTAGCATTGTGCACTCAGATCTTCTCTGACACACAAAGTCTCAGTACCAATCAGTGCTAATTGCAGGTTTCTGGGCTACCCTCCTGGCTCAGCTGTTTAGCAAAAATTGCATTTCATTACATTTTATACTAATCAGCTTCAAGAGCAGAGTGCAAAATTAACTTGGAATAATTTCATGCTCTCAAGTAACCTTTATTTCCTAAATTGGGGTGCTTTGTGGTAACTATTTTATCCTACTGTATAATAACAGTGGTCTTTGCATTAGGGTATAGCACTTCTATAACAGCTGTTATCTTAATCAAATATCAATGGCTCATCTTTATTTCAGCATTAAGTCAATAGCACATGCCATTTGTTACTTCATAAACTTCAATACCATAAGTGTTATCGGTTAAATAAGTGTCTCTAAAGTGTGGTTTAATGAATCAGAACCCATTTAAAAGACAGTCTGGCTTGAAATACTGAAATCTGCCAAGTTTAAGCCTTCTGTAAAACATGAGAATCCTCAGGTAACCAAATGTTCAGCTGTCCTTTAGCACACACCCTCTTCCAACAAGCCTTCACACTGTGTGGTTTCACTGAAGATATAAGGTGCTGTGTGCATGTTGGGGACTCACCCACTGCAAACCTGGCTCCTGCATCTATCCCCACTCCTTCCTAATACATCTTTAACACATATTTGCCCAAACTTGTCCCTCAAAAGCCAATAGTGAAGCAAAGAAATACCATGTTTATTTTACCTTAACAATCATGTATGTAAATAGGTTTTGGGAGTTTCCATCAACTCTAGGTTCACTGTCAGACAACAGAATAACCCAGACATCAAAAAGGCCAAAGCAATCTTGAGCTACAATAACAGAGTCATAATATCAAGGAAGCAGGAGGTAATAGCCTTACCCTATAATTGGAACTTGCCTGGAGTGTCATATTTAAATATGAGCCCCTCACTTGGAAAGAAAAAGAGAAAATAGAGGAGAATAACCCTACAGAGTTTAGGTATTGAAGTTGGGCCCTGAGAGATAAGAGGACGGTTGGTCACAGGATTTGGATGCATGTCACAGTGGTGGCACTAGGACTAATCAGTAAAAATGACAAGCTGGGAGGAGCTTTCTGCACACATAGCTGCTTCAGCATAGAACAAGCCATTTTAACAGGTCAGCTACTTGGAGTTGCAATTCCAAAAGTGATGAAAAGCTACAGAGAGAAGGTTTTGTGAGTGGTCTCCTTGTGTCAGCCTTAATAAGTCTGTATTTCACTGAAACATCCTCTAGGCAGAACACAGTGGAGATAGAGTGGGAGTCCACAGAGACAAAAGAGGCTAGAGGTCACAGAGTGTCAGTGGGGAGAGGGCTGCACACAGTAAGAACTCCAGAGACCTGCAGAAGGCTCCCCTCAAACAGTCAGCAGAGTATGGCCAGTGCATACACATGAAAAAGCTACCCAAGACCAGGAATGGAACCCCCCAACTCGCCCCACCCAGAGAATTCAAGGGAATAGCAATGGAGCTCACACAAAGCCTGAACAGGACCTATTTTCAGCAGCCAGAGTGAGAAAATGTTAAGTTACAGGGTATAGAGCAGAGCACTCAATAGAGTTTCCTTTCAGTAGGGGAATAAATTAACCCTAGGTTAAAATTTGTTCTGCTCCCACCTAAGAAACATAAAATCAAAATCTGACAGGATCAAATTGTTTCCATGGAACTTAGGTATGGTAAAAAATAAAATAAAATAATAAAAAAACAAGAATATTTATAGGAATAGAAAAATATCCATCACACAACAAGGTAAAATTCACAATGTCTGGCATTCAATCAAAAGCTATCAGGCATATAAAGAAATAAGAAAATAACACCTACTATGAGGAGAAAAAAGCAATCCATCAAAACTGACCTAGCATTCACAGAGATGACAAAGTTAGTAAAAAAGGACTAAAACAGTTGTTATAATTGTTCTCTATGTTCTGGAAGTTAGAGGAGGGACTATACATGTTAGGAAGACATTTTAAAAGACTCAAAATGAAGTCCTAGAGATGAAAACTATAAGGTGTGAGATTAAATATGATGGGTAGAAGTAATATCAGATTAAACACTGCAGAAGAAAAGATTACTGAACTCGAAGACATAGGTAAAATTAAATGCAGAAGGAAAATGACTCGAAAAAATGAAGAGCATCAGGTGCTTTGGGACAATTTCAAGTGGCCAAATACACACACAATAAGAGCTCCTGGAAGAGGAGAGATTGGATGTAGCACAGCCACAATAATTTAAATTTGATGGAAACATGAACCCAGAGGTCAGAAATAAATACTCAACAAACCTAATGCATAATAAACAAAGGGGCCCCTGGGTGGCTCAATCAGTTAAGCCTTCAGTCAGTTGACCTGCCTTTGGCTCAGGTCATGATCCCAGGTCAAGTCCCACATCCTTCTCCCTATCTCTCTCCCCGCTGCTCCCGCTGCTTGTCCTCTCTCTGTCATATAGATAAATAAAGTCTTTAAAAAAAAAAACATGAAGAAAACTACACAAAGGCACATTATACTCAAATTGTTCAATGATAAGAAAAAAATATCAAAGGAAGCCAGAGAAAAGTGTCGCATTAGCTGCAGAGGACAAGAGATAAGTGTAACAGCAAATGAGGACAGTTCCAGCTAAAGGAAGATGGCTCAACCTTAAATTAGTGAAAAACACTGTCAACCTAGAATCCTAGAATCCTCTTTACTCCATAAAAATAGCTCCAAAAATGAATGCAATTTTTCAGACACGAAAATACTGAAAACTGTTATCACCAGTGAAACTGTACCACAAGAAAGGAAGTCAAAAGGAAAATGAAAGCAGATGGAAATCTGTATCTACACCAAAGAATAAAGAATACCTGAAGTGGTAACTATATGGGGTAAATATGACGTTATTATTTAATTCACTTTAAAATAGAGTTGACTGTTTATTTTTTTTAAGATTTTATTTATTCATGAGAGGCACAGACAAAGAGAGGCAGAGACATAGGCAGAGGGAGAAGTGGGCTCCCTTCAGGGAGCTTTATGTGGACATGATCCCTGAACTCCAGGATCATGCCCTGAGCTGAAAGCAGAGCCTAACCACTGAGCAATCCAGGCGTCCCTAGAGTTGACTGTTTAAACCAAAGTTAGTAACAATGCATTGTCTGATTTATAGCATACATAGAAGCAAAATGTACAGAAATAATAGAGTAAGGAGGGGAGACAAGTACGTATATTATTGTAAGGCTCTTGCACTACACACACACCCAGATAATAGCACTTGGAAGTTGACTGTGACACATTAAAGGTAAATAAAGCAACCATTACAATAACAAAACAAAAAATTATAGCTAATAAAATAGATAAAGTGGAATCATAAAAATACAAGTAATCCAAACAGAAGCAGAAAAAGAAGAAACAGGAACAAACAACAAAAGCGATAAATACAAAACAAATAGATGGTAGATTTACAAACAACTATATCTGCATCTCAATAAATATAAACAAGCCAAACACCTCAATTAAAAGGCAGAGATTGTCAGGATAGATTTTTTTTTTTTTTTAAAGCAAGACTGGGCTTTTTGTAGATGGCTTTTAAGATGCTGAGGAATGTTCCCTCTATCCCTACACTCTCAAGAGTTTTGATCAGGAATGGATGCTGTTTTTTGTCAAATGCTTTCTCTGCATCTATTGAGAGGATCATATGGTTCTTGTTTTTATATGGTCTCATTCATTTGGGGAATATAAAAACTAGTGAAGGGGAATAAAGGGAAAAGGAGAGAAAATGAGTGGGAAATATCAGAGAGGGAGACAGAACATGAGAGACTCCTAACTCTGGGAACAAACAAGGGGTAGTGGAAAGGGAAGTGGGTGGGGGGTGCAGGTGACTGGGTGACAGGCACTGAGGGGGGCACTTGATGGGATGAGCACTTGGTGTTATGCTATATGTTGGCAAATTGAACTCCAATAAAATATTTTTTTTTTAAAAAAAAAAGGCAGATGCTCCAAAGAAAAGCAAGATTATGCTGCCTATGAGAAACCTATTTTAAATATAAAAACATAAATGGTTTAAAGGTAAAATGATAGGAAAAGATAGATCATTCCAAGCCCATCAAAAGTAGAGCTAGAATGGATATGTTAATATCATATGAAGTAGATTTCAAAGCAAGGAAAATTAGCAAGTTCATTCCATAATGAGGAAAAAGTCAGTTCTTGAAGATATGAGAAAATAAAACAATCCTAAGTATCTGTGATCTAATGGCAGAATTAAAAGTACAGAAAGCAAAAATAGATCTGCAAGGAGAGTATAAACAAACCCATAATTACAGTCAGAGATTTCAGTGCCTCTCTCTCACAGACTGACATAAAAAGTAGATAGAAGATCAGTAAAGATCTGAAAGACATGAACCACACTACCAAGCAAGTTCACCTAATTCACGCTGACACAACACCCCACCCAAGAGCAGCAGAATTCATAGTTTTCTTAGGTCCACATGAAACATTTCCTCAGATCACAGCTGGGGACATAAAATGAGTCTCTAAAAACTGAATAGGATTCAAAACTACATCTAGTCTGTTCTCTGGCCAGAATAAAATTACATTATGAATCAACCCCAAAGATTGCTAGGAAATCCATCCTCAAGTATACGACTACTAAATAACACATTACCCCTGGCAGGTGGAATAATGGCCCCACAAAGATGTCCAGATCCCCATCCCCCAAACCTGTGAACATGTGACCTAACTTAGCAGGAGGAACTCTGCAGATATGATTAAATTAACTTGTGAGATATGTTTCCCTGGATTACCCACTGAGCCCAACATGATCACTAGGGTCCTTCTAAGGGAAGGACAAGAGGATCAAAGTCAGTGGTAAAAGACGTGACAATGTGAGTGGGAGGGATATAAGGAACAGGCTCCTAACCAAGGAAGGCCTCTTCAAACTGGGAAAAAAAAAAAAAAAAGGCGAGTTATCCAGGGTTCCCCCTTGAAGCCTGAATGAATGTAGCCCTACTGACACTTTGATTTTAGGGGGCGTAACCCTCAGAATTATAAGACAATTAATATGTATTGTTTTAAGCCACTATGCCTGTGGTAATTTGTTAAAGTAGCCATAGGAACCTGATACAAATATCACAAGCTTCCTGGTGGCAGGCTCCTCCCCAGCACAAAGCCCCATAGCTTTGCTGCAGAAGATCCCCAAGAACTCGTGAACACACCCCACTGGGTGGAAAGTTCTCCAGGAGAGCTAGAAAATGAGTCACAACATCATGGTCATTTATCTTTAATTCCACTGAAAAAATAATAGGCTATGCAGAAAATGAATCGTTTCCAAATTTTGATTTCTGTCCTCCTCAAAAAAAAAAAACAAAACCCACACTAAAAAGACATAGGATGGGAAAGCAAGTGAGGTGAATCAGAGCTGTATCTGAGCTGCGTTCCAGAGAGACTGCCACGAGGCCAGCGTGGAGGACAAAGATGCGAGGAGGTGCTGAAGAGGGAGATCCCCGCCCTGCAAAGGCCCAGCCGGATTCTGCAAATCCACAACAAAATACACCTAGAACGGAGGCATGCTCGGGGATAGCAGTGAGGGTGTGGGGCCCAGGGGCTCCCATTTGTTGCCACTGGGAGTGCTAAATGGTACAGCCACTCTGGAAGACCAGCAGCCTCTTACTTAAGCTGACACATGACACACGGCCCGGCAATCCCACATCCCACATCCGCGTGCGTCTTTACCCAAGTGCAATGAAAACGTATGTCCCCCCCAAAACCTACGCAGGAATATTCACACAGCTCTCTCCCTGACAGCCTGAAACCACCCAAGTGTCCTTCAACAGAGTGAGCAGATAAAAACTGTGGTCCACGCATACCAGGGATCCTCCTCTACCCCAAGAAGCAGTGAACTTCTGAGCTGTTAAAATCAAAAGCAAACGGAGACCAAAAAACAAACAACGAACGGATGGAGCCCAGCTCTGAGAACTCCCTGAGCAGACAAAACCAGTTTAGTCCTACAAGCAAAGCTTCACGTAGCTTATTTTGCAAGACTAACTTGATCTGGGTCACTTCTTGCTTATGCCTCTGAAAATCATAAGCAAAATTAAAAAAAAAATATTTTCCAAAGTCGATATGGAGTAACCACTAACCAATTCCCCGTCATTTAAGGAAAGTCTAGTATCCTAAGTCATCACTGCAAAGAACAGTCACTGCCGCTACCCTGTATGAGCTCCTATTGTGTAACTATACATCCCTGAGCCTCGTTCCACATTTCGGTTTGAGTTCTCGGCTTTGTAAACTGTCTTTTTTGGTGTGTTCACAACAAATTTTTATAACCACTGCGTTAGTGATTCACCGGTTTTACTTTGGCTCTTTCTGAATATGTTTACAACCTGCGTGAGTCCAAGAGGCGTGAAGTGGAGTGAAAAATCCCAGACTCAGAAGGTTGCCTGCGTCTGTATCGCTGGGTCTCTATGACATTCTCAACATCACCAGGAGGCAGAGAACACAGATCAGGGGCTGCCGAGGGCTGGGGAGCATGTGGCCACTGAGGTAAAGGAGCTGAGCTACAACCGGATTGTGAGTCTATTTGTGCATAACAACTTCTGGGACTCTACATCCCTCTCCCCCCGCCCAAAAAAAGCTCATTTTACTGTATGTGAATCTTTACAATAAATTTAAAACTAATTTTTAAGAGAAAGTAGGCAACTCTGAGAGCTGAGGCTCCCCATTGACAGCGCACTGTAGCCACCGTGGGGGAGCGCGCCTCTGGGGCTGGGCCTGTGGTTTCAGAGGCAGGGACGGCCTGCCCTCCCACCGTGGGCCCCCCACCCCGCAATCGCCTGAAAACAGAAAGTCTGGGGGTCCCCCCCTGCTTACTGGTCACTAGCAACGTCCAGGTCCCAGTACAGCTACCTGCCACCAGGCTCAGTCACCCCAAGGACAGCTGAGGAGTCTTCTACAAAGGTGCGCTCCGTCACGTGGTCCAAAGGAGAGGCGATGTACCTCCACACCACCCACAGCGTGCGCTGGCCTGATGCTTTGTCCCCCTTTAGGAACGTTGAGAGCACAGGTATACCCATCACAACAGCACCTCGGGCTGGTGCCTCTGTTTTCCTTCCATTCCTGAAGGTGAACAGCTGGAGGCAGCTCCGGGCAGACCAGACATGGCTGTGAGTGCCTGCCCGGCCGCCCTGCAGAGGGACGGAGCCTGACCCATGTTCGCATGCTTGCCCTAGCTCCAAGCCCCGCAGCCCCCACACCTAAGTGCCCCTGGGGCAGCAGAAATGCCATCTGTTCTCACCGACTCTCTGCAGCCCCCACCAGGTGCACCCCAGCTGAGAAACTGCCACCCTCCCTCTCATCGGGAAGACACTCAAAGCACCAGGCATCCCTCTGAGGGCACAGTGTCTGTACCCAGTGCAGCAAGCAGGAGAACCCGGCCCGAAACCTCTGGGCTCACTGCCAGGTGCAGGATGGGGCCTCACTCCTCCCACTGTGCACCCAGGCAACACCCATTTCTAACCTACAGGCCTCCAAAACATTCTCTCCGGTGGAAAGTCACGGCAGCGTTAACGCAGCACGTTCTACTTAACCTCTTGCTACCTCACTAGTGTTTCCTCACTTGGGAAAGGGATAATATTTTGTCTGTGACTGTGCTGAAGAGAAACCAGGTGAGGCCCGGACATGGTCAGGTGATCCTGGGCTATGCTGCTGGGCCCAAAGCCAGCACAGGGTCTTTACACGTGGAAGGGGCAGGCCAAGGACAGCAAACCCACCAGACGGCAGAGAGAACGATCCCATCCAACGATGCCGGCTCAAAGACGGAGGAAGGGCCACGAGCCTAGGAACATGGGCCCCTCTAGCAGCTGGAAAGCCAAGTAAATCGATGCTCAGGAGGACCCAGGCCCCTGACATCTTCACGTCACCCAGTCTCAGACTTCTCACCCCCCAAACTATAAGAGAATCGTGTGTCTTGTGTTAAGCAACTAAATGTGTGATAGTTTGTTACAGCAGCCAAGGAAACCCATACGTTCCGCTCACTGACAGCCTCACTCCTTTTCCTCTGGTAGCAGCACCTCGATTTGGCTGTGGAAAACCACCCTTCCCCCATCTCCCATCCACAAGTCAAGAGAGGCTAACAAGGACGCCCGGCGGTCAGGGTGGCCCCAGGGCCTGCAGTGGTCGAATCTAAACCCCTCTCCCTCTGGGACATGGTTGGCTCAGGACCAGCCATGGGGCCATGCAGACGTCTCCTGCAGGGGCCTCAGCTACCAGGATGGGCGCTGGAACTCTCAGTGGCTGCTTCTGTCTGCAGGTGAGAGATTCTGCTGCGAGTGGAGATGACGAGGAGGAAGACGGCTGAGACCTGAGACAGATCCTTGACTGTATCATCCCAACGCCCGGATCCAGCCACACCAGGTACACAGGCCAGCACTTCTCCCGGGCCGGGGGCTCCAGTTAGTAGGTTTCTGTCCCCGCAATAAAGAAGCAGTGCAGCCTCCTCCTTCTAGGGCTTTGGCACCAGCATTCCTCTGACCTGGAATTTGTCTGTCCCTCCTCTGGAACTCAGCTAACCTCCACCGCCCAGAAAGCCCCTCTGATCCCCAGATGATGCTGTGATCCCCAAGCACGACACTCATACACTCACTGGGAACCGGCCTCAATAGGCCTTCGGCTGTGGCCAGTTAGCGTGTTTATCCATCCCCGTGTAATGTGAACTCTTTACCCTTGGAAGGTGCCCTGCTCACCTTTACACAGCCTCTCCCCACCGCCAGAGGCTGGCCTTGCACTTGCAGGGACATGTAACGCCGTTGGAAGGAAACGTAACGCTGCGCCACGACTGCTGGGGGCTCCTGACAAGTTAGCAAAGCCTGGCCTCCACTTCCGCCGAGCTGCTGTCTCAAGGAGGGAGGGAGGGAGGCCGCACCGCGGGGTCCACGGAGAACAGCGTTCCATCACGCGCCAGCAAACCGCAGAAATTGAAATGCTGATCCTGGGGGCACAGTGTGGAAGCCTAACTCGGCACAAACCTGCGTGTGTGCATCAAACAATTATGCAGAGCGAGGGCAGTGCTTGAAACGCGAAGCACGGGCTGCCAACGAAGTGCGTCTCTAAGACTCTCCTAACAGCGGAGCCACTCCCCTACCCGCAAGAGGTCTAGAGATTCGGATAGGAACCCGCCATCTGCTACCCTTCTGGGACACTGCAGACCTAACACACCCACAAAACGTGTGTGGGGTCGAGGCCCCACGGTGCACCACCCTGGAGGCGCCACGCTCACGACACACACTGGCCACAGTGACTCACACAGCACATCACTCTTTCCTCTTGAATCTAAAGGGCGCCACAAACTTAAGACGCCCCCACAGAGCCTGGGAATCCCTCGACACACCCATTTTCACCGCGTGTTCTTGTTGCGAAGACAGGCCCCACCATTCGTGCAACGGATGGAATCTTTGATTCCTCTTTCCTTCATCCCAACCTTGAACCTTTCATGAAGCGTGGTCTTCTCTGGCTCCAATCGGCGTGCTGGATCCACCGGCCGCTCCTTGCTCCCAGCACACCAAGCCCCAGCTGGCAGCACGGCGTTGCTGCAGTGTCACAACCAGCTCTTAGGTCGTCCTGATGCTCATAAAGATCTCCCCACCCGCCCCCCAGCCCCAATGACTCCAGCACATGTCCCCTTCCTCGGTCACCCCACCTTCCTGCCACACCATCCCTTTTTCTATTACACACACAAGGTCAGATTCTCCTCCCAAAACAGTCAGGAAAGTCCATCCTCAAAACAGCAAATCTACACTCGCAATGGCTTAAGGAAGAAGCGTTATTTCTCACTTGTAAATTCAACGAGGACAGGTACCCCCTGCATGTTGTAGCTCCACCAGGCGACCACATGTTCCCCAGGGCAGTGGAGACAGGACCACGAGGGGCTTCAGTCGGGGCGCCACAAACATCACGTGTGTTCACAGCCCCAGTAGAGACCAGCCCAAGCTCTAGTTCTGGCTTCCCATGAAACTAAATTATGTCAGGAGGGGGCGGGGGAGGTTGTAGATCACGTAACCAGGGAACCCCACAGGGAGGTGACTTTGGACACAGAGCCGAGCACTGAGGATTCAGGCAAGCAAGAGTGCGGAGGACCAGCCATGCTGGGAGTGGGGTCCCCAGGAACACTGAGCCCTTGGCCAGAGGCAGGTCCCCTTGGACAGATGTCACCTCACTGGGAGAATGCCTATGTCCTCAGGGATTCCCAGAGCTGAGGTCATGCTTCCCCAGATCCCTTACTGAGTGACCCTGCGTCCCCAAGCCTGAGATGGTCCTAGACACCAAGATTCCAGGAAGATGGAAACCCAAGGCTAGTGTTTACTACTACACAATCATTTTAGAAGCTGATTTGGTTACAAATATCAACATTTTAAAATAAGCCCATCCCATGATTCAGTAACTGTACTTATAGAAAATGATCGAGGATCTGTCCAAGTATTTAGCCAGGGGAATATTAACTGAAGCTTTACTTTTCATAGAAACAAACAGGAGGGATCCCTGGGTGGCGCAGCGGTTTGGTGCCTGCCTTTGGCCCAGGGCGCGATCCTGGAGACCCGGGATCGAATCCCACGTCGGGCTCCCGGTGCATGGAGCCTGCTTCTCCCTCTGCCTGTGTCTCTGCCTCTCTCTCTCTCTCTCTGTGACTATCATAAATAAATAAAAATGTTTAAAAAAAAAAAAAAGAAAAGAAACAAACAGGAGTATATTGAGAATATGTTTGGGGGATGCCTGGGTGGCTCAGTGGTTTAGCGCCTGCCTTCAGCCCAGGGTGTGATCCTGGGGTCCCAGGATAGAGTCCCATGTCAGGCTCCTGGCAGGGAGCCTGCTTCTCCCTCTGCCTGTTCTCTGCCTCTCTCTCTGTGTCTCTCATGAATAAATAAATAAAAATATTTTTAAAAAGAGAGAGAATATGTTTCAAAATATATATTACATAGAATATTCTTCAGGGGCATCTGGGGAGCTCAGTCAATTAAGCATCTGACTCTTGGTTTTGGCTCAGGTCATGATCTCAAGGTCCTGGGATCAAGCCCCATGTCGGACTCCCCGCTCTGTACAGTTTACTTCTCCCTCTCCTCCTGCTCCTCCTCTGGCTTGCATGCTCTCTTTCTCAAATACATTAATTAAATCTTTAAAAAAAAAAAAAAGAATGGTGTAGAATGTTCCTCAGACATTAAAGAGTATTTTAGAAGAATTTTCGTGTATGGAAAACTATTCATAATTTGTGATGGAGTGATTTAATACATTCTATTTAAAATCAGAGAACATCTGATTCAGAATAACAGATAAAGAAGCAATATGCCATCCTAAGAAACCCACTCAAATATAAAGACTAAATAGAGTGAAAATAAAAGGAGGGGAGAAGCCGTACTGTATGAAGACTAATCGAATGGAAGTTGGAATGAACGCCTTTGTTTCAGTCAAAGTAGACTTGAGAACAAGGCATACTGCCAGGCATGAAGAAGGACATTACACAAAGATAGGAGGTCAATTAATCAAGAGAGATGATCCTGAATGTGCATGCAGCTAATGAAAGAGCTTTAAAATATGGGACGCAAAAGCTGATTGGATTGAAAAGAAAAATAGATAAATCCGTAATTATAGTTGGAAACTATGATACTTCTCTCTTTGTAATCAATGGAACAAGTAAACAGAAAATCAGTACGATACAGAAGATCGGAACAGCAGTCTAGCAGCCTGGTCTAATTAACACAGAACAGTTCACCCAACAGGAGCAGAACATACATTCCTTTCAAGGGCACATGAAATATTCACCAGGACAGACCATAATCTGGGCCATAAAATGAACTTCAATACCTGAAAATATTTAAAATTCCCCCAAATTTGGAAATCGAAAGACATGCTTCTAAACGACCCATGGGTCTAGGAGGAAGGCACAAAGGACAGGAGAATTATTTTCCATGGAACGAAAATTAAAACGCAGGGTATAAAAATATAAATTTATATATTATATTCAATACATTTAACATAGTTAATGATCTGATAGGAGTAAATCTATCACCTTGCTAGTTATTTCCTTTCCAGTCTATTCTTTGTTCTATTTTCTTTCCCTGTTTCTGGACTATTTGAGTATTCTCTACGATTTCACTTTATCTCTACAACTGGCTTATTAGTTATCCTTCTTTTTTTAAATTGCTTGGAGGGTTGCCATGCCTTAAAAAGATTCAGTGAATAGGAATCCAGATTTGCCAAAAGAGAATATGGAAGTAACTGTTTCCTTTCGAAAAAAAAAACCCCTCTATTCTGGGGAATGGATCCACTAGGGGCTCCAAGCTCTAATCATCTCCACCAATGTGTTTGGCAAGATCCAATTTGCACAACCAGCTTTCCAGCATGGTGGCAGCACATCCATATCGACAAAGGGACACTGACAGAACAAGGCTTCCAGGGCTGGCCAAGCCGTGCCACCTTGCCAGGCCCTCCATGGGGCAGGCCCACATGGTAGCCTGGGTGGGACCCAGGGGAAGAGGGTCCATGCAGAAGGTCTCCTTCCTGCCCTCTCTCTGCTGCTTCTCCTGTGACCACCATGGGAAGCCCCTAATTGCTCCATCTCTGCCCAAAGGGCAGCAGGGCATCCATCATCACTGTCCCGAGGAAGAGCGATGGGCTCTGCTTCATTGCACAGCAGGATCCTCAAGGATGCATCGGGCTGGTTCTATCCATTTCCAACGTCAGTTAGCTGAGCTCGGACTTGCATAATAATGCTCACACGGTCTGACTATTCAAAAGGTGAATAAAATTCTCAAAGACAAGGAAAAAGATCATCTCCCAACTTCTAATAAATCAGCCACGGCATGTTCTTTCTACTTCGTTGCAAGGATCACTGAGCAATCGTGAAGCTCTATAGAGCACCTAAAAATAAATATCTTTACCTTAACAATAGAGGGTAGGGAGCATCAATAATCCACCGGCACAGTCTCATTAGGAATATGATCCATCACTTTGAAAATCTAAGAGGATGAGCAGACATCTCAAATGCTCTGCTCCTCAATTATACACCAAACTTTTGTCCAATATTCTGATAAAACTCCAATCCCAAGATTTCCCAACAATGACGCCATCGACCCATCCCTGAATCCAACCCTCCGGTCATGCCCGGGTGTTCTCCAAGTCTCTGGAACTGACCTGAGTCCTCTCTCTGGTCTGCAGGGCTTGGCGGATGCCGTGAGGCAGCTCAGTTCTTGTGCTCCCAGACTGAGGTGAGAGCGACAGAGCCACCCCACACGGCCAGGTGCCGGCCACAGCCAGGTGCCAGGGCAGCCAGGTGCTCCTTGTGGAAGTTTCTGCCCGCTGCAGGGCCCAAGACCATCCCACCTGGATTCCTGTTCCCCCAACCCTGGTACTTCCATTTGTGCTCCTGTTGGTCAGAATTTATTATGCTTCTAATAAATTTTCTTTTTTGTTCACTTTCAGCTGAATTCATTCCTGTTTTTCTATAGAACTGCAGTTGTTACCGGACCATAGGTGGCAGGCGACAGACCTTCGGGGAAAAGAGGAACGTTTTCACGTGGTTATCCAGCTGAGCCGGGTGACAGCAGAAGAGCTCGTTTCTCTTCTGGAACGAGATGCCGCAGCCCACGGTGCTGTATCAGGACGGCTCCTCACGCTCTCTGCCCGGCTCCCCCAGGCCAGCACCACCAGGGAGGAGGCTCTGGCCGGGAGGCACCTACCACAAAGGACACTGGTGACAGTGAGAGGGTACACACAGCACCCCCAGACTCCACGCCCACCCACGACATGGACTAAGGACAGAAATGGTCTGTGAGGCTCAGAGAATCTCTTGCCTCTGCTGCCTGAGGCTGGCACAGCTCAAAATGAGATCCAGAAAGGGGTGGGGGGGATCCAGCAGCTTTAGTTCCCTCCCTCCCTAGGTCCCTTCAGTGAAAGGGAAAGCAGGTTGGAAAGAGCAGGACACTGGCACCTGCAGTGGATGATTTGGGGGCTTGGGAGAGCACAGCCCCCCGCCCCCCTCCCGACACGCTCCAGATCTGGGTTCCGATTTCTGCATCCAGTGGGGAGCCTTTGGTTGCCGGTGACATCAGTCCATCTGGAAAGTCCAAGCCACTGGAGAATTCATTAGGAGGACAGGAAAGAGGCTCACCGGCTCAGAGAAAGCCGAGGAACCAGGCCCGGAGAGGACAGAAACGCGGGCAGCTCACAGCAACACAGGGGATCCCGGAGCGGACACGCCCCTGTCCCACGCGGGCGAGCACCTCCAGCCCTGGTGCTGAGGATCCCGCGCGGAGAAAGGTCGCCGGCTGCGCTGCGGGTGGCCCGCCCTCTCCTCGGAGAGGAAGGCTCCGGGCACCTCTGCCCAGGTGCCCCCAGACTTTGTCCAAAGGGGCTGGTGGGTCCCCCCAAACGGAACACGCTCAGAGGAGAGCACAGCAGGCATCAGCCAAGGGGGAGCAACCAGCGGCCCACTCGGAGGCTCCCAGCTCCCCAGAACCAGCCCGGCCTCAGGGGCTCCTGGCAGGAAACAGGTGCAGCGGGGCCTCCTCTGGGGTGAAAGTTCGGCGGGGCCCGGAGGCTGCCATCCAGGGCCCAAGGCCACGTCTAGGGCCACGTGGCATGAATCCTCGCACACGGTCATCCAGGGGGGGCCCGTGAAGGCGGCGCTCGGCGCCCACCCAGGGCCCACCCAGGGGCCCACCCCCACCCCCACCCACAGCCCCACCCCGGCCTCAGCATCCAGCGCGGCGCTCAGGAGACTCCCGCATCCCGCGGCCAGCGTCTGGTTTCTCACTAACAGCTGCCTTCCGACGTTCAGTCCCGCTCCGCGCTACCATTACCTCTTCAATTAATTTAGCATCGCTCAAGCAGCCGTTGCCAAATGGCCCCGGCGGAGATGGGGAAACCGAGGTGCCGCCGGACCGCGGGGAGCAGCCCCCACGCAGGGCCTAAACAGCAATTAGCCAGGAAGGAAAGACAGAGGCCTTGGCGGGCCGGGCCGCAGGGACAGGGGAAGCGCTGCGGCGGCCCCACGGGCCCTGCAACTGGAAGCCCTAATTGGCTCCTCGGGGAATCCGACCCCTGCTTGCAGCTCAGGGAGGTTTCCACGACCTTCTTCTTTGCTTGCCCAGGGGTTGCTGCTTCTGCTTTGTTTTTGTTCTTTAACTTCTTTAGAACAGCAGCCCCTCCGGGCACCGTCCAAGGAGACAGTCCTGCGTGTTCGGCTGGCGGCTGGCGGCTGGCGTGGACGGGAGCTCCAGGTCCGCGGTCGGGGGCTCAGGGATGATCTGGACAGCAGTCCCAGGGATGTGGGAACAAAGGCAAAGGACATACTAGACGTGCTCACCCCCTGCCGCCCACTGACACGTCCCTGAACCGGGTAGAGGGACCCTCCTCTGGGGACTCGGCTGCCCGATGCTGACACTTCACTGAAGGCGACAGGCAATCCTAGCCCGACCCCAGGACCCTGTGCATCTACCCTAACACATAAGAATTCCTTTGCAAGCTTCCTTTCTCTCTAGCCTCCCGCAAGGATACATGCTGGTGACCCTCCCCACCCCCAGCACAGGGCCCACCGATGTACATCTGCAGGGACCCACGGCTCAGGCTTTATTAGACGGTAATAAATGGCCTTCTCCCAACAACAGCTAGCCCCCTTGAGGTCCTGGAAACCTTGTTTCCAGAGTTCCTTAGAGACTTTCATTATCCTGACCCCCTCCCCATTTGAAAGTCTATACTGGGCCCCTCCTTGTGACCCCAGGGCAGCTCTTCCTGCCCACAGGTCCCATCCCCCACCTTTTTGCATCAAAGACGTCCCAAGAATTCTCTCTTGCCCATCAGCTCTGAACCCTAACCTCTCTTCTACATCACCAGGACATCTGCAGGCCAAAGGGTCTCCATTTAGGGGGACTCGTGGCAACTCCCGGGACCATCCTACCCAATAGAATCCAGTGGTGTTAGCCCCTCTCCATTCATTTAAAAAACAAAACAAAACAAAACAAAGCCCAGTCTTAGTAAGGCACTTTGGATCAGCCTAGAGCCCCCCAGGAGCGATACCACTCAATGAAGAGTCTACTTGGGTCACAAGACTCTCCCTGAAAGGCAGGGGAGCCTGTGTGGCTGGCTACCCTGGCTACAGGTTATGACACAGCCAGAATGTGGGATTCAGAGAGTTGGGGATATGCGTCTTGGCCAGCCCTTAGCACATCCGAGCCCGGGGTCACGTGCCCAAAGGCAGATGCCCTGTGCTCTCAGGAAGGGTCGAGGGTGCCCACTGGCCCCAGAGAGAGCAGATGTGTGTCACCTCCCCGGA
Organism: Vulpes lagopus; assembly: GCF_018345385.1. Taxonomy (NCBI): domain Eukaryota; kingdom Metazoa; phylum Chordata; class Mammalia; order Carnivora; family Canidae; genus Vulpes; species Vulpes lagopus. The sequence continues at coordinate 2,334,247 of NC_054825.1, forward strand.
CAGCCTGGGGCAGCTGGGGCCATGCCTAGACCAGGCCACCATGGGGGCCCCCACCGAGTGGCCCTGAAGTGAAGCTCCTCCCTGTAGGACAAGGGGGAACCTGGTGTCCTCAGAGACCTGAGACTGTCGGAATGACGAGATACCCAGCGTTGGCTCCTCCCACCCACCCCCTGCAGCTCTCCCAGGGGTTCACCACCTGGCTGCACACTAGCAGCACCTGAGTCTGGACTCCAGACGTGATCCCAGGGGTTCTGATTTACTGGGGTTTGGGCAGGCCCGGCCATGGGGCACTTGAGAAGCTCTTCAGCTGGGGCATCTGACTGGCTCAGTCAGTTTCCTGTGGGAGCTGTGCCACTCTCGATCTCAGGGTCCTGAGTTCCAGCCCCATGCTCTGACCCAGGGCACCCCCCGCCCCCATGCCTTCCCTGAGGCAGGGCACAGAGACACCAGATTTTCCGATGAAGGGGGAGGAGAGAGAAGAGGCAGGAGAAGGACCGTGGGCTCTGACAGTGCCTGTCCTCCACCCTGCTGCCCCCCGTCGTGGCATCAGCCGTGTGCCATGTAGAAGCCCAATAGCCCCTGGACCCTGGCCCTCAGCACAGCTGCACCACCGGCCTCCTCTGGCTGCCCCCACCTGACCCAGACGGGTCCTGGGACTCTGTGCCCTCGCTGGGCATCCCGTGCCCACACCAGCCCCAGGCCTCTGTGCAGCCACACTCACCGGTGTTCCCAGTTCCCCTCCTTCCATGCAGGGAAGCTCCCTCTCCCCCACCCCAAGCACGGACACGGCCATTGACTTGCCTCCACCATGACAAATGATGGAACCAGGCGCGGACAGAAAACGGAAGGGCTGGACAGCCCATGCTCTGCTGCTGCTGACGTCTGGTGTCGAGGCTGCGATGTCCCAGGACGGTGGAGCCTGAGCCACTCTGGATCTGCGCGTCCACTCCCCCCACCCCACGTAACTGAAGGTGCGTCTGTCGTTGGGACCACAGAGAACAGAGGCTGCTGTGACCTTGCCTGTCCTAGCATGGCCCTGACCGGATGGTGACCATCCGCAGTCGCCCTGGCCCCACAGCTGTGCCTGCGGACCGCCCTCCCCGACAGCCGGCCGGCCATCACCACAACGGCTTCGGTGTTTCTGGAAAGACTGGCTTGACGAGGACCACAAATTATCCCTGCCTTCCCCTATGTCAACCACTGGCAAAGACCATCTCTCGGGGGCTGCCAGGGACAGGTGGCCCAGGCGCTCCCCGGGCGCCTCCTGCATTTTCCCCCATCACACCTCTGAGCATGAAATCCAGCCTGTGTTTTCGGGAGGCTGGCTCCCTCCCTGCTGAGGATGGATCACTGATAATCACGCTGTCTATCTAAAATCGCGGTTCCAAAATCAATAAAGAATACATTTATAAATGTTAAATTGCCCCAGACTAAAGCATTTCTTGCAAAGGGATGGTGCATAATTAAACTGCAAACAATAGCAAAAAAAAATTAACTTTAATTTTTACTATCTTGAGAGATATCTGCTAAAAGCTTTCCTTTAAATAGCTCACTTTTCTGAGGGATAGAATTGCACTAAGTGCTTTCATTACTGGACATTTGGGGTATTTTTTTCTGGGGTAGATGTGAGAAATGTCAGATTTGGGTTAGTAATTAACACAAAAGTCAAGTTCTTTGAATATCAAGTTTACGATGATCATCTGATTCATCTGTCCATTCAGGGACTATCTGGTAAGCACCTACTATGTGCCAGGCACTGAGAAAATGTGATCTGAACCTGAAGCTAAGTGGGAGGGATGGTGCCGCAGAGCTGGATCCAGGGACAGGTGTGCATGCTCGGCAGGGCTGCTGGTCACCATGGCGGGCCCCTCCAGCCGTCTGCCCCAACACTCCGTTTATTCACCTGCACCCGAGAAGCACAGGTCTGCTGACGGGCAAGCTCCCTTTCTTTCATTCATCCCTTCTCTCACTCATTCATTCCTCCCAAAGTTTGCAGAGCACGGACTGTCCTCATTCATTCCCCTACCCAGTGTTTGCAGAGCACGAACTGTCCTCATTTACCGCCCTCCCCCCAGTGTTTGCAAAGCACTGGCTTTCGGGCTCTGCTCTCAGTTCTTGGGGTTCAGTAGCAGAATCCACCGCCTCTCTGCATCTAGTGTAATGAGAGAATGGACATCACACAAGAGAAATTAGTAGCTCAGGTGTTCTATTAGAGCAGGCGCATGTTAGGCGAGCCACAAGGGAGAAAAGCCTTAAAAGGACGCAGCCGGGAGGCCCGGATATGTGAGCACACGGGGCAGCTCCCTCTGGAACCCCTTTGGGGCTGAGCCCCAACCCTGCTCTCCCTGGACCAATCCATGGCCCTCGGCATGGACAGTCGAGCCCCCCTCCTTGTCCTGGTGGCTCCCCCGGGCCGTCCCTGTAGCAGCTCCCTGCTCCCCTCCGTGGCGCCTGCGTGCTGAGATCCCCGGGCTCTGCCGCTGACCGCTTCTCCCGCTAGCTTCACTCACTGGCAGGGCGGCCTTGTGCAGCCTCTGACAGCGCCCACATTTACATTCCCGCCAGGATCTTCCCTGGAGCCCCCGAGCCCCAGACACGATCGTTCTGTGACATCTGTGTGCTGTGACACCTGTAGGCTGGCTGCCCCTGGGGGGACCACCCCCTCCCCCAGGACTGCCGGATGCCTAGTAACACTGAACAACTCGAGGCATTTTTCTTATGAAAACCAACCCGTCCAGCGTCCACACCCCCAACCATCTCCCCCAGCTGGCTCTTACACACCGGGGCACGACTGCCCTGCCCTATCACCTCCGGGTAGGGCACCAGACCCTGAATCTGCTGAAATGGTTCAAATAAGCCAGCCTGAGCCTGCCTGCTTTGCCTTGTCCGTCCCTTCTTGTGGCCACCACAGTGCAGGCTCCAGCCCACACGCCCACCCCAGCTCCTGCCCAGCCCTGGTGCTCCCCATGGGCCCCATGGCCTGGCGTGGCCCCGACTCTTGGCAACTGTGAGTCACTGCGATCTTTTCATTGACAGTCCCCACCAGATCTGTTGGCCTCAGCAGACCTGTATAATAATAAAGCCTGTATTTTTAAAGAATCTGCTCTGAATGTCAAGTTAATACCTTCATCGGTTGTCTGTGCTGCTTTACAACCCACTAATCTAAGGACCTAAACACTCTGCTGTGATCCTGTGGACGAGCGATTTGGCCTGGGCTCGGCTGGGCAGTTCCCTTGCTACGTCATCGTCCAGCAGCCTAACGGGTGGACCGTCCAGATGGCCTCGCTGGTGCCAGACACGCGGTGCAGGCTGCCGCTGATGGGTCAGGGGCCTCAGCCAGGACAGCCCTTCTCTGCCCCGCCCTTGGGCTACACTGGGCTTCTGCCGGCCACTCGGGGCACGTTCCTAAGATCGAGAGACCAGGAGCTGCAAAGTCTCCTGAGGCCAAGGCTCGGAAGCCACACAGCATCACTTCTGCCTTTTGTTGGCCAAAGCATGTCTCAAGATGAGCCACACCCAAGGGCTGGGAGACAGACCCCATCTCTTGATGGAAGGAGTAGCAAAGTCCCATTGCAGACGGGCATGGATGCCGGGAAGCAGCCCCAGCAACGTGCCCCACACATCCTAATGTGTCTAAAACCCAGCTCTGCTATTCGCCCCAACCAGCCCCTCCAGCAGCTCCTCCATCACAGCAGTGAAGGCCCTTCTGTCAGGCGTTCAGGAACCCCAGCTCACTCTCGACTCCTCTCATTCACTCACACCTCACATCCATCCAGCAGCAAGATCACAGGTCCCACCTGCATGATGAAACATGAATGTGCCCACTTCTTACCACCCCCACTGCCACCAGCCTGGTCCAGGCCCCCAGGCCCTCCCACCGGGCTCGTCCCGGGCACCCCTTCCAGAGCCAGCGTCCTCAGCTCGGCAGCGACTGCTGCTGATGGACCCGCGAGCTCTCGCTCTCCTGGTTCTGCACCTCACTGGACCCAACACACCCCACAGCATCTTCAGCAGGGGCAAGCAATTGATTTCTAGGCCCTATGGCTTCAAATGTCTTCACCAAATAACTATCGATGACTGATAGAGTGTCAACATTCTGTCCTGAGACCTAAGTATTTGAGAGTCATCTTCCAAGTAGGTGGTTTCCAAAATGTTTGGATATTTCACTCCTACCCATTAAAAAGAAATGGGCGTGTTTATGTATTTACGTGCTAACTATATACATCAATGACCAAATTAATACATAATGTATATGCTTGGTGTCATTAATGGACCCTGCCAGACCTACGGCCCATCCTTCTCCTGGCTCTGCGCCCGGAACACTGTCTGGTGTGGACAGGATCGACAGGCACCCGCCCCATATTCTGGTTGCCACTGGGTCTGGCTCTCGTGTTGCCCCGTGAGGTCAGGATACATCCTCTCAGCTCCCACCCTGCGGGAGGTCATGGTCTGAGTGCATCCTTCCCCTGACCCCAGTCCTCTCTGCAGAGCCCTGCAGTGCTGTCCATACCTTGTGGTACCCCTACAACCCTGATCACATCATCTAAAGGGTCCCAACAAGAAGCATACGGCTCACACAACTAGGACAACCCAGTGAGAGTTTAATAAATTTAATAAATGTATAGTTTAGTACTATTCATAAGGATGTGGGCAGGGCATAGGAGAATGACAAGGGATATATCACTGTGACTCAGGGCTCGTGGCCAAGTGCAGTCACCACCCCTAGGCCCCCAGGGAAGAGGGGAAAAGCGGACCCCAAACCCAGGCAGCCAGAAGCTTGCAGAGAGGCTGTGTGGAGAGAAGCAGGGCTCTCAAGAGAAGGAAGCCCCGACATCAGAGGCAAGCCCATGACGGGAGGGTGACTACCACGCCCTCCTGCTCCTCCCTCCTTCTCAAACCAACCAGGGCTCCCCACTGCCCAATCCCAACAGAGCAGGGCCCAGAGGTGGAGCTCACGTGGAGCAAAGGAGCAGTGAGAGGGCACGTGAAGGGGCAAAGACACCCCAGATCATCCTGAAGGAGAGTACACAGCCTCCTCCCGCCGGGATTCTCACTGGCAAAATGTCTGGTATGAATGTACAAAAAAATATTAAGTGTAATTTCTGTAGTTAAAGCTAAGTGTCAGGGATCCCTGGGGGGCTTAGCAGTTTAGCCCCTGCCTCTGGCCCAGGGCTTGATCCTGGGGTCCCGGGATCGAGTCCTGTGTCGGGCTCCCTGCATGGAGCCTGCTTCTCCCTCTGCCTGTGTCTCTGCCTCTCTCTCTTTCTGTGTCTCTCATGAATAAGTAAATAAAACCTTCATAAATAAATAAATAAATAAATAAATAAATAAATCAAGCAAGCAAGCAAGCAAGCAAGCAAGCAAGCAAGCAAGCTAAGTGTCCACAGACATCGTGATGCTTCCTGCCACACTCAGTGGCTGATGTACTTGCCAGATGCACACTCCCCACTTGGAGGACCCGGGCCAAGACCTGGGAAGGCAAGGGACTTGAGAATCCAGCTCCTACCTGTCCCAGAGGTCCTCGTCCCAGCCCGCAGCCTCTCCTCAGATGCCGATCAATTTGGGCTCCAAGCTTATCTGCCACTCAGCTGCACCAGCCAGAGAAGTCTCCGGGGTGGAAGGTGTGAGGGGCAGCTCCAGGAGGCCGGTCGGCCGCAGTCCGCCCCTGCTCACAGCGATGGCGCTTGAGGGCTAAAGACCTTGTCAGGTGCTTTCAGGCGTGTGCCTCCCGCCAGGTGCCAGGACCCTGACCCCAAGCTCTAAATTTATTAAATTCTCACTGAGTTGTCCTAATTGTGTGACCCGTATGCTTCTTGTTGGGAGCCTGTGACAAAGGGACCCTTTAGACGATGTGATCAGGGTTGTAAGGGAACCACAAGGCATGGACTGCACTGCAGGGCTCTGCAGAGAGGACCTGGGGTCAGGGGAAGGATGCACTCAGATGCACGAGTCCACCTCGCTGAGACGGCCACCTGCTCCCACTCCACCTCGGGCTGTAAAAGGAGTGTTAGAAGGCGTAGGGGTTCCTTGTGGCTGTGGTGACAAACAACCACAAACTGAGTGGTTGAAGGCCACAGCATTTGTCTCCTCACAGTTCTGGAGATGGAAGTTCTGAAAGAGAGACGAGCAGGCCCAGGAGGCTCCACATCACGGCCACCTTGGCCTCCACCTGCGTGTGACCGTCTTCCCCGAGCGTCTGTCCCCACTCGCGCCCTCCGCTGTGTGTGTCTCTTCCTACAGGGAGGCACATCCTTCAGCCAAAGGGCCCTGCTCTGGGACGACTGCATTGTATCTTCTCATTACATCTGCCAAGACCCTATTTCCACACACACAGGTCACCCAGGTCACCCAGGTCACATGCACAGGTACTGGGGCTTGGGGCTTCCACAGAGGTGGGGGCTGGGGGGGCAGACACAGCTGAACCCACAACACAGGGCTGCGGAGTGACCAGCAACTCTACTCAAAGGAACGTGAAGAAGGTGACACCGGCTGTGGACACCTGGGAGGATCCTTTATTCTGGACTCCGTGCGTGGTCGCTCTGGTGGTGCCCCAGGGGCAGTCGGGAGCCCGTGGACTCGCGTCCGTGAGGAGCCTGATTTAAGAAAACATTCTAACACGTGTTCTACGAAGACAAGGCATTGGAGGAGAAGGTTGGCCTAAGAGCCCTAAGAATCGCTATTCAGCTTTGAGAACAAAACATTCAATTACCTTGCACACGCCGTGGCAATTCTTACTTTACAATGGTCTCTGCGTTAATATGAATTCCTCCAGAACACCCCTGGTAAAAATATCTTGCACAAAGCATCTCTCTGAGGCGAATCATCAGAATCCCTCACGCTGTTTCACCATCTGCAGACCTTCCTCATTAGCCCTGCACAAGTGTATTTAAGAAGCATTTAAAATGCATGAAACCAGGCATAATAAGTCACTTCCTTACCGAGGTCCAGCAAAGGAATACATTAAGGGATCTCCAAATCCCGACTTTTCTGAAATCTCTCCCAGTTCCACTTTCCATGGAGAAATTGATAAGTTGTTCACCCCTGTGTCCCCATCCGATAAGCCAAAAGAAAATGAATGAGTTTTCTGAAGAGTTGAATTGAGTTTCGTATGAAGAGCATCAAAGTTCAACGTCTTTATAGAAGAATGTCAACACCAATTTCCAGGAGAGGAAGATGTCTAAGTGTCAAAAAAATTATACCTGGGAGTCCCTGATAAAAAGGGACAGGGTCTAGAGAAGAGGATAAAAAGGGTGAGAATATTATTTTTGAATTATCTCTGTTAAATATTCCCAGCAATTAGATCAGGATGGACCCAAGGCAACCTCATCTCAGACCCACGCCACATCCACCCAACCTTTGCTCAGCTCTCCCGGGGGAATGAGTCCCAGAAGGCTCATCAACGTCAACAGAAATCAAAACACTCACAAACTCAGGATGCAGACCTGAAAAATCTTGCTGAGGTTATTTTTAGATGTGAAACTATTTCCTAGATGTTTTTTTAAAGATTTTATTTATTTATTCATGAGAGACACAGAGAGAGGGAGGCAGAGACACAGGCAGAGGGAGAAGCAGGCTCCATGCAGGGAGCCCGACGTGGGACTCAATCCCGGGTCTCCAGGATCAGGCCCTGGGCTGAAGGCAGGTGCTCAACTGCTGAGCCACCCGGGCGTCCCTATTTTTTACATTTTTAAGTCAACATGAATAAGGTGACATGGGAACGCTCCAGCTTGGTTTTAAAGTTCAACCTAACGGCGAGGGTGGAGGGGCGCAGGCCGTCTGCAGGAGAGGCTGCAGCGGAACGAGGTGGTGGCCCGAGGTCGGCGCAGTGACAGCCGATGACAAGGCAGCAGACACCACTCGGTGACAGAGGACGGGGCAGACTGTGAGGAGTAAGGGGGAGCGAGGGACCCACCTGGAAGCCAGACGGAGCAAGTTAAAACCGCAATTAAGTGAGGCGCCCAGCGAGCGCGGACAGTACCCGACAGGCCCAGGGAGTCACGGGGACGCCAACCCACCTTCACGACGGCGCTTCGTGGTGTCCATGGGCCACCAAAGCCTCCCGTGTCGTCACATTTCAGCTTAAGGAAACCCCAAGACACCACACAGAGGCTGTGAGACGGCGAAACTGTCCACCGAGGGACGAAGGGTTAATCTAAAACCTGTGCGTTCGCCTGCGTCACAGCTGACAACCGCGGCCACGAGACCGAAAGCCCGACAAACCGCACACGCCTCGTCAGGAGAAGGCTCCGAGCGTCCCCAGACCGACCCATCGGCCCACTTCCAATTTCCTCTGACATCTCCGGGGAGCTGCGGGGAGGAGCAGGGGACCCGGAGTGCCCGTGGCTCACGGGGTGCGTGGGCTCCCACACGTGGCAGCGAGACGCGGTGGGCGAGGGAGCCGAGGAGCGAGGAGGGAGACCCGTCACCAAGTGGTTTCCCCGCCGCCTGCCCGCTGCCGCCGCCCGGATGACAGGAGGGGACGTCGCCGGCGCCAGAGCCGGACACGAGCGGCGCGGCCCTGCCCAGCTCAGGGCCTCCTAAGACCGAAGCCGGCCTCCCACGCAGCCGCCTGCCCCCGCCGGGCCCGGAGGCACATCCCGCATCACGGCCAGGCCCGGGGACAGCGCTCCGCGACGCTCCCGGGCGAGGACGGCGGTGGCTAGCTCAGCCGGGCCCTCCGGCTGCCTGACACACAGTGACGGCCATAAGGGTCCGTGCGCACCGCCAGGGGCACGCGAGGGGCACCGATGGCTCCCGACCTGGCTCCTCCGGTCGGGCACTCAGGTTGGAGTCAGACGAGCTGGGGGCCAGCACCCTCCCCTCGGCTCCCCCCGGGTTTCAGAGCCACTTCACTCGCTGTGTGACCGAGCGGGAAGGACGCAGGTGACAGGAGGCTTTGCAACCACCAGCTCCCCCAGGGAGACACTTGGGCACTAAGTGGACTTTGCGGCAACAGGAAGACAAAGCAGCTCCCTACCCCCTGTGCTCTGTCCCCGGGCACCCCCCCCCTCCCCTGCTCACACCCGCTCCTAGCTGCGGAGGGCTGCGCTGGGCTCCCCTCCCGCCTGTGGACCGCCCACAGGTACACTCAAAGAAAGAATTCCGTTAGAAGAATCTGGAACTTAGAAGGTGCAAAAATGTCTTACCTGTTAGCAATTGCAAAGCACATCCACATTTCATAAAGTCTCGAGCAGGCCTCCTCCCCCTAAATATCTGCACACTACAAAAAAAAATAATCTCGGAAATAAAATCTTCATATTTCAACAGTGAAAACCACGACAATGATGTTTCACCCTTTCCTCTGTGGCTGTATTGTCACACGCCGTCCCCGGGCCCAGGCCTGGACGGACCCTGCCGGGGCGTGGGCTGCTTTCTGCTGGTAAGTGCTGCAGCCGCTTGGACAGCTTCGTGAAATGCTCATGTCTTGTCTCAATTGCCAACATCCACTGCTCACACCTAACGACGTACTTCGTGCTTCACTTTGAAAACCCGTTGAGGGGATCCCTGGGTGGCTCAGTGGTTTAGCGCCTGCCTTAGGCCCAGGGCGTGATCCTAGAGACCTGGGATCCAGTCCCACATCGGGCTCCCTGCATGGAGCCTGCTTCTCCTTCTGCCTGTGTCTCTGCCTCTTTCTCTCTCTCTCCCTCCCTCCCTCGCTCCCTCCCTCCCTCCCTCAATCTCTCTTTGTCTCTAATGAATAAATAAATAAAATCTTAAAAAAAAAAAAAAAGAAAGAAAGAAAACCCATCAAAGCCACATGCAGAGCCTAGCAGGTCCTTGCTTTGTTCTGGCCCACGTTGGGCAAACACAGATGATCCCTTTCCTGGGAACCAGGAGCGTGGCCACGCCCAGCGAGCTGCACACAGGCACTGGTCTGGGCTGCCACTGCCACCAGCACCGGGCTGTCCCGCAGGTTGACACTCGCAGCTGGCACAGCACCCAGCAGGCGTCTCTGAACATTTGAGGGATGCAGCACCCCAAGCCTCAGGTCAACAGCAACAGAGGCAAGATGACAGACACCCAGATAACCAATAGTACAAGGGGGCATCGTGCCTAGCAAGGAGTCTCCCCATCTGGGGACAGGTAAAGCTTGGGCCCACTTCCCAGGAGCCAGAGTTAGTGGAAGGGTGGTGCAGGCCAGGTGGCACTAGTGCCCCAGGTCAGGAAGGGTCAGCCGACTGCCAGCAAGGGCCCGGCAGGGGGTATGTGGGATATGCCAACCGACCACCCAGAGCCACACCTCCCCCCTGGCCGGCACACCCAGGAGGCAACATTCCTCGGCCTGGGTCCTCCCAGGGTCAGGTGTCAGCCACCTGGAGACCACTCCTGTGGCCCAAAGACCACCAGAACTGGCCAAGTGGCCAATCCTAAGGGTTCACCCTGCCCTGCCTCAACTTTACCTTGGAAACTCCGATGACAATTGTGCCTAGGTGCTCCCCTTGCTCCTGTCTTCTGCCTCCTGACTGCCCTGGTGCTTCCTCGCCCCAAGACAAGGGTAGCAGAAACAGAGCAACGCAGGTCAAGACAGTGGAGCCCCTTTTACACAGAGAGCAGGTAACGAACGAACGAGGACGTGTTTGCTGTTTATGGAGTCTGAAAGTGCCTCAGTGTGGATGAATGCATGCTCTACCACTTTGTTTACAACAAACACTGAGATCCTAGCAATTTCCAGAATGGCCATCAGTAGGCTGTAACCCAGACACCAAGACTCTCTTGGGCAGAGTGAATGGAAAGTATATATTTTAAATAAATATAAAATAAAACAGACCCCAATCTTAGCAATAAGCAGTGAAGGCAGTCCCTTAAGAGGCTATTTTGGGCTTCCCTCTCCACTGGGAAGGATCCAGGTGTCCGGGAACGTGTGGTAAGGCCTGCTCCCTGTAGCCAGGCACACGCACAGGGACCCCCAGGGGTGTCTGAGCGGCTGCACCCTCATGCAGGGAGAAATCAGGGCTTCCCAAGGCCAGAAGTCTGAAGTCAAAAATTCCTTCTGGAAGCGCTGAAACAGAGCCTGTTCCAGGCCGCTCTCTTGGCTTCTGGTGGCTGCCAGCAGTCATCGCGGTGTCCCTGGGCCGAGGCCACGTCCCTCCAATCTCTGCCTCCAACCTTACACATCTCTCCTGTGTGTCTTCTTTTCTTACAAGGACACCAGTGATTGGAGGAGGCAGGGCCCACAGTGAACCCAGATGATCTCATCTCGAGATCCTTAACTGAATGACATCTTCAAATAAGGTCACGCCCATAGTAGGGGGTTAACACTTCAACATATCTTTTGAGGGGATGTTTTTTAACCCACTACAGCCTGCATTTATAAAAACGTGCCCCCAGAGACCAGGGTGGGCCAACCGTGGACTCTCACCCTCTCACCATTAGTGTCCGTCCCTTTGGTGAAGACTGTGTGCACAGCAAATGCCTTGGCCAGCCTTCTATTAGCCAGGACTTACCAAGTGCTAAGCACTGCACTGAGCCCTCAGCGCACATCCTGCGATTAACACAAGTGCATCTAGAACATCCATTCTGCATAATTAGGAGATTTTCCTAATTGTGAACACAGAGAACATGCAGTTCCTGGTGGGGGCAGGGGGCCTCAGAAGACCCTATAAAGGGCATCTGGACAAACCAAGACAGAAGCCCTGCCATCACAAGACTCCTGGGACAAGTCACATGACCAAGCATGCCCAAGTGATGCCGTCTATCACTCCTGCCAACAGTGGCTCAGCTCACTGTCCTGGTGCCCTTCTGGATACAAGAAGATGGAGAAAGGAGTGCAAAGACCACACCCCCTCACCAGGATTTACAGATGTCTGCCCGGCAGAAGATGAGGACCACAAGCTTCCCAGCCGACAAAGCTGTCTTCAAGATGAGATCAGAAGACCCCACCCGCAGGGCAGCACAGGATGCTGCTGCCATTTTACATTTCTGCACCTGTGAAACTGATTTCCTTGAAAAACAGAATCCACACCATGTGTTACCCAAACAAGATATCACAGGCATGATCTGCTGCAAAATTCTTACACAGTTGGAAAAAAAGCAGGAATGTGGGAAGAGAAGGTAACATTTAGTGTAACAGAAAATACCTGCAGAGAACAACTTTTTAAAACTCTTTTTTTCTTTTTTTTTAAGATTTTATTTATTTATTCATGAGTGACACAGAGAGAGAGAAAGGCAGAGACACAGGCAAAGGGAGAAGCAGGCTCCACGCAGGGAACCCAACGTGGGACTCGATCCCAGGTCTCCAGGATCACACCCTGGGCTGAAGGCAAAGCTAAACCATTGAGCCACCTGGGCTGCCCTTTTTAAAATTCTTAAATAAATATATCCACAACTCCGTGATAAGATATTTGAGAGCCTGGACTCAATGGGCAGCTTTCTAAGCAGATACAAATTATAAAACTGACATAAGAAGAAATAGAAACCCAAACTGGTGGTTCTCCAACTTGAGTACCTAGGAGGCTAATTAAAACAGAGATGGTTGAGCCCAAGCCCAGAGTTTCTGATTTGAGAGGTCTGTGGGCAGGTGGGAGAGAGGGGGCTTCCAAAATTTTGAATTTCTAACAATTTCAAAGATGATGCATTTTGAGAACCAGCGGTCCAGACACCAAGCCTCATGACAGCCAGCCAGGAACTTCTTTATATAGGACACAGTCATTGTCATTGCTTGAACTAATAAATGAATGAATAGTACAACATTAGGAAATTTAATATAATGTATCTCCTTAATAGAAGAGAAAACCCACGTACTCTCGGATCTCTAATGTCTCCTTTTGTAGCTGGAGGGCACAGTCATACTCCTTAAGATGTAATTCTTAATATGTGGAAGTTAACACTTAGAAACAAAACTTAATTGTTCTAAGCGATGTTTACAAGTATAATCAATTCAATTCTCTTAAATAATTTACATCATATCTACAAATATAATATGACAGATAATTTTGAAGCTTGCAAGCATATGAATGGCAAAAAATTCATAAATAAGATCCTACAAATTATTACTGCATCCACTCGATCCCAGGCGAAATATTACAGCATGACTGTCATTTACTTCACTGCATGTGGTCTGAATCTTGGCACCGTTAAATAATCTTACAAGACGGCTTCTCTCTCCACCTTCCTAGAGTTAAGACCCAACAGGAAGAAGAGGAAGACCATCTCCACCCTGCTGAGACTGAAGGTTCTGGGCTGCTGGTCAGCCGATTCTTGGCCAGCAAGGAGACCAGCTGTGCCTTCAGGGGGTACAGCAGGATCTCTGATCCTGGGCACAGGCTCTCGGGCCCTGTGAAACGCAAGCCTTGCTATGGAACAGTGATATTTTTCATGCTTAGACCTTTCATATAAGTTTCAATTTTTCCAAACCCTAATGCTCTTCTCCAAATTCCACCTGGCCATCATTACACTGCACATTCCAGCCATGTGTGTAGTAGGATTGGTGTGTTCACAGGATCGGACACACGTAGGTCACAGACATCTCATGATGATGAATAGAACCACTCAGGGTTTTCCCTCCCCATCATGGGTCTTAGGTGACATTAGCTGTCACTGAAGCTGTTCCCTATAAGCAATAGGTTCTTCTCTTGGTCTTCCTATCGTTACTCTCAGCAAGCATTACAGAGGTGATGAGGACAAACCGCTTTGAGACTTTCTTGATCTGTCATGGCACAATGTACAACCCAAACCATTTTTTGTTGCTGTTGTTTTCCAGTGTTGCCTCAAACTCTATTTAAAATATGACTTTTCTTGTGCTGTTTCCTTTCCTGAAGTATCCCTCCTCCTCTCTGTGTCCCATGAAGAGAGGGGCATGGCCTGACATGTTCACTGTCATGTCTCTGGCATTTAGCCCAGTGCCTGGCTCTTAGTAGATGGGACGTAACACATTCCTGAATGAGTGAAACAGTCATCAAAGTACAATTCCTCGGGCTCTAATGGCATCACATGCATGCAGCCTTCCCCAGCATCACCAGGGGAAGGCACTCAATCCCTTAGGATTTGGTGGATGACTTTGGTGTCTCTCTTTCACACATGCCCAGTATGCCAGGCATCAGGTATCAGCAAATCCCTTGAAACAATCAAAACTGGGAGGACAAGTGTCCCTCATCAAGTTCTTGAGCATTGCTGGTGCCCAGTAAATTCTGTTGAATGAGCAAACAGATGAGTGAATGAATGAATGAAGCCAAAGATAGAGACTTTATACGCCCCCCTTGTCGCAGGGGCAGTCACCAGGGGACCAGCTGGCACTATGATTTGGTGAGAAGGGAAGTCTCTGCAGGGAGTTAGGATGTGACCACAGGCCCTGCCTTGGATCATGCCCCAGAGCAGGGTGGGCCCTGACATTGCCCTCCAACAGGAATGCAATTGGACTCCCTCAGTAGGGAACCAGGTATGAAAAAAAAATTTTTTTAAAAATGACCAGGTATGATCACATACCATGTAAAGATCAGGGCTTATGAACCTTTGAACAAATAATTTTACTAATTTCTGATGAGCCTTATGTGCTGCCCCTGACACAACTCAGTTCCTACTCTGCCATGTACTGAGCTCTCAGGTGCATCACTCGGTGTCACTGTGTAACAGACTACCTCAGGAGAGTAAGCATTTATTTCTCACTAACAAGAACGAGGCACAGCTGGGACAGCTCTGCTTTGTGCAGGGGTGGCACTCAGGTGGCTCTGTGTATCTCCCTTTGGAGGGGGAGCCACCCGGGGTGTGAGCTCCTGGCGAATGACAGAAGTTCCGTGAGGGGTGAGTAGAAACTTGCACCACCTCCCAGGGCTGGGCTCAGAGCTGGCCTGCTCACCCCCTCTCACATCCCTCCAGCCCACGTGAGGCACACAGCTGAGCCCAATACCAAAGCAGGGCTGGAGGATGAGGACGAATATGCAGGGAGTGGGAGTAAGTGGTTGCTGGACATTGGTCTGATCTGTCGCCCACGCCTGGGCTTTGCCACTTCTAAGCATCACTAGGGATGCCAACCCCTTGTGAGCCCAGCTCCTAGGGTACTTATCATATATAATTTTGACAACTATAGCTTAATACTGACTTTTAAAAAATATATACCACCACCACCAACTCTGACTTTGGGGACCAGCCACGTAGGCTTGATGGCAGCTCTGGGAGCCACCAGCTCTGGGAGTCCTCGGGGAAATCACTGGCCTCACTAAGCATCCATGTCAACATCTCTAAATGCTAGTTAGTACCTAGCACTGGCATTGTAGGGTCCTTGTGCAGTCAAAATGAGACCTTCTGTGCAGAGCTCCCGGCACGGCACCTGACACCTGGGTTAGCTCTGCACTCATGCAGATGATCAGTGCTCACGGAGTTCACTCCTCCTCCCCCACAGAGCCTGAATGGCCCTGAAGAGGCCAGTGTAGGAGACGAAATGGTCCCCAAGGGGCCCCAGGTGTCTGTGAATATGTGACATCACATGGCAAACAGGATTGTGCAGGTGTGAGGCCATGGGTCTTAAGGAAGGAGGTTATCCTGTATGATCAAATCAGGTGAGCTCTCAAAAGCAAAGAACTTTCTCCGGCTGAAGCAAGCGAAATGTGGCAGAAAGGTAATTCAGAGAGATCTCCAGCGTGAGGGTTCTGTGCACTGCTGCTGAGGCAGGGACCCGGGCCCAGGGCCCAAGAGAGGCCTCTGGGAGTTAAAGGCAGCTCCCTGCAGACAGCCAGCAGGAAACGGGACCTCAACCTACAACCTGGGGACCTGAATCCAGCCATTCCCCAGGACAGCCTGGAGGTGGCCGCTCCCCTGGAGCCCTGGGAGGGGGCACAGGCCTACTGATGCCTGGTGAAACGATGCCACATTTGAGACCCACAGACATAATAAAGTGGTGTTGTGATCAGCTGCTAACACTGTGGCTCTGCTACTACAGCAAGAGATAACTAACAACCAGCTCCATGCCAACTACCTGAATCATGGAGCATCGGCTGTGCCATGTAGACCCAAATGCCAAGGTAAACATTTGGTGCATATTAGCTGCCCCAGCACTCACACATGTGATGCACACCTGTGTTGTTGTCCTTGCAGGGGAAGGAGGGGAGGAAGGGAACGAGTGAGTATTGGAGCCGGAGCTCAGAGCCAGGTCAGGTGTGTCCAGAAGGCCACGTTCCTGATCAGTCACCTGCACTACCCACCTCTCCAAATACTGCAGACGCCCCATGGCCTGGGTTGGAGGAGGTGCATAGCCTCAGGCTCACCACAGCTTCCCAGGGCAGGTCTAAGCCAGATTCACAGCAGCCCGAGAGAAAGGGTCAGGCCACTTGCTGCTACCTAATGGTGGCCTGAAGGTACTGTCCAGGCTGCCGGGTCCCTGGCCCAGCACTTCCACCTGGGCAGCTGGGCCCCATTTATGGAATAATGACAGCTGAGTGTGTGTTCACGGGGTTCTCTGCTGGCCAGCTTCACGGACGGGTTCCCACTCACCAGTTGCTTTTTGCCCTGCACAGAGCACCTGTGACACATAGTGATACCCAGTACCGACTGCCTGAATGAACGTTCCCACTCTGGACAATTTGGTAATGTTAGCGCCTTTGCTTCTTGCCTACGTGTTTCATCTCTGGCTTAGACCCCTCATTCACTGAGACAGGGAAACCAAAGGGCCCCATGACAATCTGCTCCTTGCTCCTCTTCCTGCTGCTCTTCTTGCTGGCACCTGCGCTCCCACTTGACACATGCTTTGTGACGTCCTCCTCATAAGGGACAAGGAGGTAACGATTTCTGTAGGACAGATAACTACTAAGGAAGGACCAGGTGAGAATGATGGGACAAAGCCACCACACGCGTACTCCAGACCCGAGACACCTCAGAGACCCCCTGGCTCCAAGGAATACCATGTGGGCTCTCGTCTTTGTTCTAACTGGTTCCTGGATGCCTAAGAGGACACGCACCAGACCCAAACCCGAGCAAAGAGGGGACTCTCTCCTTTCCAAGTCTCCCGACACTGTACCTACACTCTCTCTGTAGCCTCAAGAAACTCTGCTTCCACCTCCTGCTGGCTCGCGTCTGATCTCTACCCTGTGTGCAGCCAGGGACCCTCTTGGCTGGTCCTGCAGGGCTCCCTCTGGGTCCCCGGACCTGGCCTGCCGGCATCATGATGTCTGCTCATTTAAATCTCCAGCAGAAGTCAAAGAGGAGCTGTGTGCACCGTGGCCCGGATGCTCCCGCAGCGCTGAGATGAACTACACAGGGAATAAGCCGGACTCGGAACCCGGCATGCGGCGTGTACACCCTGCAGCCTGGGGCAGAGTGTTCAGAACCAGCAGCGTGTGCCCTCCTGCAGCGGCGCCAGGGCCCCGGTGCCCCTGCAGAAGGCGCCACCCAGCCCATGTCCCAACAAGGACCTTTCGTTCCCAGGGTCCGAGCTCTGTGGATACCGATTACCTGGGCAGACCCGAACATCTGGTTAGCGTGACCCAGCCCTGGTTCTCTGTCACAGCTGTGGGCTGACCTGCTTCTGGGGGACCGTCTGACTATTCTAATCAGTACAGAGAGATGTGTCAGAGCAGGAGTCCTGATTTCATTAGCCCGGGTGAAGCATGTTTTAGCAGAGACATCGCGGTAAACTGGCTGATTTTAAATTATATTATGCCTCCAAGTCCCCTTAGCCCAGACCACATGCTTTTCTGCTTCCTAGTCTTCAAAACGTAGGTTGATGTATTTCTACCCCCTCCCGAGTTTTGCCAGCTAACAGGTAAGTCTTAATTTAATCAAACCCTTGAAATTTCTATTTTCTGTCCACATTAACACCTTAATGGATAGCACAAAGCCCGCGGCTCAGTGTGAACCCGGAGGGGGCGGCCATCCCGGCCCAGTGTTGAAGAGGGGGGCACGGCCATGCGGCCTCATGGTTCGGGGCCTGGCGGGGAAGGCACGGGGTACCTCCCATCACAGCACGTCCTGGAGCAGACCGGCCCAGGGCCCCAGGAGCGGAAGACCCTAAACTCTGCATGACGATGACCAACGGTGAATCGGTGAATCGGGCAGTGTTCTCACTTCCCCAGACCTGCTCCCCACTGTCGGGCAGCGGGGGGAGCTGCTGGGAAGAGGCGTCTGGGGATGAGGTGCCCATCAGACCAGGGGCGAGGCCGTGGGAGCAGCTGGGGGGGGGGGCCTGGCCACTCATCCTGTGCACCCGTGCCCCCGCCAAGGCCGGCAGCTCCCTCCTTGCTCAGGGCCCCATCTGCGGAGCAGGATCCAGGACGCGCCAGCTGCCTATCACGGGGGTGCCCTGAGACTTGGTGAGCAGCTTGACGGCGGCATTGCCGAGAGGCATCGTGGAAAGACCAAGAACTGCTCTTATTAATCAAACAAAGACACCTCCCGGGAAGCCACTTTGTTTGCTGAACTACAGTCAACCGAGAACTTGCTTGACTCTGCGTCAAGAATTGAGATCAATCCACTAATTGTTAAGAGACTGGTGGAGCCTTGAAATAAAAAGAGGGTTTAACCTGCCAAACGGGCTTCTTCTCAGTGTCTATAAGCCAGGCCGGGATCGGCCTCGGAGGAAGCCCAGAGGAGCCCGAGCCGCGGGGCTGTCAATCTCCCTTCAGGCTGCAGGGGCGCCGGGCCTGTTGGAGCCCCTGGGCCCCCCAGCTCTCCAGGGAGAAGCAGGCCAGCAGAGGTCTCTGCCGCCAAGTGTCTGGGGTGCTGTGATTTGCATAAATGCATGAATTTGCATAGCACGTTCAGGCAGCCTTAGGCCAGGTGTGCACCGCAGAAGTTGTCACCTGTAGGGCAGCTCAGGGCAACTGGTCCCAGCCATCCTCCTGACCCTGTGCCCGGTGAGCACGGTCCTCCCAGCCCCAGGCAGCAGAGCTGACGAGGGCGGACATCCCACACCTGTGGCCCCCAGGAGCTGCCTGCTGGGCCCTGCGGCCTGCGCGCCCCCCCGCCAGGCCTAGGAGGGGAGCGCCACGCTGCTCCCTCCTCAGATCCCCCCAGGGCTCCCCCTCCTCCCCCACCTCTCTCAGGAGGCCCTTCTAGGCCAGGGCTCCCAGCTGGACTCCTGATCTGCACCATTCTCATCTCCACAGCGACTCTCCCCATTTCACAGGAGAGGGAACCAAGATGAAAAGCAGAGAGCGATTTTCCCAAATGGCCAGCCAGGCACCCAGGGCTGAGCCCCGAGGGCAGCTGTCGCCCCACTCATGGCTGAGTCTTGGATCTCAGCGCCAGGCCCTTGTGGGGCTCCAAAGTCCCCTCCACCCTCCTTCCAGCACCCTGCCCATCCCGGAGATGGCCCCAAGCCCCAGGACCTGAGGTGCAGGGGAGCCAGAGCTCACTGTGACCCACTGCTGCTGAAAAGCTGGTCACTCTTCCCCTCCGTTCCCAGCATGGGAGCCACAGTGCGCGGACACCGCCAGACCCTCCTGGGGGCAGGGGTGGACGACATGCCACCCTGATGCTGCTGACAGTGCCAGAATTTCTGCCCTCAGCCACAGGATGGAAGAACCGTGGAATCATACACGTGGCCGGGGGTCAACCCTCACTGTGTGAGTGAGACCCCCTGGGCACCCTCCCTGGGACTCTCCCCTCATCCCTCGGGGCCCCAGGGGCCGGGGGCATCCTGGGTCAGCCTGCTTCTCTCTTCTCCTGCACCTGCACCGGGCTCCCCACTCTCCCCGTCCCCAGCCCAGGACGTGGTCAGACCTGCCCTGCCCTGGAGCGGCTGCCCCCTAAGTGGATCCCCGTTGCCTCCGTGCCCTGTGCCATCCATTCTCCACCGGTTGGCCTGAAAGTCATCTCTGGCTGTCAGGTCAGGGCCTCCCACTGCAGCAGGGCCCGCAACAGAATGGAACGCAAATCCTCCCCGTGGCAGCGAGGCTCACAGACCTGGTCACCTGCCCCCACCGCCTGCCATCTCGCTGCTCCTAGAACTTCCCAGAACCCAGAGGCTGTGCAGTGTGGATCCCCCTCCAGAAACAGCCTTTTCCCAGGCTCCGCGTAGCCACTTGCTTGTCTCTCCAAGTCCTTGCCCAGATGGCACTTTCTCGGTGATGCCATCTGACCACTCTCTTGAACGCTGAAAACAGCACGGTCCATGCCAGGAGCCCCCGCTCCTGCTTTAATTTTCCTTCCCCTCCCGGAAGCCTGCAGGTGATGTGTGCGTGGTTCCTGTTCCTTACGCTGCCGTCTGCCTCCCGCAGCTGGCTTGGGAGCACCATGAGGCCAGGCGGGCTCTTCCCGGCCTGTTCCCAGCACCTGCAGCAGCGCCTCGCTCTCTGTCGAATGAATGAGCGCACGACACGAGCGATGTTGGACCTTCTCGAGCGAAGCTAATAAATCAGCAAGAGCTGGCTCCGACCTTCTCAGGCACAAGTGTATTTAGCACAAATGGACAGGTGGATCTGCCAAAGGATCTCTTCTCTTATGGATTTTACTCACTATTCGGCCTTTAGACACATAGTCAACACAAATCAATTTAATACCAATTTCTAGTCAAAATAAATTGGTTTTAAGCAGATTTTTTAAGCCTGGATTCCATTTGAAAAGGCAGGCTTTCGGCGCTTCACGGAGGTTTGGATGCTGGTGACTGTGATCCACCAGGTTGGTCCCAGCTTCAGACGATGTCTCCAGGTGCCTGCAGCCCAGCCCCGCAGGGAGATTCATGGACACCACCTGTCTAAAACCTGGCCAGCAGCTCCCTTGGCCCCATCAACGCCTCCTCCTCCTAAAGCCCTGTCTCAGCCAAGAGCACCCCCCTTCAGGCACCAAGCTAGAGATCCCACCTACCTCCCCCTGCCCCCAGACCCCATGGTCTCTGTACCCTCCCCCATCTCTGGGAAGTGCCATGACTCTACAGATGGGCATGAGCGTCTTACTAGAAACAAGAGGAGGGAAGAGAGGGGTCAGGAAGCACGGACCCTGGCTCCCAGCCTAAAGCAGGGAAGGGAAAAGGGACAGCAAAGGGAGAAATATATAATTTTTCAAAAACTCTCTTGCAGGGGTAGTCAATCCTAGCTTCCTGGGGCTGCCTTAACAAATCACCAGAAATGAATTCTCTTCTAGTTCTGGAAGCCAGAGGTGCAAAGTCAATGTGGGGCTAGGACTGCACTTCTCCTGAAGGCTCTAGGAGGGAATCCCGGCCAGCCCCTCCGGGCTCTGGTGGTGCTGGGGATCCTCAGCTGTCCTTGCTTTGTGGTCATGTCAGGACAGTCTGCCTGCATCATCACATGCTCTTTCCCTCTGTGTGGGCACCTGTGCCCCCTTCTCTTTTCTTAGAAGGACTTGTCTTTGGATTGAGGATGCACCATAACCCCACAATGACCCTCCTGATGTCCACCATTTTCTAATGCCCCACACATAAGGGCACAAAAAGGACTGGCTGCCACTTCCCCTGAAACGAGGGGCAACCATGCATCTAAGTTGGCCAGTGACATGTGAGCCACTTCTCAGCCAAGGCCTTTGATCCCCAGTGGTGGATCCTGCTCTTGCATCCTTGCTGCTACGACAGCAGCCACTGCAAAACGTGGAGCCTGGGTCCCTGAGTGAGGACAGTATGGAGCAGAGGCCCACCAGCATCTGATGGAGAAGAGGGTTGAGCGCCTTGGTGGTACCTGGCCCTACCATGATCCCCCAAGACAGCACCCAAGCTCTGAAGTCCTTGGTTGATTTCCTTTGTCCCACGGAAGAAGTAACAGGTCTTTTCTCCAAGCATCCAGGTGTTTTTGGAACCTAAAACAAATACGCATATTAGTATACCCACACATACAGTTAAGGGGTGTAGGTAAGTATATACAGATTGTCACAGAATTAACGGGCTGAAGCCTTATGACAGGAATCAGCGTGACTCAGAAAACCCTCCCTACCAATGCAATGTCCTGTTTGAGGGGATGTTCCCAACTCTCTCCCGTTCCAGCTTCAGGATATCCATAAGGATTCTTCCCACCTGCCATTAATCCTCACATCAGAGGCAAATCCAGAAGGAGCTTTCGCATTGACGGAGACAGGGTAACAGCAGACTTTTTGGGATCAGAGGTCTAAAAGCGTCTACGGTGGGTAAACTCCTTCCTTCTTCTCTTTCGGTAGCATTATTGGCTGCATCAGATTTAATTTTAATTAATTTAATGACCAGATTGAATCCTTAACTCTGCCTCGACCTCCCCCCCCCGCCTGTCCAGATTGATTTCAGAATAAATCATATGTCCTTGTTACATCACCCCCATGGCCATAAATGTGCTTCATTAATTTGTTCAGGTTTCTAACACCTAAACCGTTAACTATAGAATGAAACCTTGAAGAGCTGTCTCCATCAACTAAATCACTTTTTCCCTGATGTTGGCCTCTCCCATGCAGAGCGTCTTCATAAACATGGAAAAAGCACTTACACACGTCTACACATTTACAAAGAAATTTACTACGAAGACCCGCATGCCATGGAGTCATCCGTAAACATCCCCACTGCAGATAGAACACAGCGGGTTAGAACCTCAAATGCTGCTCAAGATCCCATAGATTGGGCCTGAAAAGAGACCAAAGCATGGGCTGCGTGGCATTTCCCCTAAGCTGATGTAGCTTGGTCTGTTCCTGACCTAGGGAGGAAGGGTCAGGGGAGAACCACCTTCTTCTGCAGGCCCCAGGGGAGCCAATTGTTTCATCACATCATGTTTCTAGTCTGGGTCTTCACTTGCCCTGATCATCTCTGGGTCCTGACTTTGACCATGAATGTGACCTGTTCTCAGCCCAGACCAGCAACTGATGTAGTTGGTGGCCTGATGCACCTGTGCTTGTCAGGGGGAGATGGAGTAATTGAACCCTTGGAGCAACTCATCCAAGATTTCCTGTGTGGATCTCTAAAAAAAATGACAGAGCCAGCTACTTGGGTCAGGAGGCACCAGAGGCCTTCCACCTAATCTGGGGTTCCAGGTTATGGCAGATCTAGCAACTAAAACAGTCTGTGGGGACACATAAGGTGTTCCTTGCAGCACGGCAGACATGGCAAGAGAATGGCATCAGGCCAAGTTCCAGGGGCCTTGAAAGGCTGAGTCACTGTGGCAGACGGCCCCATTGATGGAGTACTACGAAGATCTCTAAGGACACAGCTCATGACCTGTTGGGCCTACAATGATCTGATGTGTCCTGACAGATGACGTCTTATAGATAAACATATAGAATGGCTTCATCCCACCCTTCCTTTTCTGTTAAATCGCCCTCTTTAGTGTGATGATTTGTAAGGGCTCGGAGACGTTCTGAAAGGACAGTGGAGCTGTGTTCTACACAGGATATCTGGGATGCATAGGTGAAATAATAAAAATAGTAGTAAAATGCAAAAAAAAAGAAAAAAGAGAAGAAAAGAAAAGAAAAGAAAAGAAAAGAAAAGAAAAGAAAGAAATTTACAATATTTTGTGGTAGGCCGAATTCTGAAGGTGCCCCCCAGTCCCCCTCCTGGATTCCCATCAAGCACTAATCTAGATACCGCCCTCTGTCTGCTAACAACCTACCACAAACTGGTGATTTCTTAATGCAACTGAGATCCGTTTCCTCATAGTTTGAGAGGCCAGAAGTGGAAATCGAGGTGCCACCAGAGCCACTCCCTGAGGGGTCCCAGCAATTATCTTTCCTGGGCTGTCCCAGCTCCTGGTGGCTCCTGCAGTGCTTGGCGCTCCCGGGCCACCTCTGCTCCCATCCTGGCACACCTGTCCTGGTGGGTGTCTCCTTCTCTGGTCTTCGAAGCACATCCGTTGTTGGATTTAGGGTCCGTCCTCATCCAGGCTGATCTCAATCCTTGGATAACTATAACTACAATGACCTTATTTCTAGATAAAGTCACATTGTGAGGTTCTGAGTGGACATGAATTCTGGGGAGACATTATTCACCCCACGCTGGCTGGGAAGGGACGGGGCATGTGGAATCAGGGTTACCCATCAGCTGACATTAACACGGGGCGAGCACTGCGGGTCAGGGAGTGGGCCCAGCGCAGTCCCACGAACTCTCACGTACCCCAGTGAGAGAAACACGGTAGTGGGGGGACGCGGGGACACCCCAGCAGGAGAGGGACCCCCCAGGCGCCGGCCTGACGCTGGAGGATGGGAGCCAAGAGCCAAGGAGGGGGTGCTGCCTTGACCCAAGGGCCACCCGGCCAACGGCCTGCATGGGAACGTGGACCCCACCAGCTGACCTTGGGAGCCCTGCATCCCAGAGCCTCCTGCAGCAAGAAGCCCGGCCCTGCCAACACCCTGATTTCGTCCTCTGAGCCTCTAAGCAAAGAACCAGCAAGACACACACAGAAGCTGTATGTTCTGACCTCCGGAACTGAGCATAAGCAACGGGTATTGCTTTAAGCTGCTAACCATATGCTAACTTGTCACAGCAGCAGTAGGAACCTGATACACCTATCGAGTGAGAGCAGCGGGACCCCCAACCATCCATACAGTGCGGTCCGCCTACGCCAAATGGAAGGCCCAGAAAAGGTCCTGAAAGACAAAATACTCAACTGTTCAAAGTGATTACTTCTGGGAGAAGAGTGATATCAGAGAGCAGGGGGTGGGGGAGGGAGAGGGGAAAGGGGAGGGGAGGGGGAGGGATAGGCATTGGGGCAGGGTAGAGATTAGGCAGGATTGACTTTCTGTACGACTCTCTACATTGTTTGAATTGTTAGAACGAGCATGTATCTGTGTGTGTAGTCTTTTGGGGTTTTGTTGGGTTTTTTTGTAGTTGTTGTTGTTGTTGTTTTCCTACAAAATAATAAAATGACAGCAAAGACTTAGGGAATACTTACAACAATCCTACAAGGTGAGTACCGCTGCCACCCTACCAGCTGGGGAGACAGAGGCACACGGTGACCAAGGATCTCCCCTGAGGTCAGTAGTAGCCCCAGGCCTCAACCCCAAGCCAGGGCCCCTGAGCCCTGCTGCTGAGCACCATCAGGACGCCTCTCCCTGCAAACCTGATGCCTCTCCAGGTGATCTGGCCAGAATCAGAGACACAAAGCCGGGGGCAGCCAGGGATGGCAGCGACCCTCTCCTGCAGCTTCTCTTCCGTTTTTATCGGGGAGCGAAGGGGTTTCCACAAGGCCCCAGAACACCCTGACCACTCATGGAGGTCACGGCACCAATCCTGTGCGCGGGGAGAACAGGGGAGACACCTGTGACAGCCAGCCGGGTGTTGGCCAGAGCCGGGGGAGAGGTGTTCCCCACGTTCCAAACTCTAAATCATGGCTCCGTGAGGCTAAGAAAGCAGTGCCGAGCCCACCCCCGAGTCCTGACGCTGCCCCCTCCCACGGGGTGCCCCAGCCCCAGCACCCCAGCCCAGCAGGAGGGGCAGAGGCCCCCCGCTCTGAAAGCCCCACCAGGAGCCGAGCACGGCCTCGGTGCAGCTTGCTCACGAGCACGGAGTTCATCAGGAACCGAGAATGGGCAACCCAAGAGACCAGGTGGTCCCGGAGGAGACCATGCAGACACCAGCTCGTCCTGCCGCCTGCGTCCTAGTGTTCGTCCCGGATCGCACCACGGTGCCCATTCCCAGGACCCAGGGCTTCAGGAGGCAGAGCCAAAGGCAGAGGACCCGCCAGCCCGGCCCGGCGGCCTCCAGGCCCTGCAGCCTCCACCAGTGGACTCCGCGCCTACAGCCACACACATCAAGTGTGGGTTGATTTAACCCTGGGTGGCCCTGCATTGCCCTGAAGGAGAAGGAGCCACTCTGTGATGACACTGACCCCGGGCCTAGAGAGCACAGCGAGACGGGACGCGGAGCCCGTCGGGCCGCTCAGGCAGGGTGGGCACATCCGCGCTCCTGTGTGACGCACCACAGCACTGAGTCTGTGTTCACCGCCCTCGTTACGGAGAGGCCGCCCTGCTCCCTGCAGCCACGGCCACCAGCCCTGCCTCCGGACAGGCCCGGGGACCTGAGCGCCCCTTGGCACCAGGCGCCAGCAGCCAGCCAGCCAGCAGGCCTTCACAACATAGATCCGCACACTCTGCGTGAACCTCCCGTGACGGTGACTAGGCCGTATTATTAAGCCCGGGTCTACACATGACGTACTCCACGTCTTCACGAAGCTGGCACACATCTCTAAAAGCTGGTAAAAAGGGAAAAAAAATCAGAAGCACAGACAGCAAAATCATCCCACAGCAGATGACGGAGTGGACGTCAACCCACGTCCACCTTCCCCGGCCCACGGGTGAGGCCACCAGGTTAGATCACGTACATATTTCCTCTCTCCTTCCTTCCCACCAGCCTCCTCCTGGCTCTCCTCCTTCCCTCTGCAGAAGCGCGGCCACGTCATCGGGGCGCCCAGCAGCCCGTCCCCGTCGCTCACTCTTGGATTCCCAGGGCTGAGCGCAGGGCCCGGCGACAGCAGGTGCTACATCACAGCTTTGCAACGGACAGAATAAGGGACATGCAGGGCGTGCCCGGCGTCTGCCCTCCTCGGTCCGGGTCTGTGGAAACCGCCCTCCCCAAGGAGAACGGCCTTGCCCAGGGCACCCCGACTCCTGGCAGCCGCACCCAGGGCCCCACACTGAGGAGCCCCGGCCCAGTGGGGGGACGGAGACCCCTGCACCCCTCCCTGCTCCTTGACTTCCTTCCAAGCTTAGATCACGGGCCTCCCACTCCCACTCACCCCCACGTGGAAAAATCCAGAACTATGTTTCAGGGAGGGGGGTCCTGGGATGTGGAGGGATGGGGCAGCCCTAGCACTTGTCCCCCCCACGTCTACCAACAGGGACGGCCACGCTGCCCTGTCTTAGGTGCGACTGCTGGGGCCCAGCCACCCAGAGCCAAAGGACCGGAGGCTGGAAAAGAGGAGAAAATAGAACAGAGAAGCACACGGGACACACGGGCCCCCGGAGCTCAGCCCGCGGGGGGACCTCACTGGCCGCTGCCGTCCCGCCCTCAGCGGAGCCCACGCCGGGGCCCAGTGCCGGACCACGAAATTCAAGAGTGCTGGGACTATGGGGGAACCGACCACTCATCAGGAATCTCACCGTGTTCATCTTAAATGTGGTCTCGGGTTCAGTTAACAAGGTGGGTTTGATTTTAAACCCTAAGCGGGGGACGGGGGGCAGAGGGAATTTATTATTCTGGGGTAGGCGGTTCATCAGGTTGCACGGACGGCCACGTGCCTGTGGCAGGTCTGTGAGCAGCCGGGAGCAGCCGGGAGCACTGGCCTCCGTTTTGCTGTTTAGACAGGGATGGAGCACTCGCTCCGGGGCGGGTAAACGGACGCGTCAGGGCGGGAAGAACAGGTCGGGCAGGACGGATGCCGGCAGAGGGACCGCGCGGCGCGGCCACCGGGGAGGATGGAGTGAGCCTGGGTCACCCGCGGGGATGTGCGCCCAGGGGCGGAGGGCGGCCGGAGCCCGGGAGCCTGAGCGTGCTGGTGCGTGCCCACCGGTGCCCTCCGCGGCCCGGCGCCCAGAGTGCACGGCACACGCCCGCGGCCCCCGCGCTCCACCCC
Organism: Vulpes lagopus; assembly: GCF_018345385.1. Classification (NCBI taxonomy): domain Eukaryota; kingdom Metazoa; phylum Chordata; class Mammalia; order Carnivora; family Canidae; genus Vulpes; species Vulpes lagopus. The sequence continues at coordinate 2,361,642 of NC_054825.1, forward strand.
GGGGCCGCCGGGCACTGGCTCTGCTTCCCTGGGAGTGGACGGCGGAGCGGGCGATCCTGCCCCTGCCCTGGCCCTGGCCTCGGCCACAGGAGAGCAAAGCCTTCCAGGGAAGGTAAGACGGGGACCAGCCTCCAGTTTTCACTAAGATCAACATCTGTTAAGATTAGAAGGAAACTAAGCCAAGGATCGAGACCCAGGGAGGAAGAGGGGGGAAGCAGGGTGAGGACGGGGTCCACACACGCGGCTCTGGGAGGTCTCCCGCCTGATGAGAGGGGGGTCCCCAAGCCCCGCGGGTGACTGGGGTCTCAGAAAGCACGGAGGGCTCGTCTCCAGGGACCTCAGGAAATGGTCCCGAAAGAGGACCAGGGTCAGGGGCCAGGGACAGCCCGGGAAGGGCACCCAAGGGACTGTCTGTCCAGCCGTGGCAGGAAGGCCAGGCAAAGGCAAGAATGGGGACAACTTGAGTTAAAGAAACAGCCGATTAAAGGATCCCCAAGGCTTCACAGCTCCTTGAGCCTGTTCACAGGCCACCAGCTCCTCACTGTTGAGAGAGAAGCGGTCGGATCTTCGGGTGCCCCCCATGTCCCAGGTGAACGCGGGGCGGGCCACCTGTCTCATCGGAGGCTCGACCAGGGCGGCCACCGCTGCCAGCAGCTCCCTGCACTGCAAGCGTAAGGAGAGGAGCCACCTGCAATTTAAAAGCAAGCTGGCTGACTGTCACCTCCGCTCCTCCGAAGGGAGGGCCAGGGCTCCTCCTCAGAGCAGGCCGTGCTTGGAAGCTCCGAGGAGTCATGTTGGCTTCAGAGAGAAAGGCCACAGGGAGAGTCTCAGGACACAGCGGCGACGCGAAGGGAGGGCTACGTACAAGACCCTGGCCAGGTGGGTGGGGGCTGCCGCGGGACAGCCGAGGTCTGCGGGGGCGGGCGTGGCCATCTCCCCCGTGAAGGGCGGACAGCAGGTGTTGGCTCTGCTTGACTCCAGCCTCACATCCCAAGAGCGGCCTGGCCGGCACGGTGTGTCCGCTGTGCTCCCATCTATCCTTCATAAACACAGGCACCAAGGTGGATTCGACCCCTGGGCCCAGGTGGGCCGACCCTGCCTTGGAGAGATGGGGAGGGAAGCCGCCTGCGGCTGCAGGAGATAATAGGGCAGAGGACTATTGGGACTTCATCATCAAGATAAGAAGCTTTTGCACAGCAAAAGATACAGTCAATAAAACTAAAAGGCAACCTACAGAATGGGAGAAGAGATTTGCAAATGACGTATCAGATAAAGGGCTAGGATCACAGATCTATAAAGAACTTATTAAACTCAGCAGCAAAGAAACAAACAATGCAAACAGGAAATGGGAGAAAATGCTCCGCATCACTTGCCATCAGGGAAATACAGATCCAAGCCACAATGAGATCCCACCTCACACCAGTGAGAATGGGGAAAATTAACAAGGCAGGAAACCACAAATGTTGGAGAGGATGCAGGGAAGGGGGAGCCTCCTGCACTGCTGGTGGGAATGTGAACTGGTGCAGCCACTCTGGAAAACTGTGTGGAGGTTCCTCAAAGAGTTAAAAATAGACCTGCCCTACGACCCAGGAATTGCACTTTGGGGATTTACCCCAAAGATTCAGATGCAATGAAACGTCGGGACACCTGCACCCCGATGTTTCTAGCAGCAATGTCCACAATAGCCAAACTGTGGAAGGAGCCTCGGTGTCCATCGAAAGATGATGGATAAAGAAGATGTGGTCTATGTATACAATGGAATATTCCTCAGCCATTAGAAACGACAAATACCCTCCATGTGCTTCAACGTGGATGGAACTGGAGGGTATTATGCTGAGTGAAGTAAGTCAATCGGAGAAGGACAAACAGTGTATGTTCTCATTCATTTGGGGAATATAAAAAATAGTGAAAGGGAATAAAGGGGAAAGGAGAAAAAAACGAGTGGGAAATATCAGAAAGGGAGACAGAACATGAAGACTCCTGACTCTGGGAAACGAACTAGGGGTGGTGGAAGGGGGGAGGAGGGCGGGGGGTGGGGTGACTGGGTGACGGGCACTGAGGGGGACACTTGGCGGGATGAGCACTGGGTGTTACTCTGTAAGTTGGCAAATTGAACACCAATAAAAAATAAATTTATTATAATATATATATATATATATAAACAAAAAATAGGGCAGAGGTGCCCACTTGAGGCGGCGGCGGGCCGTCTAGCAATCCTACTTGAAACTCAAAGGACATCCCCTGGTGATGTTTGGATCACAAAAGCAAAGTGTAATTCTCGAAGCAAATAAGGAACCCGTCCCCCCTCCAACTCTCCTCGAAGGCCAGATCTAGAAAATGTCATTGTTGCGTTGTTTCTTGTTTGCTCTGTGTTTTACAGTTGAGCGCGTGACACGTGAACTGAAGCACGAAGCCACCTCTGGAGGCCTTGGTGGGACCTACAGGCTAGGACTCAGCCTCCGGACTCTGGGTCCAGAGCCACATGCTGGGACGAGGTGGGGATGGGGAGGGGCCTGGCCCGACGGGGGGAGGTGTGGGCAGCCCCCCCAGGCTCACCTGAGCCGCCAACTCTGGCCAAGTCATGGCCATCAGCTCCGGATGCACAGCCTGGACCGGGTTCCCGCCAGTTGGCCCAAGCCCGCTGCACTGCAATAAAAAAGTACCTGGTATTTGCTGAAATTTCTAGAACAGAGCTTCAAAATCCCTTGGCTTTTCTGGAGTGCTAGGAGTCTTTGTTATGCTAATGAGGCAACACAAGGAAGCCTGAAGCTTCATCCACGTGGGGCTGGTCTCGGAAAGGGAACAGTCCCCAGGCTCCAGGGAGGGGAGAGGCTGGAGGCTGAGAGCAGCAGGTGCAGCAGTCCTGTCCCACAGTGACACCTAGAAACCCCCCCTGTGAGGAAGGGGAACCAGCTTCCTGGTTGGAGAATGCACCGCTGTACCTGGGACCCCTGCAGACCTCGCCCTAAGCACCTCCCCAGCCGGAGGGTCCTTCGTCCCCTTCCTAGCACAGCGCTGCCCTGACTTCCAGGAGTCATTCTAATGGATCGCGGAAGCTGAGGGGCATGGAGGTGGCCTGGGGAGCCCCCGGAGGCTGCATTCAGTGCAGGGCCACCTTGCGGGACCTCTCTCTACCTCGTGGGGCCTGTGCTAACCCGAGGGAGTCAGCGCGGAGCTGAGTGTGAGGCCCGCTGGCATCTGGCGCGAGAACTGCCCGGAATCACAGCCGCAAAGGCGAAGTCCCAGCGGGGGGCAGGTCGCCCCGGTCACCCACCCCTGACCCCCCGCAGCTCCCAGCCGCCAGGGGCACCCAGACGCCCGTCCAGCGTGGGCTTCCTCCACGGTGCCCGCGACTCACCTTCAGCTTTCTTCGTGGAACCTGCCCTAAAAGCAGGATCCTTTGAAGGTACCTCCCTTCTGGCATTGAAGGTCCAAGGACTCGTTTCAGTGATAAGTGAAATACAGGATCAAAGCTTCATTTCAGGGATCAAAGGATAATACAGCAAAGGAGACAAGACTCTATTATCAAAGTGATAAAAGACATTAATAATCTACCTGTGACAAACCTGCCAGGAGGGGGGGCTCCACGTGGCAAGTGTCCTCGCTTTCCTCTCAAGCCCACGGGGGTTTCCAATAGTCATTCCTGAAATTTGTTAATTAAACCTAATTAGTTTTATCAACCCAGAGTCCACGGTGCCTCCGCATTCTCGGGTTAGCCCGAGGGCCTGACGTGCCCTGTTCTGACTCTGGAAGCTCAGCCCTGAGGCCCCGGGCAGCGCACCTGCACCTGCGGGACCGGGGAAGGGGCCTGGGGGCCCAGCGGGGACCACACGCCTCACGGTCGCCTGGACGAGCCAGCCAAGGCCTCCGCGGGCGAGATGCGAACCAAGGCGCGCACCCACAGGGCCGAGCTGCCCACCGTGCTCCCCACTGTGCTCCCGGGAGGACGCGGCGCGGCCGTGAGCAAGCACACAACCAGCGCAGCCCCCGCTGCGGCTACTTTGTTAAACAGCCCGGGGCGAAGGAGCGCCTGTTCCTCCCTTTGCCCAGGCCCACGCTAATTACCCACCTTCCTTAGCATTAATCAAAACAAATACAGGGCTAGGGGCCTTCTCTCAGCGGGGACCTACCCTCCTCCTCGCTGAATAAAGTGGTTTCTCCCAAATCCTGGCGTGGCCATGCACAATTTCCTCTGGAACACGAAAATCTCAGTTTCCAGAGTTTCTGTCAGCCTATCGATTGTAAGAAATACTTGCAGAATCCAAAAGAAGGTAGACTCTCAATACATCAATTTTTAAAGTTCACGCCATCCGTCATGTAATCAAAAGAATAATGCGGTCACGGGAGCCCCAAGTCGATAATCATTTCCCCCTAATTCTGCTCCCTTCTGAGTAACACGCAACCACCCAGGCTATTTCCCTTCCAAAATTATTCTAATTATAATTCATCTGCAGCTGAAAAAAATAAAACAAGACAGGGTTTTTTAAAACCTTTTTTTTAAAGATTTTATTTATTTATTCATGATAGACATAGAGAGAGACAGAGAGGCAGAGACACAGGCAGAGGGAGAAGCAGCCTCCATGCAGGGAGCCTGATGCGGGACTCGATCCCGGGACTCCAGGATCACGCCCTGGGCCAAAGGCAGGCGTCGAACTGCTGAGCCACCCAGGGATCCCACAAGACAGGGTTTTTAAAATGCTGCTGAAATAGTTTTACTTTCTACTGCCATAATGAAATTTGCTTTCCATGAAAATAACTTTACTTGTCAGATAAAAATACAAATCTTAAATACATTTTTTAAATTCTCCTATCCTATTGGAGAACGTTACATAGAGGGAGGTGTGAGTGACTCACAGGGGCCATGACCCAGAGCAGAGCTCTGCGGGCTGCGAGGGCAGGGCAGAAAGCCCACATGGACCCAGGCCACGCTGGCCAGGCCGAGTGCTCCCGGGCGGAGGGCACACAGGCCGAGTGCTCCAGGTGATGCTGGCCAGGCCGAGTGCTCCCGGGCTGGGCATACAGGCTGAGTGCTCCAGGTGATGCTGGCCAGGCCGAGTGCTCCCAGGCTGGGCATACAGGCCGAGTGCTCCAGGTGATGCTGGCCAGGCTGAGTGCTCCCGGGGGGGGGGCGTGCACAGAACCAGGACAGTCTGATGTCCGTGCTGCTGCAGCCCTGACAGCCGCCGAGGAGCGGGGCGCACAGCAATAAGGGGGGCCTGGCAGAGGATGTCATGGGCTCCCTGCGGGAGGGCTGGGCTCTCCCCTAACCAGCAGCCTCTGGCTCCAGGAGTGGGCTCCCTCCATGCTGGTGCTCTCAATTCCCACGTCTCCTCAAAGCAGTCAGCTGAAGAATGATCCTCCATCCCTCGGTCCTCTCCGGGCTCCTGTCTTTGGGGCACCATTATTTCTGTGACTGGGTTTTACTCTCCAGCTGCCGTGCCAGCTAATTTCCTCTGCCTGTGACGAGCCCCACGCAGGTGCCGCAAGCCAGACCGGAGTGTAGCAGAGAAATGAGATTGGCACACACCGCAATCGGTGCCCATCGGAGCCAGCCCGCCGTGGCCTTCACGCTGCACAGGCTGCGCTTGCAGGGTGGCAAGGCCAGAGAGGGCAGCACAGCCCAGGAAGGCACAAAGCAACCATGCAAGGGGGCGGCCCGGGGGTGCCTTCCACTGCCCAGGGAAGGGCAACAGCTCCAGGATTCACTGTCCAGACTAGGCCCAGCCTGGGCGTCTCCACCGAGGGACACCCCACCCCCCCAGATTCTGGGGGTTTCTGTGGCAGGCCTGGCCCCCTTCCGAGCTGGAAGGACACGTTTGATCCTACATGCACAGACTCACACATAGAGGCCAAGTGTCCAGTCCGAGCGGGTCCAGCAGGGGCCTGGTTTGGTCCCCAGACACACTGGGCCAGACTGCGGCCAGCTGCCTGGGCTCTGAGGGCTCCGGGCCTCCTGTCCCGAGGGTCTGACTTGCGGGAACAGACGTGGTTAGCCAGTAGGCTGCTCTGGGTCCCAGCCCTTCACTCAGCTGCTCACACCAGGTCCCAAGGGCACAGCCGAGGACACGTGGATGCTTTTCACTCAGACCCACAGCAGCTGACACCTGGCTCTTCGCAGCACTCTGCTCTCTCCCCTCCCCGATCTTACCCTCTTAACCCCACCACAGGGCTCCCTGTCCCTCCCCTGCTGCTCATGCTGTCCCAGCCTGCCCCCCTACACACACACACACACACACACACACTGACTCTGCACACTCCCCAAGGCCACGCTCCTGCAGGACCCCCTCCACCCATCATGTCCCAGTCCCGTCTCCAGACCCGTGCAGCCAACACCAAACCGAGTCTCTGCTCCGTGACCTCCTCAATCTGGCACTGCCACCAACGGAGGCATGACCCCCAAATCTGCTCCTTCTCCATGTCCCCACCTGCACCAGGGCCACTGCCGTCCACCTGGCTTCTCAAACACACCCTTCACATGTGAGTATGAGTCAGTTCAGTGGCCGTAACAAGCAGCACCGACTGGGGGCTCCACCAGCCGACTTGCTGGAGCCTGGAAGTCACACAGGAGGGTGTGGGTGGGGTCGGCTCCTTCTGGAGCTGCGAGCAGACTCTGTCCCAGAACCCCCTCCTGCTGCTGGGGGCCTCAGACGGTCCTCGGCTTCTCGACAGCTATCTTCACATCACCTTCCCTCTGTGTGTGTCTGTCTCTGTGACCAAGTTTCCCCTCTGTGTGGGGCGGACTGGGTGCCCACCCTGATAACCTCATTTTAACTTGATCATCTGCAAAGATCTATTTCCAAATAAGATCCCATTCACCAGTTCTGGGCTTCAGGACCTCAGCATTTTTAGGGAATTGCAATTCAATCCATAAGGATATCCTTAAAGATCCACCTGCCAAATATGTCTCAGTCTGTCCCCTCCCTCTCTGCCCCGTGGCTGCTCCATGCACAGAGTGGTCCTTCTAGAAAAGACATGTTTGCTCCATTCTCACACATCCCTGTCCCCCACCCCCACCCCAGAAGGAAACCCCTCCCGGTGCAGCAATCGAACCTCCTCGGGCCCCAGCCCACTGATGGCTCCCCTGGCTTCATCTCTACTCCTCCATGTGTATCCTGACCTGCAGCCATCCAGGGACCCCAACACACCCGGCCTGTAACTCTCAGGCCCCAGCACACACCCCTTGGCCAAGTCCTACTCCCTTTCAGCCCCAGGGTTGCATCCTGAATGAAAAGCCCCCTCTGCGCTCATCGGGCAGCCCAGGCCACCTGTCTACAGAGCCAACATCCCACAGGTTACACACATTCCCTTCTAAGAGCTCCTTGCAGGTAAGAACTACGCTCTCCCGCTGTCTCTCCACCACCCAGCCCAGATGCTCGCAGGCTAAACACTGAGGAATCATCTACTTGAACTGAACCGATGTATGGGATCCAACATCCACTAAACAGAAAGGCACGTGCCTCCCTGCTGGAGAGGCCCCAAAGCCAGGGCCCTGGGCTATAACAGGCCTCCTGTCGGCATCTGTCAGGACTCCCCACAAACAGCTCTGAGCAAAAGGAATGGGTGAACTTCTGCTTCCCTAAAATCAACCAGTTATTCTCATAAGCCAAATGCTAAGGGTGTCACCTTACACTTCTCACAAAACCTATCCAAATTTTCATCTGGAAAACAGCATGATAAAGAGTCTGCTTCCAAACCTTTAAACTATGCAGAGACAAGAGAGGATGGCCTATTGGTGCTGCGGGCAATAAGATCAAATCACATCAAACAAGAGCTTTCTTCTAATCCTTCCTCTGCAGACAAATTCTTTTCAAAAAGTACTTTCTCACTTGTTGGCTCCATAGCATCCTTACTTTGAAGGTTCTGATTAAATGTATTTTTTTTCCAGAAATACATTCTAGGTGGCATGCTCTAAGACCTACTTGTAGAAAAGGTCAGCAAATTTACAATATTCTTTTATAGAAGAAAAAAATAGGTTTGAGTTTGACAAGTCTTTTAACCACAAAGCCCAATGCGGGGCTTGATCCTAGGACCCTGAGATCATGACCTAAGCCAAAGGCAGACGCTTAACCGACTGATCCCCCCAAGTGCCCCAAAAGCTTAGTTTTTAAACTGCTTGTGTGTCTTGTGCTTTATTCCATCAATTATTGATGTATGAAGGCATATAATTTAGTTAGGCTGAGAATAATATGACTAAGAACAGTGAATGTGGACGTGTTGCCATGACCAGGAAGCTGATATGAAAGCTGCCCTCCTACATACAAGTAGAAACCAGACACAGTATATGGAACAACAGTTTTCTGGACCAGAGGCAAGGGATCCTGGAGCCTGTTGCAGAACAGCAGATTGCATAGACACGGTAAAACTCCACAAAGCTAGGAAAAGAAAGGCAGGGCAGCTGTGAGATGAAGCATTCTCAGAGTTCACCTAGAGCTAGGAGCCACTCGAGCTCTAAAGAGCCTGAGAGACTCCTAACTCTGGGAAATGAACAAGGGGTAGTGGAAGGGGAGGTGGGCAGGGGTTGGGGTGACTGGGGGACAGGCACTGATGGGATGAGCACTGGGTGATGTGCTATATGTTGGCAAATTGAACTCCAATAAAAAGTAATTTAAAAAATAAAAAATAAAGAGCCAGAGTGGAGAGAGCTCATCGGACACCTGGTGAATTCGAGAGGTCATGCCTCGGTTCCGGGGCTGAACTGGCCCCAGAGTCAAGGCTACTCTCAACCTACCCCCACATCCTTAAACACAAGCCCTGAAACAATAGCACCACTGGAAAGTTACTTAATTGCTTGCCAGAAAATAGTCCAAAACTCTTTAAAGGAAAAGGACAAAATCTGCACTCAACAATGTGATACTTAAATTGCCCCGTATTCGCAGTGTTACTAGACTGTGAGGAAGCTGAATCATCCATCCCGTTTCTAAGCAGAGATCGGTGAATAGACAGACCGAGAAATTACAGAGATGGTGGAACCTGCAGTCAAACCTATAAATCCCATTATAAATAGGATCAAGCCTTGAAATTAAAACATAAACATAAAAAGGAGAAAATATAAACATAGTAAGAAGATGTAAAAATGGGCAAAATAAAAATTCCAAGCTAAAACATATAGTAAATAAATAAATACTCATTACCAGGAGCAAATTGGGAAATACTGAGGGGAACATCAGTAAACTTGAAGATACACCAGTAGAAACCATACAAACTGAAGCAGGAAAGGAAAAATCAAACAAACAAAATGAACTGAGCCTTAGGAACCTTTGGAGCAATAGCAGGAGGTCTAAGACAGAAGGCAGAAAAGAGTATTTAAGTGGTTGAATAACGTGCAAATTTGATGAAAAGAACAAATGCATGGATCCAAACATCTTAATGAAACCCTCCCTTCAAAAAAAACAAAGGATAGGGATCCCTGGGTGGCTCAGTGGTTTAGTGCCTGCCTTCGGCCCAGGGCATGATCCTAGAGACCCGGGATCAAGTCCCACATCAGGCTCCCTGCATGGAGCCTGCTTCTCCCTCTGCCTGTGTTTCTGCCTCTCTCTTTCTCTCTCTCTCTCTGCATCTTATGAATAAATAAATAAAATCTTTAAAAAAAAACACAGGATAAACATACACACATTTAAAAAAAGCTAAAACACACAATATTCAAAATGCAAAACAAACAAACAAACTGGAGATTAAAAAAGAAAATCTCTTAAAAAGAACCCCTTAAAAGGACCCACATGACCATTTTCAGGAATAAAAGAACGCACATCTCCATCACCACAAAGCTTGCAAATACTATAAGGATAATAGAGTAATGATGCTAACTACTTTATGCCAAAACATCAAAAACTTAGACAAAATAGACAAGTTTCTTAAAAGATAAAAATTACCAAACTGGCTCAATAAAAAATGGGAAATGTCAATAGTCCTATGTCTATTATATTCAACTCATAACAAGAATATCTCCCATAAAGAAAATGCCAGTACTAGACACCTCTGTTAATGAGTTCTATCAAACATGGAAAGGAAAATAACACAAACCCTGAAAGAAAGAAAGAAAAAAAAACTTTGGGAAAATAGAAAAGGAGACCACTTCTCAAACCATTTTGTGAAACCAGCAATACTATGATACCAAAACAAAACAAAGAGTGTAGAAGAAAAGAAAACCCTACCCAGTATCAATATCACCTAGTGCAAAATCTTTAATAGAGAAAATTCTAATTCAAGTCAAAATGGACTAACAGGAACCAGACTTATTCACCTGCCTGAAACAACTTAATTTAAAAAAAAAAAAAAAAAGGCCAAATATATGAAACATCAGGCACCTGGGTGGCTCAAGTGGTTAAGCATCTGCCTTTGGCTCAGGTCATGATCCCAGGGTCCTGAGGTCAAGTCCTGCATCAGGCTCCCCATTCAGTGGGGAGTCTGCTTCTCCCTCTCCCTTTGTCTCCCACCACACTCATGCTCTGTCTCTTGCTTTCTCTCTCTCTTAAATAAATAAATAAAGTCTTTAAATATATGCATATATGAAATAGTGGTACGCGGACATTGGACCTTAAATGATAAAGAACAGTGACCCATAGAGAGAAGAAGCAAATAAGGTAAGCCCTCTGATTCCCCAGATACTTGGAGGAAGTTCCCAGGCCTCCAAGAAGGAAAAGGAAACCCAGTCAGAGCACAGTGGTCTCCCAGAATTGAGGACATGTAGCTGAAAATCTGGGGAAACCAAGGCAGCTAGAGTTCACAGGACAGAGTATTACAGAGGAGAGCTTCACAAAGAGAAGATGCTGGAGATCAGCAGAGGGTCCTCATCAAATATTCATTTGAATACTAAACAGCGCACGTGCCCAGTGCACACACGGGTCCTGCGATAGTACCCATTCCCAACAGTCAGAGTTGAAAACCCTATAATTCAGGAGGCATTGATGAGGCTACTGAGAGGCATCTTGACTCAGTAGTGTAGGAAAATTAATGCAAGACTAAATGCAGGTATAGTCCCAGATAACAAAGCTTAAGAGTAAGACTAGAAAGATCAAACTACTTATAAGCAAACTAATCATGTCCAAGAACAAAATTCAAATGTATTTATAGGATATAAAAATATTCCTCATCCTAAAGGCTAAACTTTACATTCTTTGGCAACCAACCCAAAATTACCAAATATGCAGTGAAGCTGGAAAACACACACTTTAACGAGAGAAGAAAAATCTATCAGAACTGACACCGATGGTACAATTAGTAAACAAGGACATCAAATGAGTGATTATGACAGCATTATATATCTTAAAGGAGCCAGAAGAACATCTGAACATGTTATTAGGATCGGTCTAACATATGACCTAGCCTTTCCAGTGCTAGATATTCACCAAAGAGAAATGAAAGAATATGTTCACTCACACACTTGTATACGAATGTTCCTAGAAGCTTTACTTGTAATAGCCCCAAACTGGAAACAACCCAAATGTCCACCAACAAATGGGATAAACAACGGAACATCCACACAGTAGAATACTACTACCCATAAAAAGGAATGAACCACTGACCTACACAACCGAGATGAATCGCAAAATGATTGTACCTAATGAAATAAGCCCGACAAAAAACATCTACTATGTGTTCCTATTAATATAAAATTCTAGACGATATGACCTATAGTGACAGAAAGCAGATCAGTAATTGCCTGGAGATGTGGGTAGAGGAAGTCAGGAAGGTGGAGCCTAGGGATATGGATGACCCATATGTGTATTGCCTTGGTTACAGTGATGTTTCCACAGATGTGTACACATGCAGACACTTAGCAAATATACACTTAGCCATGTACAATGTATTGCATGTCAATCATACGTCAATAAAGCTGTTAACATTTTCTCAACAAAAGATTAGCAACCCAAACATAGCAATCTACACAAAAGATGAGAACAGTATAAACAAGGGAGGTTTTTTTCCCTATATCTGCTTTTGCATTCTATCCATTATATGTTGTTTCAGTTGAAGCATGAGAAGAAATACAGATCTCACGCCAACGTGAAAGAAGAGGAGAATTTTAATCGCTCCTTCAGATAATGTGACACTATACCAAAACTTGGCAAGTAATAGTTTCTTAAATGTTGCCTGTTATGTGCAATCTAAAGCCATCTGTTATTAGAAAGCCCATTTGTCTATTTGCCACATTGAATGTACCTTTTACTGATAGAACATCCTTCACTGGTGATTTGGAAAATATTGCTTTACTAATTTATGCAAATCTTTATATCGTTGACACATTCCTTACCCAAAACTAATATATCACATTCGTTAATGTCACCACTGAGCTCATCACAGAGGTGGACATAAAATTTCCAAAATTCTATTTTTTGCTTGAAAACGCAAAGTTTATCACTAGCCCCCAATGCCATCAATTACTTTCCTCGAACAGACAGACTCACATTGTCCATTTTTCAAGAAAATAATGTCAAAGCCCCAGTCAAAATAATCATAGCTTTGTGTCAGTTTTATACTGTGTTTCATGGAAAGTTGCTTTTCAGGTTACACTCAAATGCCTTTCTTTAAGCCAAAAATCATACTTCGGTAATCAGCAGACAAGCTTTTATGTCTACTTCCTATGTCATCACACAGAATTTTATATTTTGCTCTTGGGAATTTAAAATTGATAGAAATCATTAATTCCTACTGCCACGTGACATGAAACTGGATTTGGGGGGTTTTACTGTGAGTTCAAGGAACTGAAGAATATAGTGGCTACAAAGACACTGTTGTATCACTACCTTGGTTCATGCAAAGCCACAAGCATATTTACCCATCACTGCTTTGCACATCCATGCAAATACCAACACAACACAACATCCATGCAAAAGCACAACACAAAAGGGGGAAAATAATATGTGAGTACATCTTTAAAAACCAGTATAACCTCAAAGGCACCCTGAAAGCACCTCAGAACCCATCCGGAGATCCATGAAGCAGATGCTGAACCAAACTGAAGCAAAAAAGTTACTGCAACTAATCACAGGTCAGTGTGCAAAAATCAATTATATTTCAATACAACAGCAACAAACCATTGAAACTAGACATTGAAAAATATGATTTACAATAGAATTTTTTAAATATATTATCTTATTGTATTTAGTTATGAAATATGTAGAGATAATTTAACAAAATATATATGAGCCCTATACCCTAAAAACCAATAAAACATGCTGAGAGATTAAAGATTATTTGTAAACTTTGAGATATGAACATGAGAATGAATCTATGTTCATAGATTGGAAAACTCAATATTATTAAGCCCTTAATTTCTCCCAAATTGATCTATAGATCCAACGCAATCATAATAAAAATTCCAACAGGATTTTCTGTAAAAAATGAAAATCTATATGGTTCTGAATATATATGGAAATGCAAAGGATTTCCACATACACAGACACAGATTTCCACACCACATACACAGACAAAATTTTTTTAAAAAACAATGTAGAATTTACAGCACCTGATTCCAAAACTTACTATAAAGGTACTATAATTAAGAGTGTGACATTGTTGTGACATACATATAAGTCAGGAAAATGCAACAGAGAACCCAGAAATACAGAATCGTTGAATCACTATATTGTACACCCGAAAGTCTATGTTAACTTGAAGCTGTATGTTAACTCTACTGGAATTAAAATAAAAAGCAATAAAATTGTTTTAAAAAGACATAGACCCTCTTATAAAAGGTCAATTGACTTTTGATTAAAATGCGTGGTATAATGAGAAACAAATATTTGGTCTTTGCTCCTGGAGCACAGGACTCATAAAATCCTTGGTATTTCCTGAGTGATAAGATACAGGAGCATCTTTTAATTCGTAACAAGTCCCTTTGGTCTATGCCTGACTTTAAGCTGTTGAGGGGACTCCTGTCTCCCCTAGGTAGCTTCAGGATGGAGGCTGGTCACCAGAAACATCAAGCTATGATTAGAGGGTTGGAACTTTGAGCTCCAGCCCCCAAACTCTGGGGAAGAGAGGGGCTGGAGATTGAGTTCAACAACAACCATTGGCCAATGATTTGAGCAGTCTTGTCTACATAATGAAGCTTCCATAAACAGCCCTAAACAATGGGGTGCAGAGAACCTCTGGGCTGGTGAAGACATCACTGACTGGGAGGGAGCCATGCCCAGAAAGGGAAGCTCCCATGCATCTTCCCCACCCCTTACACCTTGCTATGTACATCTCTTCCATTTGGCTGCTCCTGAGTTGTATCCTTCATAATAAACTGGTAAGCCTAAGTAAAGTGCTCTCCTGAAGTCCGTGAGATATTCTACAAGTTATCAAACCTGAGAGGAAGCCGTAGGAACTTTCAAATTGGCAGTCAGCCAGGCAGAAGTGTGGCTAGCCTAGGCATCCCCACTGCCACTGGTATTTGAAGTGGAAGTTAGTGTCAGAATTGAACTGCCCGGTGGACACCCAGCTGGTGTCAGAAAAAAGAACACAGATGCCAAGGTAATATGACAGGAAAAGGAGTCTTTTCAACAAATGATGCTAGGGACATAAACATAGATTCATATGGGGAAAAAATGAACCTCAACCTCAACCTCAGATTATACATAAAATCATCCAAAAAATAGCTCATGAGGGACTTATGCTTCCAAGAGAATGGAAATACCATTTTCCCTACTCCCCCTGCTGAGTCCAACTAAACATACTGGACATAATATGTAAAATAAATGTGAGAGGACTCTGACAGGTGGAAAGAAGGATGCAGACCAGCCAGGGATCTTGGGACCCAAGCAGTGACATAGTAGTGAGTTCCCTGGGTTTTCTTTTGGTTTCATATATCCCAAAAGCTGACAAAGCCAGCAGCTTGGAAACGCCAAAGGTGCAAACAAACTGTCCAACCAAAACCTACTCTCTCTATGCAAGGGATGAAGAAAAGAGCAGCCTCGCAAGACAGAAAAAAATCCAGACAATAACTGCTCTACACCAACCAAACACCACTGGAAAAACTCACCCACATCAAGCAAAGGCCGCTCCCAGCAAAGGACCTGGACTTCAACCCTTATGATGTGTGACAATGCATCTAAAAACCCGTCCTTCCCGGGATGTGTCAGGCCAGAACTTCCATTCTTACCAGCTGGAAACAAGGCACCTGCCCCTTGGTACAGTGTCAGTGGAGACCGTGCACAGAGCCTGGACCTCCATCTCCACTGAGCAGTAATGAGGTGTCCCTCCACTGAGGTACGGTCACAGGAAGCTTAGAGCACAGTCAGGACTCCCATCACTGCATAATATAACCAGGTGTCCTCCACCACAGGAACAGGTGCCCACATCCCTTGGATGTCAATGGAAGCCAAGTGGGCAACCTGGATTTCTACATTCACCCAGTGGTGATGAGGCAGCATCCCTTCCTCACCCTGTTGGAGCAGGATTTAAAAAAAAAAAATTCAAACAGGAAGTTTAGCGGGATGCCTGAGTGGCTCAATGGTTGAGCATCTACTTTTGGCTTGGGTCGTGATCCTGGGGTCCTGGGATCAAGTCCCACATCGGGCTCCCCACAGGGAGCCTGCTTCTCCCTCTGCCTGTGTCTCTGTCTCTCTCTCTCGTTAATAAATGAAAAAAAATATTTTTTTAAAAAAAGTTTAGTAAGATACAAAGACTCATAAAATTAAAAATATGTCCATTTTTCAGTAGAAAACCATTCATCATAACAACAGGAAAATCTTAAACTCCTGTTTTATGATACTAATATTACCCCCTGATACCAAAACCAGACAAGGAAAAAATTTTTAAAGAAATCTACAGACCAATACCCCTCATAAATACAGATGCAGAAAGAACAAAATATCATCAAATAGAACTCAGCTATATATTTTTAAAAATCCACATGACTAAATAAATTTATTCCAGGGATGCAAGGCTGGTTCAATATTTGAAAATCAATCAGTGTAATCCACCATGTTAGCAGGTTAAAGAAGAAAATGCTCATGACCCTATCAATCAATACAGAAAAACAATTTGACAAAATTCAACACCCATCTAGAATTATTTAAAACTCCCAGATACCCAGAGAAGAGGGGAATTCCCTCAACCTGATGAAAGTACTCATAACAAGCCTCCAGCTGACATTACTCTAATGATGAAAGTCGAGGCAGTTTCTCAGTAGGATCAGAAGCAGGCCGGGATGCCTGTTCTCACCACTCCTCCTCAGCACAGCGCTGGACATTTTAGCCAGAACTAATTTTTGACAAATATGCAAAAATAATTCAGTGAAGGAAAGATGACCTTTTCAGTAAATGGTGCTAGAGCCGCAGAACACCCAGAGGCAAAAAAAAAAAAAACAAAAACACAAAAAAAAAACGTTAAAGAGAGATTCTGACCTGTGTCTTGCACCTCATACAAAAATTAACTGCAAGAAATCAAAAACCTAAGCATAAAATATAAACAATAAAATGGTAAGAAAATGAAACATGAGAGAAAACTTCACAATCTAAGACAAGGCAGAGGTCTTAGACTTGATAGCAAAACCATGATCCATAGAAATAAAAGCTGATAACTTGGACTTCATCATAACTAAAACTGCTGCTCTGCGCAAGATCTCGTACCCAAGATGCAAAGACAAGCTACAGACCAGGAGACGGTATCTGACAAAGGACTGAGACCTCTAGAATATATAAAGAACCATCAAACCCAACAATAACAAAGCAAACAATCTAACTAGAAAATGAACAAAAGACATGAAGAGATACATAGACGGCGCATAAGCACATGACGCTCCACGCCACTAGCCTCTGGAGGAATGCAAAGAAAAGCCACAATTTGGTACCACCGCATACCGACTGCAATGGCTAAAATTAAAAATAATGACACCACCAAATGCTGGCCAGAACGCAGAGAAACCGGGTTGCTGTAAAACGATACAGCCACTCTGACAAACAGTTTGGCAGTTTCCATGAAAACAACACAACCCAGCAATTGAAGTCCTGGTCTCTATCCCAGAAAAATGAAGACTTATGTTCATATGGAAACCTGTACATGAATGTTTACAGCATCTTTATTCATAATAGACAAACACTGGAAACAACTCAGATTGTCCTTCCACAGATGAATGTAAAAAACAAACAAATCAAAAAGGAAATGTGGGATCCCTGGGTGGCGCAGTGGTTTAGTGCCTGCCTTTGGCCCAGGGCGTGATCCTGGAGACCCGGGATCAAGTCCCACGTCGGGCTCCCGGTGCATGGAGCCTGCGTCTCCCTCTGCCTATGCCTCTGCCTCTCTCTCTCTCTCTCTCTCTCTGTGACTATCATAAATTTAAAAAATAAATTAATTAATTAAAAAAAATAAACAAAAAGGAAACGTGCCACATTCATACCATGGTGCGCTACTTAGCAGTACCCGGGAAGAGCCCATGAGGCTTGCTACAATCTGCGCCAATCTCCAGAGAGTTATGCTCACTGAAAACTCAAATCCCAAATGTTTCATGATGTATGATTCCACTTATATAACATTGTTCACGTGACAAAACTATGGGGCTGGAGAACAAAGTAGTGGTCGCTGGGGGTTAAGGAGGAATGGGGAGGATGAAGTGGGAGTGGCTTTAATAAGAACAGAGACCTTTGGGGAAATGCGAGTGTTCTGTATGTTGACTGCGTCCATGTCAATATTCTGGTTGTGATATCGTACTATAGCTCTGTAAGATGTTACTTTTGGGTAAAAAGGTACGAGACCTCTCTGCATTATTTCTTATAATTGCATGTGAATCTGCAATGACCTCAAAGGGAAAATTTAATTTAAAAATAAAAACCAAACCAATCAAACAAAAACCCTGTACTAACAATCTTATCAGGCCCTGGGATGCAAACAAAAGCCTTCATCTAAAAGAAAAGGGTGGAAGCAGGAATGGGGGCAAGCAAAGCTATGGTTATTACCGCAGAGTTGTTTTTTTTTTTATTACTGCAGACTTTTTTTGCACATGGTTAAGTTCCTACAATACCCAGGGTTATACAAACTGTCACAGAGACACAAATGCAGTCTTAGTAGAAGATGATCACTGAATAATTTTAAATTTGCGTCTCTTTCCCAATCTATACTGCCTGGAGCAAACTATTACTAAATATATATATTTTTATAAATCTTGTAATTACGTTGAGAACGGAAGAACGTTATTACTTTTCTCTACGTTAAAGCATTACTTTCTTCAATGTCAACATGTAAAATATCCCACAATTTTGTTTTTACTTTTCCATGGAGATCTTCATGTTTCAATAAACCATGAACCTCAAAAAATGAAAGAAAGAAATACAAAGAAGGCGGTCATAAATGTAAAAGCCAGAATTATAAACCTCCTAGGTGAAAATCTTTGAGGCCATGTGATACATAAAGTTTTCAAAAGCATGAACCAAAAAAAAAAAAAAAAGATGAAAATTGAATTTCTTCAGAGATTAAACTTTAATTTTTAGAAAGACACGCAGCCATTCCAAAATCCTTGTCATCTCGGGAGTAATAAGTGTCTTTTTGTAGGCTAATGAGATTATTGGTGGCTGAGGGCTCCTGGATAGCCTTGGGGTGGGGCAGGCGGCCAGGAGAACCAACCATGTGATTGTGACCAGGGTTGGAACCTCCCCACCCCTGGGGACGGGAGTGGGTCTGGGGGTTGGATCCACCACCCTTGGCCAATGGTCAGTCAATCCCGCCTACATTATGAGGCCTCCGTGAAAACCCAGAAGGAGGGGGACCAGAGACCTTGTGGGTTGGGGATCACGTGGGGCCTGGGAGACAGTGCCCCCCGCCCGGAGAGGGTGTGGAAGCTGCCCCCCACCATGTGTCCCATCCGGCTGTTCCCAGGTTACGCCCTTTTAGAATCACCCGGTCACCTAGTAAGGAAAATGCCGAGTTCCCTGAACGGCTCTAGCGCATCAGTCCAGCCGGAGGAGGGGTTGCGGGAACCTGGGATCTGGCGCCAGTCGGACCCAAGCAGAGGCGACAGCCTGCACTTGGACGGGTGTCTCCGGTGGGCAGGGGCAGTGCCATGGGCCGGAGCCCCTGACCTGCGTGCGGGCCCTGAGCCGCCTCCAGGTAGACAGGGTCACGCGGGGTGATGCCCGGGCCGCCGGCTGCTGGGCGCGGGACGCAGGGCAGCGGGTATGAAGAGTGTTCGATAAAGACAGGAGCATCTTTCTTTACACAGATACAACCCAAATTTGCACCAACAGATGAACCCATGAAAATTGTAGCAGAGCCACACCCTGGAACACTCCTTAACAATAAAAAATGAATGTACCTGCGTATCCATACATACAACATGAGCAAATGTCAGAATCATTATGCTGAGCAAAGAAGCCAGGCCCTAAGGATGAATTAAATAATTCCATTCGTATGAAACTCGTCCGTAGCAACAGAAAGCGGAGGAGTGCCTGCGCCCAGAGCGGGAAGACACGGGGCCGCGGGGACGGTCCAGGGAGACGGAATCCCGCACCGCGGCTACACGGCGCACTGCTGTCCGAACACACCTGCTGATTGCAGAATAGGTGCCTGTTCTGCGGAAACGACCCCTGAATTCAATTAATTTTTCAGAAATCATAGAGAGTGGGGATCCCTGGGTGGCTCAGCGGTTGGGTGTCGGCCTTCGGCTCAGGGCATGATCCTGGGGTCCTGGAATCAAGTCCCGCACCGGGATCCTGCATGGAACCTGCTTCTCCCTCTGCCTGTGTCTCTGCCTCTCTCTCTCTGTGTCTCTCATGAATAAATAAATAAAGCCTTTAAAAAAAATTATAGTGTAAACCTACATCTTGTATCACCTTCTTATTCACTTTAAGTCTATTTATTTGCCCGGCTGCTTATCAAACCCAATAAGATCCTCTTTGATTTCACTGGTTGTTTCACTACTTAATGCAGTTGTCCTGGACATGCAAGTTCTGCCCCTTTTCGCTGCTGGCTTGCATTTGCGCTACTAGTAACACCTTCCATCCAACATTTATTTTCAGGACTGCTTACAACCCCCCTTCTTGAGGGGGACGATCTCCTAGACCTAGATGAAGTGATCAATAAGCCCACTGACCTGGCCCATGTAAACACGACATCCCCAGCCTCCAGGGAGCAAACTCAGCAGAGGGTCCCCCTGCCCCACTCTCCAGATCGGGGCGCTCCCACCTTGGAAGCAGCAGTGAAGCATCATTGCTCGACGTAGAAACCGGGGCGGGAGGGTCTCTCTCGACTCCGGTTGGTAAATATTAATCCACTGTCTTACTTTAAACTGAAAATAATGATAACGCTTTGCTGATCTAAGATGCAGTAATCTGCGTTTTCTTCCCGGCCCCTGCCCTGCAGACCTCAGCCTTGGAAGGTGGACAGACTCAGAGGCAGAGGAGCAAAGAGGGTGAAAACGAGGCCACCCCTGGTGGCAGGAGGAAGCCTGGCAGCTCAGCTGTTGCATTAACATTAAGGCGACTTTGTCTGGAGATATTCATGATACGCTCCTGGGACCACGGTGACGCGGTGGGGTGTCGCCAGACAGTCTGGCTCCTGATGACGAGCGTCAGGGAACCTCAGCTCCGGGTACCTTTGCAATTCTGCGCAGGACGTGCAGTCGTCCAAGCACTTTCACCTGCATTATTTTATGCAACTCACCTTCCCGCAGCCATGGGAGGAAGGAGGATAAGGATGACTTATTTGCAGATGAGCCTCCCGAGCGAGGAAGGAGCCAGGAGGAGGACCCGCCTCTTCGGCAGAGCTGCAGGACCTGCCATGTGCTTGCTGAGTCTCCTCTCTTCTGCTGTCCACACGCACGTGCACACACACAGGCACACGCATGTGTGCACACACGCCATAGTCACACCACTGCCGGGTCTCCAGCCTAGACGAGGGTAGCCCGGACTTCTCCATGAGAGCTCGGCAGCCCCCAGCTCCTGTCCTGTCCCCTCGTGGCTTCACCCCTGACTCCCCTCCTGGCAGCAGCCGGCTGGAGGAAGCCGGGGAACCTTCGACCTCTATATGGTCCTTTACGCACCCACAGGCAGAGGTCTGCCTCCTGGAAAGGGCACACGCACCTCTTTGTTTTGTGCAACCTTCTATTTCCACAGAACCCCATTCTTGAAGCCAGAGGGGTGCCGAGTGCAGAGAAGGGAATCCTGCGGAGAACAAGCAGCCCTCAAGCAGGAAGCCCACGTTTTTCTGAGTACACCGCGTCACCCACCCTCATCAGAGGCCTGCCATCCGTTGTCACCGCCCCTGGCAACCTGGAGAGCATTTTAGAGAGAAAGCGCCAGCAAATGGCTGCATTTGGCTTCACCGTGAGCTCCATGAGCTCCACTTTGTGGCTGCCTGACAAGGGCACGCTCTGAACGGGAATCCTCTGGCTCCTGGGCTTCCATTGTGTGCCCAAGAGAACCAGAAAGATCCCTGGGAGACGCTGTGCTCTTAAGCTGTATTCATACTTAATTCCCTGGAACCTTCAGGGCCCATGTTAACAAAGCCAGAGGGCCTCCTAGCGGACGGAGCGGCCGCTGCTGCTGGCAGGAGGGATCCCGGGGCAGACACCGGGCCTCCCGCAGCCTCACCTCCAGGTGGAGCTGACCCCTGGCTTCAGAAAGGGGTGCAGCAGCCCCACCTCCTGCAGGCTGGGGTTTAACGTTCTTATTTTTGCTGATGTCACATCTAGAATCACTGGCTCTGTTCAGCTGTTCCCTGTGTGTCCTTCCTGGAAAACTGTCCCCAGGCCAGCAGCCTGGACTTGGGCGTCGCAGGCAGGGCTCAGAGGGCAGGGAGGCTCAGCCGGCCTCAAGAGGATGACGACGCCTCTCAGCGGTGGGAAAGCGCCTCGGTGGGCTCCCTGGGGCAGCCCTGAGAAGCTAGCACAGGTGCACCTGGGGACCATCTGGATAGTGAAGCGCGAGCTGGACCTTGCCTCCGGAAGGGGTTCCCGCAGGTGCTGACAGTCGCGGACACACAGGGCCGTCCTTGGGCAGGGGCGTCACGGGCCTCCCTGGGCTTGCTCTCGGAGCTGCCACTTCATTTCTAGAAAGCTCAAGGAGACCTTGGGATGTTGGCAATGCCCTACGCACAGGGACGCCACCGCACCGCGTGTGTAGGCTCAGAAGGACGCGCGGCCTCCCCGCATCTCAGCCCTGCGGTGGACCCTCCCCGCGGAGCCCCTGCAGGTGTGGCGCCAGTTCTGGGGCCTGCAGGCAGGTGACACGGGTGCGGTCCCAGTGGGCTTGTGGGGGCAGGACCTGTCCCAGCCGCATCCCACTCTGCCCTGGAGAACCCGGCCGGAGCCGCTCATCTGGCCCCATCCAGGTTTGCTTCCGTCCCAGCGGTTTTTGTTGTTGTTGTTTTTTTTTTGTTTTGTTTTGTTTTTTTTTTAATTTATGATAGTCACACAGAGAGAAAGAGAGAGAGGCAGAGACACAGGCAGAGGGAGAAGCAGGCTCCATGCGCCGGGAGCCTGATGTGGGATTCGATCCCGGGTCTCCAGGATCGCGCCCTGGGCCAAAGGCAGGCGCCAAACCACTGCGCCACCCAGGGATCCCCCAGCGGTTTTTATTTCGAGTAGAAGTCGTACTATTAGGGGCTACGTCGAGGTGAGTCCACACAGGCGTGGGGATCCCACCGCTACCCCCGGCGTGTGCCACAGCCGTGATCCCCGGTTTGGGAGGTGCAGGGGTGCCGGTGGGGAAGAGCCCGCTGGTCCACACGTGGGGTCACGGGAAGGCCGAGCCTACGCCACACCTCAGTACAACAAGAGCATTAACATAACCTCCGTGCGCAAGGATTTTTCCCCAAGTTTTCCAGGGTGATTAAAATCATATCATCTGCAGGAAGGAGATAATTCCAGGGGCCGACGTTTTCGAACTATGAACACACCTGAAAAAAAAAATCTCAGTTTGTTGACAAACTAAAGAGAACACCACTTTTTTTTTTTTCCGAAGAAAAACCAGTGGCTCTCAGTTAACCCACGGGGAAGGCCACAGGCCTGAAGGAATAATCCATCATTAAGATGCAAGGTGACTTCCGCCGCCGTCAGCAGAGAGGAAGGCGCCGTGGCAGGGCGGCCGCTGGGCTCCGCAGGCAGGCTCGAGGCCAGCAGATGCAGAGGGGCGTGAGGAGCGGCCGGGGCCACGGTTCCCCCCCCCCCCCCCGGCCGACCCCTTCCCTCCCAGCATGCAGCCCCTCCTCAGCAGGTAGCTCGACCCCGGGTGGGGGGCTGTGGTGAGCCCTCCCCGCGTGGACACCCTCAGGCCGGGAGGAGACAGGTTAGCATATCTGCTGCCCCAGGAGAGAATCTTCCAAGTGTCCCCAGGGTCCACCCCCCAACACCCAGCCTCACTCCACCGCACCCCGGGCTGCTTCCCATGACGTCTGCCAGTAACCCCATAGGGCTCGGGGGCTGCTGGGTTGTGGGTTCAGGGGCCGATCCTTGACCTCGTTCCAGCCCTGGGCTCCGGGACGCGCTCCTCCCGCCAGACCAGGACTGTTGGTCCTCTTGCGTCTGGGTGGCCCCGGGGACCTCATGCCCCCCACCCCCGCTAAGGCGCTGCGTGTTCTCAGAGTCTTGAGTTCCTCTTCTTCCAGGACTGTGGGCAGGTTTCTTGGGTGGGGTCAGAATCTGGACACACCTGGGCCACGAGGAAATGGAGGAGCCTCCAAACCCATCCAGCTCCACCCTAGTTCGGGGAGGGTGGGCGGGGCTTCACTTAGCAACCGGATCAAGGGGAGAACGAGGCTCCCCTCAGTCAAACACAAAGCCTACAGCAGACCCCCACCCGCGACACACACCCGCACGCGTCCACACTCACCTCACACCCCGGTACTCACACGCCCAGGGCCGGCACTAGGGCTGTGCCTGGCACAGGGGATGACTCCCAGACGGACCCTCGCCCAGGCATCCTGCGCTGGGCTGGGCCGTGAGTCAGGCTTGAGCTCAGGTCCTTCCAGTCCCTGCCTCGTCAGGCTGGACACAACGGCAGGCCCAGGGGAGCAGCCCTCAGGCTGGACTCTGCCTCCCTGGGAGGCTGGGAGCCTCACACTTACCGGATCCATCGAGCCCCAGCGGCCTGTGAGCAGCACCTGCAGGATCGTGCGGGGACGGCCTAAGAAGGGCTGCACACTCTGGGCTTTGTGGCAGCCTGACCCGCTTCTTGACCTTGATTAGATCCAGCGGCCGCGCTGGGCCAGGACCAGGAGAGAGCCAATATGCCAAGCAGAGAGGTCAGCCGCCGAGCCCCTCGGCTCCCGAAGCTAACGAGAGGAAAACACCCGCGCCGTGGCCAGGTCGGTGGGTGGGTCAGGTGCCGGCGCTGCAGCCAGGCGCCCCGTCGACCACCGCTGACCCAGCACTGTGACCTCTGTGACTCTTACCTGGGGAGCGGGGCTGCAAAGGGACGTGTGCACGCGCCAGGACATAGCACAGCGTGTCATTTTAGATGTCTTACGCCCGGAAACAAGTATCCAAAAGCCAAAAGGAACTTCTGGGCTCTCTCACGGTACGTCTGTAAGGTAAGACATCCTGCGCCCGCTGAAAACGACATCGGGGAGAGTTGATAAATTTGTGTGAAACGCCGCTGAGAGAATATTAAGAGAAAATATGTTCCAGTACATAGTCCTCTGGCCACTATGGTAAAAAGCCGCGATCCCTGCCCACGTGGACACCGGGCTATGGGGAGGGCTGAAAACCATCATGAAGTGACCGTTGCTGGGCGTGGGGGCAGCCACTGGCCGACCTCGAAGCCTGCCCCCGTCTCCCAGGGTGGTGAACAGTCGCATGTTGCAGGGAGCAAGTTAAGTGTGAATTAAAGTCATGCACACATCGCATCCCCTATCTCTTAGCTCAGCAACCCACGCAGAAAGTAGAAACGGAGCAGAAACACATGCAAGAAGTTCCGCCCAGGGTAGCCTGGAAGGTGGGACAAGACGAACCAGAGGCTGGTCCTGCCTCAAGCCTTGGAGAGCAGATAAGCGTCCACCAGAGCCTCAGAAAGCCTGGGTGTGATGATCTGGGAGGGCAGCGGGGAGGAGGGGGCCTTTGAAACAAGCCTGGAGGGAGGGGCATGAGAAGGCAAGGGATGGGGGGGGAGAGGGAGGGATGGACGGGGCAACGGCTGAAGGAACCCCAGGAGGACAGGAGGAAGACAGGAGGAAGCTCTTTGCAGGGCGCAGAGCCGGGCTTAATTTTGTACAAACACAGAGCGTCCTCCGAGAACCACAACTCTGCTAGGGGTGATCTCATGAGCGTGGTCAGGGTCACAGTGGAAACACAACAGGCTGGATCCGCCTGAGATAAAATGCTGAAATCTGCATCAGTCGATTGGGTTAAAGCAATAGTGGCCGCTCAGGTCACCTTTGGCTTTGCTTATTTAAATCCGCATCCAGAGCCACCTCCGCCTCCGCCTCCATGGGAGACGCAGCAAAACAGCATCTTTCGCTCCTGGAAATGCTGCACTGCATTGCCCAGGTTCACCCCTGTCATCAGCAACCCCAGGGACAGAGAGAGGGAGAGAGAAAAGGAGAGGGAGGAGGAGGTGGGGGAGGTGGGAGAGGAGGTGGGGGAGGAAGAAGAGGTGAGGGGAGGGGAGATGGGGGAGGAAGGGGAGGTGGGAAAGGAGGGGGAGGCTGGGGAAGGAGGTGGGGGAGGGGAGTGAGGTGGGGAAGGGAAATGAGTGGAAGGAGGGAAGGGGAGGGGGGGCAAAGGGGGGAGGTGCAGGGAGGTGGGAGGAGGGGGAGGTGGGGGAAGGGAAGAGGAGGTGGGGGAGGAGGAGGAGGAGATGGGGGTAAGAGGAGGCAGGGAAGGGAAGGTGGGGAAGGGAAGGGGGAGGGAAGGAGGGGGAGGTAGGGGAGGGGAGTGGGGAGAGGGAAGTGTCGTGGGGTAGGGAGGTGGGGGGAGGGGGTGGGGACCATGGCTACAATTCCTAAGTCACCAAGTCACAAAATTATCCCAGTTAAAGCTTGTATTAGTTCTCTCCGGCTGCCCTACAAGGCGCCGTAAACTGGATGGCTTAAAACAACAAAAAGCTATGGTCTCATGGTCCTCGAGTCAAGAAGTCTGACACCCAGGTGTCACCGCAGTTGGTTCAAAGGTGGTGGGGGAAGGACCTGTCCCAGGTGTCTCCCTAGCTCGCGGACGGCCACCCTCACCTGCACACGGCTTTCCCCGTGTGCTCGCCGGTGTCCAAATCTCCCCTTTTATGAACACGCAGTCACATGGGATGAGAGCCCACCCCAATGACCTCATTGTCACTTGACTCCCTCTGGGAAGATGCTAGGTCCGTATAAGGTGCTTGCGCAGAGCCGCAGGCCCACGGGCCAGATCTCCGGGCTGCGAGCCATCAGTAGGTGAGGCCCACTGTGGGCTGTTGTTCAACCAACCAACCAATGGCCCAGCGGCAGGGGATCCTGAGCCGCTTGTGAAGGTACGAGGGAAGGCCTTCGACAGCTCCCTGGCCTGGGCACCTGCCAGGCCTTTTCGACTGACGTGGAACCCCCCTGCTGACACCCCCTCCTCATCTGCTCTGCTGCCGCCAAGCAGAAGACGGCTCCCCAGGGGTCATACATGAGAAGGGAGAAGGCAGAGGGTCCCCTGGATTTGCCTTGGGGGTGCCAAGGGCTAGGGGGCCAGGCCTGTTCCAGGGGTGTCCTGGTGGGGTTCATCCTTCAGAATCTCCGGGGGGGTTAAAATCTTGGTTGTGGGGAGACTGCCGTCCATCCGCTGACTTCCTGAGAGGGCGGAGTGGAGCCCGAACCCCCGAGTCCCGCCCATGCACCTTCCCTGGAAATCTAGAACATGGTGGCACCTTCCGTTGTACCCAGCACCCACCAGGGCTCAGGTGCTTGCTCGTGTGTGGTCTGAATGGGGACCCCGTGCAGATCCCCTGAGAGGGAGAGCACGCTCGGCAAACTCTTGAGGGCCAGTCTCCAGCAGGACAGACCTCTGCTTGCCCGGACCTACGGCAGGACACAGCTGGCCAGAGAAAAGAGGCAAACAGCAGAGAGGCAACGGGAGCGAGCAGGCCTTGGGGTTGTGCAGGTCCCTCTGCACCCATCAGGGCTGCAGCTGTGCCAGTGTGACCCACGTCCCCACGTGTGGTTGGCAGCCCTGGCCAGACACCCACCCTCCCAGGGGGTGTCCAGGCCCGCCTGCGGCCCTCTGCAGAGTCCCTCCATCTCCACTGATGTTAGGACACTTGGAAGAAGAGGATCCAAAGGAAGCAAACCCACCACCCAAGATTGAGGCTGGCACAGGAGCTGTCACTGTGGGACCAGGGACTTCTCAGCACACAGGGAACTCACTACCGGCAAGGAAAGTTCTTTTTAAATTAAATGCCCTTCATTCTCTTATTCATGGCCTCCTTGCTCTCCTCGGGACTGAGAGATCATAAATCTTTTCCGCCCATTTATCATCACGATCCACTGCTGGCCATTCTTCATATTTCTTTGCACCATATTGCAGACACGCTCTTGATTGAAGAGGGACTGTTAATCACCCCATTTTCATTTCTGCAATGATTTCCAACATCTTGGTGTTGACAATTAAAGATCTCATCATTGCGGTTCTCTCTACACCTTCCCGCTGGGTGCCTGAGTCACCGTCGGCGAGGCCTACGTTTCTGAATGGAGAGCCGCGAGTTTGCAATGAATGCCTTTCCTTTCTCCTGATAAAGGAATATCCTCTGTTCTACCTGTGACAGCCAGCAGGACAGAGGAGATAGGTTTAAAATCATGCAGAGAATAACATATGTTTCAAGGACTCAAGTGTAAAAACGAGTGAGATCGCTTCTCACCTATGAGTCGGGCAAACATTTAAGAGCGTGTAACTAGCAGGACTAGGAGTTTGACAAGTGCACCACAGGCCAGGGGAATAATAGGAATCCGAATCTAACTGTGTTCCCTTCAGCGCGGACATTCCTGTCCTGGGAATCTGTCCCAAGCAGATCATTATACAACAGTGCAAAATGTATGTATATTCGAATCACAGTGAACAACCCAACACCCATGATCATGCTGCTGGTTACATAGTGTTGACATTGATTCAAGGGAAACTAATGCAACAGTTAACGGGAATGACCTACACCCACATTCCTTCATGGAGGTTCATGGTGCTGCTGGGTGAAGACAGGAGCTCATAATGTGTGCAACAGCGTCTTGTTTCTATAAAGCTGTGCGTGTGTATCCATGTATGTGCACGTATGTATGTGCATGTGCGTGTGCATGTGTTGTGCATGTGCGTGCATTCGTGTGTGTGCATTGCTGTGCATGTGTGTGCACCGTGCATGTATGTATATGTGAGCATGTGGGTATGTGTTTGCACATGTGTGCACATGTGAGTGTGTGCATATGTGTGCTTGTGGGCACATGTTGCATGCATTTGCACGTGTATGCACCTGTGAGTGTGTGCGTGTGGACACGTGTGCATATGTGAACGTGTGGGTGGGCATGCACGCAGTTGCTTAGGACATATGTGAATAGCTGCTCCCCCGGAGGCAAAAATACAGGCGTGGCTTCTTGCTTCTCTGCCCTCTATTCTTTACTGTACTTCACGGTTCAAGACATGAGGGTCCATTATCTTGATGATCATTAAAAAAGAAGTTTTTGTTGAAATAATCACAAAGGTAACTTCCTCACTTTGGGGAACTCAAGCCTTAACTTGGAGATGACAGCACATTTGTAACCTGCTGTAATGGTTCACTTTCTGTGTCAACCTGGCGAGGCCACGGTACCCAGACATTTTGGACGAATGCCAGTCGAGGTCGCTGTGAAGGTATTTTCTAGATGAGAGTCACATTTTAAATCAGTGGCCTTCGAATAAAGCAAACGGCCGTCCACACCCGGCCTCATCCAACCGGGCCTTAAGAGAAGAGGACGAGGTGCCAGGAGCAGAGGGAGTGGGCCAGCAGACGCCGCGGACCCGAGCCGCAGCACCAGCCCCTCCGGGGTCTCAGCCCGCGGCCAGTCCCGTCCCCACAGTCGTGTGACACAGGTCCCGAAAATACATCTCTCTCTCTTCCTTCATGTTTTCACCCTCTTGGTTCTGTGTCTCGCAGGAGCCTCCCTCATGCAACCGCTTTGAATTCTTTCCTGAAAGAGACTTTTTTAGGGCAGTTTTAGCGTCAGCAAAGCTGAATGGAAGGTCCAGAGAGGCCCCCGGCCCCCACACCGCACAGCCTCCCCGGCCAGGCACATCCCCTCCACAGTGTGCGCCTGTCACACCGACGAACCCACACGGACACACCACTGTCAGCCAAAGCACAGAGCTTACGGGAGGCTCACTCCCGGCGCTGGGCGATCTGTGGGTTTGGACAGATGTGCCCCAACAGCCCGTGTGCTCCCTCTCCTTCCCCCTCAATCCCTGGCAACTGCTGGTCTTTTTACTGTCTCCATGGTTTTGCCTTTTCC
Organism: Vulpes lagopus; assembly: GCF_018345385.1. Lineage (NCBI taxonomy): Eukaryota > Metazoa > Chordata > Mammalia > Carnivora > Canidae > Vulpes > Vulpes lagopus. The sequence continues at coordinate 2,390,976 of NC_054825.1, forward strand.
AGAACGCCACGTAGTTGGAATCGTACCATCATGCAGCCTCTCAGATTGGTTCCTTTCACTTCACAATAATGCATTTAAGCCTCCCTACTCGTCTCTTCATAGCTCAAGAGCTCATTTCTTTTCAGATTGAGTCACACTCCATTGTCTGGATGGATCATGCTATATTTATCCTTTCACCCACTGAAGGACATCTTGGATGCATCTAAGTTTTGACAATTTTGAGTAAAACTGCTACAAACATCCATGTTTTTACCATCTGGGTTGTGGGAGGCGCCTGGGTGGCTCAGTCGGTTAAGCATCCGACTCCCAGTTTCGGTTCAGGTCGTGAGCTCAGGGTCATGAGATCGAGACTTACATTGCTTAGCAGCATCCGACTCCCAGTTTCGGTTCAGGTCGTGAGCTCAGGGTCATGAGATCGAGACTCACATGCTTAGCAGGGGAGTCTGCTTGGGATTCTCTCTCCCTCTCCACCCCGCCCCCTCATGCTCTGTCACTGTATCAATCAATCAATCAAATCTTTAAAAAGAATAAAAACACATCCGGATTGTGTATGTTTTCAATTCCTTTGGGTAAATACCAAAGAGTGTGGATCATATGCTAAGAGTAAGTCCATTTTTCCAAGCAAATGTGCCCTGGATGCTCAATTCCATAGTGTGTGGGGCCACAGCGGGTTCCCACAGCACCAGCAATTCTCTGACACCAGCTGGGTGTCCTACAATTTAATTCTGTTGTGACACTATCTACCTGGAGGAGCCATCAGACCCCGAGACTGCCCCTCCTCCACTTTAGATGCCGAGGGCAAGTCCGGGCTGTCCCCTGGGCTTCTGTCCCACCAGCGACAGATCAGAGGTTCTCGCGGCGACCTCCCCCTTCCTCTGGTTTGATTACTTTGCTAACGCAGCTCACAGAACCCTGGACAACATTGCATTTACTAGATCACTGGTTTGTAATAAAAGGATATAACTCAGGAACACCAGAAAGGAGAGACGCAGGGCGTGAGGCGTGGGGAGTGGGCGAGGAGCTTCCACACCCTCTCCCGGGGGCCCCTTTCCACCAGGGTCCCTGTTCACCAACCCAGAGGCTCTCCGAATCCCATCCTCCTGGGGCTTAGGGAGGCTTCATTCCATAGAGGCGGTTGATACAATCATTAGCATTCACTGAACCCACTTCCAGCCCTCTCCGGTCCCCACAGGTCGGGAGGTGGGAATGACAGTCCCAAGGCTGATTCTCTTGGCCATCTGCCCCAGCCTTCCAAAAGTCACCTTATTAACATAACAAAAGACACTTCTGTGGTGCTCAGCACTTGGAAGCTGTGCACCAGAAGTGGGGCCAAGACCAAACATTTATCCGTCATACACCACAACATCACAAGTCACCACCCAACTGTCTTCCCAAGCGGCTGCGCCATTTTGCGTCCCCACCAGCAGTGGACAAGCACCCCTTCTGCTCCACATCCCCGCCAGCATTCGGTGTTGCCAGTGTTCTAGATTTTGGCCGTTCTCAGAGGTGCGCAGTGGTATCTCTTTACTGTTTGCTTTTTATCTTTGTGGGCAAATGAAAGGCAGAGTAAGTCTGTGATTGCCGTTTCACAGACGGGCACACTGGGGCCCATAAGGTCAACATGACCCGCTTAGAGGTGCAGCCAATTGGAAGGACCTGGCTCCCCTGGCTCTCAGGGTGGTGACTTTCCTCTAGAGAGTTCACCCAGGGCCCAAAAGCCCCCGAGAACAGGGGATGAGGCATGAACAAGTGGGGTCAGAGCAATCACCTGACCCGGCCACGACTCAATGCAAGATGCTGGGTGGGAGCATGTGTGGGCCTCCTCCCACCCCAACGCCTTCTCATGGGGCCTGGTCTCCTGCCTCCTGCGTGGTCCTGCTCGTGCCCCACTGCCACCCTCTTCCTGGGTCTTCTGATGGGGCCCCCATCAGACAGCACCTGCAGGGAAGGGCTGTCGGCCCCCAGTCCTCTCCAGCCACGTCCGTCCAGGTTACAACAGAGGGGATTCCCATTCCCAGCCCCCCAGCTTGGGCCTTCACGTCTTCATCACTCACAGCATCCTCAGCCTCTTCCCTGAGCTTCTGCGCAGACCAAGGTGTCCCAGGCTGACCCGTAGGCGGGGCTCCGTGTAGGGTCACCAGATAAAATGCAGGACACCCACCTGAATCTGAATTTTAGATAAGCAACAAATAATTTTTAGTATAAGTGTGCCCCTTGCAAAAATGGACTCTTCAATTTTTATCCACTAAATCTGTCCCTCGAGCACGGAAACCACGTGACCCAGGGTGTCTACCTGGGGTCCCCAGCTCCTAAACAAAAGAACAGGGCCTGCCTACGTGACCCTTTCAGGTGTGTGGAAAGCCCACGGCAGTCCTGTGGGCACAGACACCCCCAAACTCCTCTGACTAAATGCCAGTGACCGACGTGCTGGTTGTGGCCGATGGCAATGGGGGCTGTGGCGGGAAGTCAGAGGGGTCCCCGAGGGGTAGAGGGACAGGGCTCTACCACCTGCAGGCGGTGTGCGTGTGCACGTGCGGGCAGGGGAGGTGGCCAGAAAAACCGCCCGGAACGTGAACCATGTGGAATGGGTAACAAGCAGGGCGCTTCCTCACGGAAAGGTCAGACACCCCGCATTTGGCAGTCGGGGGCCTGAAGTCCACACGGCAATTCTCCGTGAAAAGGTCTTCGTATCAGGGCCTCTTCATCCACTTCACTGGAATCCAGAGTTGCTCTCTGCAGCCCCTTGAGCGGCCTCCACCCGCCCCTGCTGTCTCAGGACAGAATGTTTAATGCCCGGGGTCAGACCCGCTTTCCCTGCACGTCGTGTGCCTCAGTGGGAACCAATCTCTCATTCCCTGCCCCCCACCCATCAGACGGCCAGCCCGGAGCACTGCTGCCTTGGAGGGTAATAAAGGTTATGGCAGCAAATTCTAGAACCAAAGGTCAAATCACCTGATTGCAAGTTTTTTAAAAACCTCCATTTAAAGATCCATTTGTTCCAAGTGCAGCAAAGCTGGCGGGGGGGGGGGGGGGAGGGCTGCCCGCCACCTGCCCTGCTCAGGACCGGCCTCCCCCATTGGTCCCCTGGGACCTGGGTCAGCAGGGAGCAGCGTGGGAAGGAGCGGGCCTCACCCCCGGGGCCCTCGCGGGCAGGGGGCCGTGGTCTGCTGATGGGAGGAGCATGGAAGGTCCTGGGACCAAGGGAGCAGTGGCCGCCCTGGTGCCCCCGTGCCTGAAGGACTGTGCCCAGGAGTCTTCTTGGGGACAGTCACTGCCCCGAGGGCTCAGGCCCCGGAATCCTGAGCTGGGAGGGAGAGCGGGCTTGGGACCTGGCCCTGATGTGCCAGTGAAGACCACACCCTCTAATCTGCACAGCTCTGCCTCTTGCATACACTCCCTAAGCCAGTACTGAGCTCTTACTGTATGCAAACCCAGATGGGAGACAGCTTGGTCTCCACGCTCCCCGGAAGGAAGATTCAATCTGCGTCTCCAACGCCCAGAGTGTAGAGGAGCCGGGCACCACGGGGGGACGTGGTCTGCTCCCGAGCCTTGCCCAGCCTCGCAGCCCAGCCGGCGGCGGCGTCTCAGCCCAGGACGGTCACCCACCATTACCAGACCTGCTGCCCGTGAAAGGACATGCTCACACACTATCGACCGTGCAAAGGACCTGTGGCAGGCAAATCAGTTTTGGCCTTTTAGCCTAAAAAGACAATTTAGGTGAATTATTATTATTATTATTGTTAGATGATATTAAAAACAGGATGGCAGGTCCAAAGCTGAGCCGCAAACGCTAAGCCCCACACCTCCAAACCAAGACTTAACTTGGCTCCAGTTTCCGCTCTCCCAGAAACAGAACCATAATCACGTGATGGGGTCTCACGTGGTCCTCCGTCCAGCCCCTGAAGGAAAGGGACCTTGCAGGAGCCGACCCACCTTCTGACCACTCCCTCCGGCCCTGGAAGGCCGTTCATTTTGTCCAGCTCCCCAGCTCCTCTCTATCTGCTAGACGGAATGCTGCTCGAACTGAACCGATCTTTGTTCAAATAGACTCAAAATGTTTAATACACCTCAGTTTCTCTTTCCACAGAGGGTACAGCGTTTCTGCCTGGAAAGATGAGAAGCTTTGGAGATGAGCACAACACTGGGAGTATATTTAATGCTGAATAGACAGTTAAAAATGATTAAAATGGTAAAATTTTGTGTTACATATACGTTGCCAAGAAAAACATGTGCACCCACATACACACAAATAAAAAGATGACTCCCTTGAATCTTGAATCCCAGGACTAGTGAAGTGAGACCAACTCCAGACTCAAGTGTCTCTAAAATGCCAGCAGGACACGCCAGCTGGGGAGCCAAAAAATTCTGGGTACCCAGGATGGCTTAGGAAGAAAAAATACATCTGGTTTTGAAACATGTAACAAACCATGTGATGTAAGATTTACTTTTTTTTTTTTTTTTTTTGAGATTTTACCCATCCATTCATGAGAGAAACACAGAAAGAGAGGCAGAGACACAGCAGGCTCCCTGCAGGGAGCCCTATGCAATAGCCCTATGCAATATGGGATCCCAGGACCCTGGGATCATGATCTGAGCCGAGGCAGATGCTCAAGCACTAAGCTACCCAGGTGCCCAAGACTTACTCTTAAATCTAGAGGAGGCTCAAGGATAAAGTGTGCATTCCTATAAGATATACTAGATTCATTTTTACTGACAATAAAAATGCTAATCAAGCACCTATTTACAAGCCAAATCTTTTTTTTCATTTTTTTTTAAATTTATGATAGTCACGGAGAGAGAGAGAGGCAGAGACACAGACAGAGGGAGAAGCAGGCTCCATGCACCGGGAGCCCGATGTGGGACTTGATCCTGGGTCTCCAGGATCGCACCCTGGGCCAAAGGCAGGCGCTAAACCGCTGAGTCACCCAGGGATCCCTACAAGCCAAATCTTGAACTCAGTGTGTGGACTCCATAATGCTAACAAAACTCAAAAGAAGCACCACGTTGTGTTTTGTTGAACGTCACGGCGGCGATCGAGAAGCCAGGGTGTGTGTATGACATCATCGGTTCCCACGTTTTCCCCTGTTCTCTGTCCCACCTGCAGAACCCTACGGGGCAGGAGAGAGACACACCTGGAGCATCACACACACGAGACCCACGTGCTCGGTGGCTCTGTGGGGTGGCTCCAGACAACAGAGCCCTGAGACCCGCAGCGGGAACCAGAACAAGGGGGCAGTTTCAATGGGGAATATGACAGGCCAATTGGAAAATAAGACGAAAGACTCCGTGATGAGCTGTGGTTTAAGAGAAGCCCAACAAAAACAAGTATCGTGTGATAGAAATGAGAAAGTTGTAGGGTTTTTTAAAAGTAAATATATGAATATAAATATATTTAGCTATAAAATCCTACAATCTTGGCGTGAGAGTGGCCTTGGCCAGCGGGGACTGGTGGATATGACCCAGCCAGCCTGGCACAGTCTGGGCTCCCACCACGACAGGAGGAAAGAAGAATTGGTGGCCACTGATCCCAAAGTGATGACACACATAGGGCAGACCGGAGCCCAACCGGTAGCCCAGTGCTGCCCCTCAGCCTCAAGCCGCCCCATAGCAGCTTATCTATCTGCAGCCGCGCACCACACCCTGCAGGTCCGGGAGACAAGCTAGGCCTTCCTCTGAGGTGCTTTGCTCCACATTATCACGATAGCAGCTGACAGGTACATGGATGCCATGGCCTGAGTTACCTCCCCCCGTATGTGTGAGCTGCAGTCCTAAGGGTCAGGACCCCCGATGTGGCTGTACTTAAAGACAGGGCACTCAGAGAGGTGATTACGGTACAGTGAGGCCGGTAGGGTGGGCCCCGATGCAACGGGACCCATGTCCCTACAAGAGGGAACGAGGACACAGAGACATGGGGGGCGTACACAGAGGGCCCCATGAGGACACAGTGAGAAGGTGCCGTCGGCAAGCCGAGGGGGGAGGCCTCAGGAGAACCACACACACACACACACACACATGCACGCACACGCACACGCATGGTACATGGATGGTGTATGGCGGGCTCTGGGCCTCTGGGCCCTGAGAGCACGGACACTGGGGGTGAAGGCCCGGCCAGCAGTGATCTGCACGGAGGCTCCTGTCACTGTCCTCCTTTGTCACCTCTGCGGCCCCAGGTGTCTGTGAGGCAGCTCGCAGCTGCAGCCCCCACACAGGAAGGCATGGGGCGGAGGCTCCTGCACCCGGGCTGTGGATGCACATGCCCTGGGAGCTGGGGGACAGGTGGTGCCCTGTGCTGTCAGCCTACACCCCCAAGGCTCCCAGACGTCTGGGCCCGGCTGTGGCCCACGGGCTGTGACGGGCCTCACCACCCTGCTGCCCCAGCAGGACAGGGCCCTGATCGCCGGGGTCATGAGTCTCAGCGTCACAGAGAGGAACGTGCGCCCGGCCTCGGAGATCAGAGGGAGCCTGGACCCAGGGGCACCCCCGGGACAGGAGGGAAGGACGCGGCGCCCTGAGGGAGGCGGTCTGCGGGCCTGTGCGTGCTGGGGTGGCCAACACCCTTAGGTCCCTCAGTCTTATCTCGGGGGCATCACTGGTCAGTGGCCACGAGACAGTCACAGGATGCCCTTGTCCACGGCCCACGGCCTTGAGGGCTCCGGGGAAACAGGGAGTGTGCAGGCCGGCTTTGCACCGTTACCTCTAGCTGTGCCCACACAGCCGCGGCCCCCTTCCGGCTGCTTCCTCCCGCGCACTTGCGTCCGCAGAAGGAGGTGTCTGTCTCTCAGCAAACAGAAGCACTGACCGCCGCCTGGGACCAGCGGCTTTACAGGGGGACGTCCCTCTTGCTTTCCCTGTGCCATCGCATGAGCGCTCCTCCAAGGGCAGGGTCCCGAGACCCTGGCTGCCCCCAGCCAAGGGCATCCCCATCAGCTTGCACGTGGCACAAGGCGGAGCCCCTGGCTTGTTCAGCTGCTGGAAGGTTCTGGAAAGGCAGGCCGCGGAGTCCAGCCACGCTAGGGAGCGCAAGTCCAGGCCTCCGTTGCCGCTCTGGAAACCTCACGGGGTGAACAGACAAGTGCCAGGTGTTTTGTCGAGGCCGCATGGCAGGTGCCCGCGGACGGGAGCTCACCCCCACCCGGCCACAGCGGACCTCGAGCCAAGGCCTCTGGGAGGGGCCCGCCGCCCTCTCGGGAGCTCAGCCTGGCCGCCAAGCCGCTGTCCGCTGCCGGGGAGCCCCCCTCGGCCTGTGGGACACTCCTCACCCCTGGGTCAGGGCAGGAGGCCAGGGTGCCGGGAGGGCGGCCGGGGGTGCCGCCGGCCTCGCACGGGGTGACATCCCGAAGCGGCGGCCGGCGGCCGGGTTGTCTGAGCGCGGTCGTTTTCTCATAAGCTCTGCTGCTGGCCTTCCTATGACTGCTTTTCAGAGGAGAGATTCCGGACGGCAGCAAACGCCGTGGACGAGGCTATTAGGCTTAGATTGACCATCACAAAATCGTCGTAAGAGCCGAGCTGCCCCTTTACACTGTATCATTAAGTGCGCGATCAGCCCACGCGCGGCTCCGAGCCCGGGCGGCGAGGCCTCGCTGCACATCTCAGGCTCCCCGAGCAATAAACTCAGGGTTCTGCATAAAGAGATTGCACAGGACCTGGCTATGGTGATTCCCGCGCCTGTGGGGCGGCAGCGAGCGGCAGCCGTGGGTTCCTCCTTGGGAGCCTCGAGCAAGGGGTCAGTCCTGCCGGTTCGAGTCTGCGCGGCGGGCGCGGGGGGGGTGGGGGGGCGGCCAAGTGGAAATTTAGGCTCTGGAGGCACCGACACCGCCCCCCGCGTTTCCAACCGCTGTCACTCAGAATGGGCCTCGAGGTCTTCTGCATCTCGAATGTGACCCCCTAACCAGCGGCCTCCAGAAGCATCAGAGGCCGCTGCGTCCGATGAGGGAGCGCGGGTGGGGCGCCTCAAACCCAGATTCGGAGGCAGGAGGGGCCTCGAGCCTTTCTCCCTCTAAACCCCGTAGCTCCTCCGCCGGGGTCCCGGCCCCCTCCCGGAGGCCCCCCAGTGCCCCCCTGCACGTCCCGCCTCCGTATTCTCCAGGCCCAGCAGACACATGAGCCTCCCACGGCTGTGATCACGAAATACCTCAAACCTGGCGGCTCAAAGCAACACACGTTTATTCTCCTACAGCTTCGGGGGTCAGAAGTCGTCCACGCGAGCTGTTGGCAGGGCTGAGCTCCCCCTGGAGCATTCAGGGACAAATCCATTTCTTGGCCGCCTGCCCCCGTGGCTGCTGGGCCGGTCCTGACAGCGCCCTAACCTCCGCGTGTCACCAGCTCTGACCCTCCTGCCTCCCTCCTACAAGGACCCTTGCGATGGCACCGGATCCCACAGGCAACCCAGGGCCCTCCCCCATCTCCAGGTCCTTAATTTAATCGCATCTGCAAAGTTCCCTTTGCTGTCCCAGGTCACATATTTACAGCTTTGGGGACCGAGACTCGGGCATCTTCAGGGGCCATTATCAGGTCTAACACAAAACTGCGGTTTTCTCTATAATTCCACAATACAGGATGGTTTATGAACGCTCTTGCGTGTTTATCAAGTCACAACCTTTTATTTTAAATGTTTCGGCTGTGAGCACAAAGTAAGCTTTCTTGGCTCAAGAGGGAATAGGGAAAGGGCGACCTACAGACAGTGTCCTTCACTGAGGCCACTCCAGGCTCGGCGTCACCTGATAGCAGGGGGCCTGAGGTGAGGAGGCTCACAGCAGGACAGGCGGCGACGCCGGGCAGAGATGGTGGCCCCAGGCCCTGATAGCCACATCCAGAGATCCCACTAATATTTATGAGGCTGGGCCCCCAAGAGCCACCTCAGCTCTCTTAAAACTTAATTTCCTTTTACAGCCATGAACCTTCCACCCATCCAAGGCTTGAGACCATGAGACCCATTTTCCTAAAAACCACCTGTCATCATTCACTGTGTCATGTTTCTCTGAAATTAAAACCACACTCACTCCTCGGGGCACCTGGGTGGCTCAGATAGTTAAGCATCCGCCTTCAGCTCAGGTCATGATCCTGGAGTCCCGGGATCAAGTCCTGCATCGGGCTCCCTGCATGGAGCCTGCTTCTCCCTCTGCCTGTGTCTCTGCCTCTCTCTCTGTCTCTCATGAATAAATAAATAAAATCTTTTTTTAAAAAAAAAAAAAGGCAAAAAGCAGCACTCCCCAACCTGATGCGTCTTTTGTAAGATATTCCAGTTCTTTCTGCGGGCTGTTCATAGAGGATGAGGGTCCGGGGACAAGCCTGGCTCATAGGACAATCCAGCACCTGTCGGGGTGGGACTCTCTCAAACAAGAGTGAAAGAAGATCTGTTTGCACAGAGATGTAATAAGCCTCTTGGAAGAACCAGAGCGAGAGCATGGAGCTGTGAGGTCTGGTGCTGGAGCATCCATAGTGGATTCCCAGGCAAAGCCGGGGCAATGATCCAGAGCCCCCTTGCAGCTCTGTGTTTCTGGGTATAAACACAGGGAGAAAGTACATTATAAGGACTTGGCTGCTAGAGATAGGAAACGTAGCTCCAAATGGCTTGAGCAAAAGAAAACAGAGTCTCCACACCCTGAATAACTCAGGGGTCAGTGGCTTCAGGTACAGCTGGATCCAGGAGTCCCAACGGTGTCATGGGGAATTCTTGAAATCTCTGTCTCAGCTCCGCTCTCAATGGTGTGTCCAGGGCCAATCTGTGCTTCACCACCCGGAGTGACAGCTCCTTAAATTCTGCACGCCTGGCTCAGTCGGTTGAGCATCTGGCTCTTGATTTCAGCTGCAGCGATGATTTCATGAGTCTCATAGGCTGTGGGATCAAGCCCTGGCCAGCCTCCCTGCGAAGACGCTCTCCCTCTGCCCGTCCCCGCCTCAAATAAGTAAATAAAATCTTAAAAAAAAGAATTCTGTGTCCCATCTGCCCCACCGGTCTCTCCGTGCCCCGGTGTTGCCTCCATTCTCAGGCAGGCTTTCCCCTCATGGTGACAGATTGGCTGCTCTGCTGCGGCCTCTGTACTCCCAGACTCGGTCCTTCGGGAACAGCCTCACAGAAACGTCAGAACGTGTGCTCGTCGGCTGACTGCCACGACCTCACCCAGGGGCCGGGGACCTGCTAAGTGGCCTGGGAAAGGCCCCTCCTCCCACAGAAAAACCGTGCACGGGATGCAGGGCAGCAAAAGCGACAAGTGTCCGCCCCAGCCAGGAACTCAGCAAAGGTGGAGAAAAGAGCCCGGGACTGAGCCCACTCTGACATTCGCGAACCTGCAGGGGACAGCCAGACCTTTCACCCTGGACGCCCACCTCTTTCTGGCCCAAACCGCAGAGAAAGATCTGTCCCCAGCTCCTTAGGAGCAAAGGCTGCACAAAAAGCGACCGAGGGCCGGACGCCTGGCAAAGCCTCGAAACCCTGGCAGCAGCAACGTCCTCCCCATTTGTGGACATAAAGGAAACAGCAAAATAACTGGGCTACAGCCAAAAAGACCAGCCAGGGGGACACAACTGGTCCAGGTGGCCAGGGGAGGGAAGCTGGCAGGAGGAGGGCTCACCGCCAAGGGCAGGCGGCTGCCAGGACCCGGCTGGCTGCTGGTGTCTGGAGAAGGGAGGGGTGCCCTGGAGCTGTGGAAACCACTGACCACAAACTGGGTGACTCTAAACAATGGGGACTCATTCTCTCATGGTCTCGGAGGCCAGAAGTCAGGACTCAAGGTGTCAAGGTGTCACAGGGCCGAGCTCCCTCCAGGGCCCGCAGGAGAATCCCTCTTTGCCTCGTCCTGCTCCTGATGGCCCCAGGCATCCCCTGGCTTGCAACCACATCACCCCAATCTCTGTGTCTGTCTTCACGTGGCCTCTTCCTGTGTCCCCATGTGTCCCCTCTGCTCCTGTCCCTCTGACATCTGTCATTGGGCATCAGTCACCCTAATCCAGGACGATCTCATCTCAAGATCCTTACCTTAATTTCATCTACAGATGAAAGACCCTGTTTCCAAATAAGGTCACATTCACGGGTAGCAGGCCTCAGGACCTGGACATATCTTTTGGGGACGCTCGTCGTCGTCATCCCACTGTGGTAAGCCTCGTCATCGCCTTCAGAATCCTGTCTGTCTTTCCATGCGCCTGGGAAGAAGCTTCTGCTGCAGCCCCAACACCCAAGCCTCACCTGGTTTAAAAAGAAAAAAAGCCCGTGCCCCAACCGGATCATCCTAGTCCAGGCTCTGGCAGGGAAAGGTGGTCAAACACAGGGGAGGCCCCTGGAAAACCAGCTCGGGGTGCAGCCCTCCTGGAGGCCAGCCTGGGCTGAAAGGTCTCTGAAAATTGTCAAGTGCTTCTAACTGCGCCTAAGCACTCCGCTGTCTCCCGACTTCCCCAGAAAGGAGCCGAGTCTTTATCACACCAGCATACAAGTCAGGAGAATTACGAGGGCCTCGGAGGTTCTCGGCTCCAATCTGATCACAAACTCTCACGTCGTCGTCTGTCAGCACCGGTATCTCCAGCCTGGAGAGGCAGGCCCACTGGGCATCCCACCCCATCTGCTCCAAGACAGGGCAATGATGCCCGGAGAGGGCAGGCCCATCCTGCAAGTCCATGTCGTCAGACAGACTATTCTTGGTGAGATCAAAATGAAACTCAGAAGGGGATTCTAAAAACACTTCCTAATGCAGCATAGATGATTTGCAAAAATGCTTTATCTGAGCAAGGAATTCCTTCCTCCTCCCGTGAAGAAAAGTAATGCCAGCAAATGTGGGGTTTGCTCGTGAAGCTCAGATTCATCTACCTCCTGATTATTCCTAGCCGTGGTGCAGGCAGGAGGGCCTCCACGGGACGCAGACCCCGGACATGGGAGGGGTGTGCTGCTGGGTGTCCATGCCGGACAGTCTGCCAAGGTTGGTGAACAGGGGCTTACAGGTGAGCTTTAAATTAACTTAAATTAACCTAGAAAAATCAAGTAGTCTGGGACACCTGGGTGGCTCAGCGTGTGATCCCGGGTCCAGGAATCGAGTCCCACTTCAGGCTCCCTGAGTGGAGCCTGCTTCTCCCTCTGTGTCTCTGCCTCTCTCCCTCTCTCGTGAATAAATAAATAAATCTTTAAAAAAAAAGAAAAGAAAAGAAAAGAAAAACCAAGTAGTGTGATGTTAGTGCTCCCCAATATTACGAAGCGAATGCAGAGCCATTCCAAGTGCAAGTTTTCTGGCTGGGAAAAGCTCTTCATCTTTGCTTCACCAGGTCGGCCTCTACCCTGGAGTGTTCCTTTCGGAAAGCCTGAGCATTTCTCAGGTGAGCGTCTTCGCATATAATGTGCCTTCGGAGATCAGTACCTCCCTCGATGAAATCACGTGGGGGTGGGGACCTTGTTAAAATGCAGCTCTGCAGCTCTGGGGTGGGACCAGCAAGTTCCCAGGTGATCCTGATGCTCCTGGGCCACGGATTACACTTTGGGTAGGTATTTCCCCACCTGCTGCCTCCCTTCCCCCCCCCCACCCCCAAACCACAATTCAAAGCCCAGGTGCATTCCAGCAATAACAGTTCACCTAGGACTTTCTGGACCATCAGCCAGCCAGGGGAGCCCTCCTGAAACCAGGGCTGACATCGACATTCTCTCTCCACGGCTCCTCTGTCCTGTCTCTGGCAGTTCGATAGTTCGGAGCAGAACTGAGACTCCCTGTGTGCAGGGAGCGTCATAAAGCAGCCGAAGAGAAGATAAGACAAGGCAGCCGTGGTTGAGCCCCTGGGATTCCGACCGCGGTTACAGAGGAGGCTGCCCGAGGTGCTGGGATGGGGCCAGGTCGATAGCATCATCAAGCTGCCAGCTTCTCCCCTGGTCAACCATGAAGCTGCTGGTTTATGTCTGCCTCTAAGAACCGACCTAACTACTACAGAGTCTCCAGGGTGGAGTCAAACACCACCTCACATAAGACCTTCTAACAGTTTCCTCTATGGCTCGCTGCTACCCTGATTCTCTAACTGGCTGGGAGTAATTTCATGATAAACCAGCAATCCTAACTTGGGGCAAGATGATTAGATGAGCAGAAGTAGAGATGGTAAAAATGTAAACCCCACCCCAGTGAGAATTTAACTATTCCCAAGGGTTTAGAGCCTTAGATCAGTCAAGAAAGTTAGAGATTTGTTTCTTGGGTTGGAAAAAGCCTTCCCTCTGGGTGTTCCCTCCAGCGATCCTCTGGTCCTGGCTGCAGCTCTGGGAGTAGCTCTGGGTCTCTCCCACCCTCAGAAAGAACAAAGAGAAGTGGCGGGGGGTGGAGCGGGGGGGGGGGGGGGGGGGGGGTCCCTGCAGACCAGGTCCATTCCTGCTGGATGAGGAGCAAATGGATTAAAGCCACAACTTATGACATGTCAACTTATCATAAGCTTTGAAAGCGTTTATGCCCTTCAACCCAGAATTTTTTTGGAAATAATTCAAAATAGAGAAAACACTCTGGATTTGGATTAAACATGGTAGCTTGAATCCTCGTGCGTACCTGCAAAAGGTTCCTCGTGCATACCTGCCGCTACCCACAAAGGCCCCAATGGAATAAAAGCAAAAGGATAAAATAACATAGGTTCAGGAGGACAGAATCAAAGTATATATGTCAACAACAACGATGTCTTGGAAAATAAAAAGCAGATGGACCATTTCAGTTCTGGTGATAGACAAATAGCTGCTGTTGGGCCAATCCTCCTACAGGTAACAACTACAAAACTACAATCTTCAGGCTGTTTTTGTTGTTGTTGTTGTTTTGGTTTTTTTTGTTTTTGTTTTTTTTTAAGGCTAAAAATGCTGGAGAGTGATCCACAGCAGACAGGTGCTGGAGGGGGGTGGACATTCGGAGAAAGGGAAGAGCGTGGGGTGGTTCTCCCATTGTCCCATCTTCAAGTCTAAGAGCAGACTCACACCTGAGACACCGAGATCAGCTAAGCTTCAGAAGCAAACCCTCAGCCCCTCTGGCTTCCAAAACCAGAGGAGAGAGTTCAGGGAAAGTACAACCACTGGAGAGTAGCCGGGGTACCCTGGGGAGGAGACAGCCAGCACAGGAGGAGGGATTCTGCGTGCGAATTCAAACCAAGTATCTGGCCAGCCACTGAACAACATGTATGCAGGGCAGGCTCCACGCAGCCCGGAGGCTGAAAGAACTGAATTAGACATAAAATATTCACTGCAAGAGAGGGGATCTCAAGTTTGAATTCAAACCCACATATACTGCCCTGCTTAAAAAGAAAATAAGTAGTCTTTGGAGACATGGAACAGAATCCAGAGTCTCTACAACATGTCACTCATACAGTACAGAACACATGAAGAAATTATAGTTGACCCAGAACAAGGCGGGGGCTGGGGCACTGGCTTCCAGTGCAGTCAAAATTCCATGTATAATGTAACTTCCCAAAAACACTAACTACAAAAAGCCTACTGTTGACCAGAAGCCCTACTGATAACATAAATAGTCGATTAATGCATATTTTGTATATGTATTACATATTGTATTCTTAAAGTAAGCTAGAGAAAAGAAAATGCTAGTAAGGACATCGTAAAGAAAATACTAGGAAGGAAATCGTAAAGAAAATACATTTACAGCACTGTGCTGTATTTATCTAAAAAAATAATCCTCATAAGCCAACCATGCAATTCAACCCACGTTGTTCGAGGGGCACCTGTGCATGACAGATGAACAAACAGCAAAACTAAACAATCCTATATGTGCATACACTGAATAGAACTTCAACCTCTATAAAGCAAAATTGAATTAAAAGGATAGACAAGGGCACCTGGGTGACTCAGCCAGTGAAGTACCTGCCTTTGGCTCAGGTCAGGATCCCAGTGGAGCCCCGATTCGGGCTCCCTGCTCAGCGAGGAGCCTGCTTCTCCTCTCCCTCTGCCTGCTGCTCCCCCTGTTTGTGTGCTCTCTCTCTCTCTCAAATAAATACAATTTTTAAAGAAAAATAAAAGGATAGCCCATCCTACAAGCACTGTTAAAGATTTCAATTTCCATCCCTCACAAATTAACAGAACAAACAGATTTAAAGTGAAAAGTTATAGATTTGCTTTTACTCCACCCCAAAGCTGCATAATACATATTCCTGTCAAGTCCACAACGCATGTTCACCAAGATATGCCATATACAGGCCAATAAAATAAGACTTATTAAATATAAAACATTAAAACCATACAAAGTATATTCTCCAACCAAAGTGGAATTAAATTAGAAATTAACAATACAATATATTGAAACACTGTTAATGTGTGAAAATTAAACCACCTACTTGTAAATAATCCATGTCTCATAAAAGAAAACACAAGGGAAATTTAGAAAATATTCTAATTGAATGATAATGAAAATACAACTAATATCACTTTGGGATTTGCTTCGAGTGAAATTTACAACTTTAAATATTTATATTAGAAAAAAAGCAGTTCAAAAATTAATGAGCTAGTGTGTAACTCAAAAACCCAGTAAAAGAGCAAAGTAAACCTAAATTAAACAAAGGAAGGAAATGATGAAGATCAGACATAAATTAATGAAATGGGGGAAAAATAGGCACAAAATATATAAGCCCCTAGTTGTATTGGTAAAGCAAAAAAAAGAGAAAGAAGATAATTATCGGTATCAGAAATGAAGGACGGAGATCACTACAGGACCTACAGACTATTTAAAAGGAAAATAAAGGAGTATTTAAATAACTACTCACCAACAAATATAGCAACTTATGTGAAATGGACAAATTTTGGGGCAGCTGGGGGCCTCAATCGGTGAAGTGTCTGCCTTTGGCTCAGGTCATGATCTCAGGGTCCAGGGATGGAGCCCGTGTCCGGCTCCCTGCTCAGTGGGGAGCTTGCTTCTCCCTCTCCCTCTGCACCTCCCCCTGTTTGTGCTCTCTCTCTCTCCGTGTGCCAAAGAAATAAGTAAATAAATCCTTAAAAAAAAGAGAAATGGACATATTTCATGAAAAATACACAGCTTACCAAATTTGACACAAAATGAAACAGAAACTCTGAAGAGCCCTGCATCCCTTAAAATAAGGGGTCCCCCCTTATCTCCCCTCTTATCTCCCCTCTTATACAAACTCTTTGGGAAAATAATGGAGGAGGGAACCCTTGCCCGTCCAGCATGAGTCCAGCATAATTCTTACACAATAACCTGAAAATTACAGACAAATACGCCTCATGGACACAGATGCAAGTTTCCTTAGCCAACCTGAGCAAATATCCAGTCACACTGAAAGAAAATAATAAAAAAATAAAAAATAAAAAATAAATGAAAGAGGATAATATAACGTGAGCATGTGAGAATTATCCCAGGAACACCAGGAGGGTTTAACATTCAAAACGCAGCAAATATAAGTTGTGCTATTAACAGAATACAAGAAAACCAATACAATAACAAGATGATTGTGTCGACGGTCACCAAAAAAGCACTCGACCGTTTGACACGATTTCAACAATCATTCATGACTTTTAAAATTTTGGCAAACCAGGATTAGGAAGAAACGTCTTCAATCTGCTAAAGGAATCCACGCAAAAGCCTACGCTAAAGTCACATACCCTGGACGTGGAAAAAGATTGCCGTCTCCGCTTTCCTGTTAAGCCTGCTGTGCTGATGTCTGTTCTCCTCACTTGTACTTCGCGTCTTACTGGACGTCCTCACCATCGTAATCCGGCAAGGAAAAGCAAACAAACAGAACAGAGATTAGAAAAGGAGCAGTAATATCCTGTGCAGATAATCCCACTATTTACATAGAAAATCCTAAGGAATTTATGAAACAGCTATTAGAACTAGTAAGGTCACAGGACACATGTTTGGAATACAACCGTAGATTGAAATTTTATATCCCAGCAACAGACAACGGGAAAATGAAATTTTTAGAATTCCTCTCGCAGTAGAATCAAAAAAAAAAAATACTTAGTCAAAATGCAATAAACACATGCAATACCTGTTCACTGGAAGCCATAAAATATTACTGAGAGACGCTAAATCAGCCCTAAATAAATGAAGAGACATCCCTCGCTCCTGGCTTTGAAGACTCGATATTGTTAAGATGTCAATTCCCCCAAAATTTCTCTATAAATTTAACATAATCCCAATCAAAAGCACAGCTGGCTTTTATGTGGAAATTCACAAGCTGGTTCTAAAATTTGTATGGAAATGCAAACTACCTAAAACTGCCAAAACAATTTTCGAAAAGAAGAATAACGCGGAAGACTACAGTAGCTGACTGCAAGCCGTACTGCGAAGCTGCGGTAATCACGGCGGCGGGACGCCGGCCTGAAGTGCCAGCAAACATGTCAGGGCAACAGAACACACAGAGCAAAACAGATTCAACAGAGGCACGGACGCAGGCCCCCACGAGAAGGGGTCTGGACGAGAAACCGTGTTGGGGGCAGCCCGGGGGGCTCAGCGGTTTAGCACCGCTGGCCCAGGGCGTGACCCTGGGGTCCTGGGTTCGAGTCCTGCATCAGGCTCCCTGCATGGGGCCTGCTTCTCCCTGTGCCTGTCTCTGCCTCTCTCTCTCTCTCTGTGTCTCTCATTCATGAATAAATAAAATCTTAAAAAAAAAAAAAAAAAGAAAGAAACTGTGTTGGCACAACTGGATGTCCGCACGGCAATGAAGCCCCAGGGCCCTGCATGCAAGACGCAGCCACGTCAGGCGCTGGACTCGGCCGCGGAAAGACGGTCACCGGAATGAAGGGTCACGTCCAGAAAGTGTCAGCGCGGTTGTCGGCACTAACGGCATCTTTAAAAGAAACCGATGCCATAAAAGCTGCAGCAGCGAGACTGTGGCTCTAAGCTTTCAGGGGCCGCAACCAGAGAAGGCGCTGGCACGGGGCCGCGGGGAAGGGGGTGGCCCACTCTCGGCGGCTGCCACGACAGTGGTCACGCTCAGACCCCCCCACACCCGCTGGAGGCCGGTCCTCTCCACGCCCGGTGAGCCCTCCCACCGGCCCCTGTCCCAGCTCCGGAGGAAAAGAGCCCCGGGAGGCATCGTTGCGAGTGAGGACCGTGCAGGTGGAAGAGACTTCTGCAGCCACGGGGCCACTGGTCGCTGCAGCAGGACAGCAAACGGGAAAACAACAGTCTCGTCCTGCGTGTCCGTGTGCACGAGCCATCAAATCCCCCCGATTCCCCGGGCTTTTGCGGCAATTACAATCTGAAGCCGCTGGGCTGTAAGTGACTATATTTACAAATTTCAGAAATGAAAAGGTACTGATTTGAGGAAAAAGCCGAGGTCCCTAGAAGGATGGCTTTAAGCCACCCACGTGCAGGTGACATGGTGGGGACGATGAGCATGCAGAGTCCCCCTCATCCCCGCTCCCACCCACACACGCGCAACGGACCCCGACTCTGGCTTGGAACCACCGCAGAGCCCGCGGCTTTGGCCTGGTGCTCGGACGAGGAATCAGCCAGCCCCGGTCACCCCACAGGGTGACGCGGCCAAGGAGACGCAGGTCCATGGTCTCTCTAGGGAAAGGACGACAGAGGGTGAAGCGGGCAGCGCGACGGGGCCCTTCTGCCCTTGGGGAGGAGGACCGAGGTCCTGGGACTGTCACCGCAGACTGGCCCCGGGACAGACTCTCACCACAGCCTGGCCCTGGGACTGTCCTGACTCCCGAGTTTGTGTCCCGAGTTTGTGTGTCCGTTTGTCGTGGGCTGGCTGGCCTCAGGCCACCTGGCACCTGAGACAGACGGCGTTCAAACTGAGGCCGGGGAGTAGGGGGTGGCCGATCGCTACACGGGGGACAGGGCGGACGGGGTGGACAGCCGGGGAACCACCACTTTGGCCTCAAGCCCAAACGTCTCAAGAGCTCTTTCTTGGGCGCTGGCTCCAGACCCCACCTATGTCCCCAAACTTGGTCAGGGTGACGCCGGGCCACGGCCCTGCCTGGGTCGCAGTCCCCACGCTCGTCCTGGGCAGTGGCGGTTTCCACACAGAACCCCCGAGTCCAAACCAGACGTGGGCTTCGGCGCGCCCCCCCCCTCCACCCGTTACCCTCAGACCCAGAGCCTTCCAGGCTCCCGGAGCGGCGGCCGCCCTGTCCTCGGCTCGGGGACCGGCCAGGAGCCCGCAGGCCCCCTCGGCCCCCGCCGCCCGGCTGTCCCAGGGCCCAAGGCCAGGGCTGCACCGCACTCGACGGCGGACGTGTCCCCCAGGCCTCTCCACAGCCCCCGTGGACACGGTCACGCAGGAAGCTCTGCCGAGGCGCCGGGGCCTCCCTTCCGAGCAGGCTGAGCGGCCCAGGAAGGGACCCCAGGGCTCCTGCCTCCCGTCGCTACTCCGTGGTCACTGCGGGCGTCCCCGCCAGGTGGAGCTGCCAGGGCCTCGCTCCGGCAGCTGTCCGTCCCCCGCGGGCGGGCGATGGGGCCACCGGTGGCCTGGCCTGTCACCAGGAGAGGGCCCCAGGCCTCAGGCGGGCCCCGGAGGCGTGGCCTTCGGAAGAGCCCGTCAGGTTCCCTCTGTCTCTGTGGCCAGTCCTTTCAACTCCAGCCAGCCCTCCCCACTGGCAGTGCCGCAGGAAATCTGGGGACAGATTGGGAAGCGGCCAGCCTTTGTCCGGCGCGGGCATCCGAGCCACCCCGAGTCCCAGGGAACCGAGCTCCGAGGGGTGCACAGCCCGCCGGCCGAGCAGGCGCCCCCTCCCGGCCCCCAGGTACAGCCCGGGCTAAATGAGCCAGGCAGTGCATCCCCTGGATATTTATTTGCTTTTAAAAGGTTTTAATCCAGGCGGCTGGTGTTCCCAGCAATTCACGTGTTAATTTACCAAGCTCTCCTGCCATTGAATTGCATTCCTTTTTAATGAGGTTAAACTGGGAGATTCTCTGAATTTAAATTAGATTGTCTTTCAAGGCAATCAATCCAACCCCGCATCCAGATCCCCCATCCTGGCCACCCTCTCCTCTCCCCGGATGTCTCCAGGCAGGGGGTGCAACAGCCCCTGGCCACTGGGCAGCTGGGCGTGGGGGGTAAGCCGTGCCTCCAAGCACACCGCCCCGCTGCCTAAAGCCCGAATCCGAATCCTGCTGGTTGCTCCCTACATGGCTCTCTGCTTCCGTAAAGGATTTCCCCGGCCACCGGCTCCCCTCCCAGCTCCCAGGCCTTCCTATCTGCTGCCCCTCGGCCAGAATAACCCCCTTTCCTCTGGGAATCCCGGCTCGTCCTTCAGAAATCAGCCCCAACGGGACATCTTCCGGGGGCCCTCCAGGCCCGACGCCAGGCCAGGCCCCACGGGGCGGCCGTACCACCCTCTCTGGCTCTCACCACACTTGTGACCAAGTGATTAAATTATGTGCCTTGTGCGATTCCAGCTCCTTCTTCCAGGAGGCACCATGTCTGTGACTTCACCGACCGGCTTGCTCCCCGCTGCCACGGCCTGCCCAGTGGATATTTGTTCAATCAGGGAAGGAGTGAAAGGATGCGAAGTGGAACAGTAAAATCAAGCCCTTGATTGAACAAATGATTCATAAGATCACCTGAAATCCCGAGCTCTTCCAACAAGTGTGTTAACACCGGCACACATCGCAGCGGGCCTAAAACGGAAACTTAGGATCCTCGTGTGCACACCGTTCCACGCCACGTGTGAGTCACTTCAGGGCACGTCCTACCTGATGGCTGATCCTCCAGAGTTCTGCCCTGCCCAAGCTCCCTGCTCGGAGCACCCTGCTTTCGTGAACTCATGGAATCCTCACGTAACCCTAGGAGGCAAGCTGTGTCATCGTCCCACTTCACAGAG
Source organism: Vulpes lagopus (assembly GCF_018345385.1). NCBI lineage: Eukaryota > Metazoa > Chordata > Mammalia > Carnivora > Canidae > Vulpes > Vulpes lagopus. Next base: position 2,411,710 of record NC_054825.1, read on the forward strand.
GAGAAAGCAGAGCCCAGAGCACTTGGTGATTCACCCAAGGCCACAGGCCGTAAGTGACAGAGCTCAGCTGGGAGTGCTAGAGACAGTCTTTCAAAATCCAGCTCCACCCTCCCGAGGGCTGTGCACCTCTTCTCCGTACGCACGCGCGCTGACTTACATAACCACCGTCCTGCTGAGGGACATCCAGATTCCTGCAAATGAAGAACTTTGTACACACGTCTATATGCTTTCTCTAAATATAAATATTCCTTAGGATGAATTCCTGGGAGTAGGATTATTGCCTTAAAAATCCCCCTTAAACGCAGTAAAATACGAGAGCGTCCCAGAGCTACGTGCGGGTTGTTCTAAAGGGAAGTTCCCTGGAGGAGTGAGTCACTGCTCCCGGCTGATTCAGGGAGGCAGAGCTGACCACGGCGTGTGCAAGACCAGGGAGCACAGACACAACCTCACACCCTTCAGCTCTGCCCAGAGCTCTCCACCTTGGAGGACGCCGCTCACCAGGAGGTGGAGGGCATGGTGACTGGAAATGGGTGCATCTCTTAGACAGGCTGGAGGTCTGCAAGGACTGGCCTGACCGGGTCAGGGGGTTGCCTCTCAAGCAGCGGTGAGTTACTGTAGAAGAAAGCAGCCTCTGTTTGGATCACGAAATTAGTGCCGTTGAATAAACATGCCCCAAAAGGAGAAGGCTGATCCCCAACCTCTCTTCAAGCATGAGCAAACATATTACATGGTTATCCCATCCTTATAATTTAAGGTAAATATTAGCCTAATATCTGTGAAAGGAGCTTTAGCTCAATATCCAAACCCATGTTTCCAGTTCTCATCCAGATGCTTTCTAGCTGTTTTTGTTTCTCTGCTCCAATATTGGCAAGGTCAGCTAGCACCTGTCAGGGAGACGCAGCGTGCTCACTAGCAGCCATGCATTCATGTGGCTGTTACTTTCTAGTTTGGAGAAGGTCTATTTTAGAAAGGAAATAGGCCCATTAAACGACGGGAGATTTAAAGTCTCTTGATGAAATGGAAGCAAGAACTTGAGCAGAGGGCATGGTAGCCCTGGAAACCCAGGCAACGTGAGGACCTGGAAAGGCAGGAACAGCAGCTACAGACAAAGGAAGCTCCAGGGTCGTACCTTCTGATGACAAAACACAATGGACATCTACAAGGCTGAATGGTGGCCCCAAGAAGACGTGCCCATGTCCTAACCCCAGAACCCGTGAATGTGACCTTATTTAGAAAAAGGATCTTTGCGGATGTAAACAATTAAAGATCTCAAGATGAGATCATCCTGGATTTAGAGGCCCTGAGACCAATGACAAATGTCCCTACAACAGACAGAAGAGGAGAAGACACAGACACGGAGAGGAAGGTCACGTAAAGACAGAGGCCAAGGTTGGAGTGACATGTCTACGAGCCAAGAGATGCCGAGGATTGCCTGGAACTACCAGAAGTAGAAGAGGCAATGAAGCATTTCCCATTAGAGCCTCTGGAAGGGGTACAGCCATGCAGACACCTTGATTTTGGACTCGGGCCTCCAGAATTGTAAGAGAACACATTCCTGTGGCTTCAGCCACCCAGTACGTAGTTATTTGTTACAGCAGCCCTTGGAAACCAATACAGGTAATATAGCCCCAACATTCAATTTCTGGGAGAATGCTGCAAAGGAATGCCTTTAAATGATTATTCCAATAGTGATTCCCTTTGGGACTCTGGAAAACCCGATATATATGGATTTTGTTATTGACTAAAAGATGGAGTTGCATGGCTCAGTGATTGACCTCTTTCTTCAGGAGCTGACAAAGTTATAAACAAGGAGCTATTAAATTGAAAGCCCCAGGATTTAAAGAAAAAAAAAGCATGTTTGGCAAAATCCTTTCCCTATCAGCTAAAGACCTTGAAGGCTCGAGGGGCAGAGTTTTGATTTCAGAAAACAGCTGGGCCCAGGGATCCCGTGGCAGTGGGAATCAATCTTTGAGATGCCTCTAACCCAACTCCTAGCATGGAGAGCATTTGAAAATGTGAAGCCTCCCTCTTGAAGAGCAAGAAGGCGTGAGGGATGTGTTCTTCTGTGCAAAGGAATATATTTTTGTTCCAGGGAAAGAGGACATGGTGATGGCACGTGGAACCCACAAGTGGACCAACAGGCACGGCAGGTAAGGATGGCAGGCACACAACAGAGTCACAACCAGTCCCATGGTCGCGAAGCCAGGGGCAGCATGGCCCATCTGGAGGCTGGGGCTCCTATGGGTACCAGATGCCACACTGGGAAAACCATTCTTAAAAGTCCAAACTTTGGTCTCTCTGTGGCCAGCGCATCTACAAAGACCAAGGACTTCCTTGAACCCTTCAAGGGAATGGAAAACAGATAAATAAAGCAGTTTGAACATGAGTTCCCAAAGGCTCAAGTTCACCAGCACCTCTTTATAAAAGTCATGTTTTGCTGAATTTTGATGATCTAAAAATAACACTATGTCCCCCCCATGAACACATGTATCTTTCAGATGATAGTCCAAATTATCCATAAAATGAAATAATCACAAAGAAATATACTTGAGCCCAAACCACTCTTTCCGAGTAAAAATTGAAGTGAAAATAATTAAACTCGATGTGCTTCTTGGGGGTTGGCACGTGGTCACACTCTCTGTGGCTGGAGGGGAGAACATGTCTGGGACTTTTGGTTAAAGGGTCGCAGACATCACGAAGAGCCAGGCAAGGATGTGCAAGGATGTGCAAGTGTTCCTCGTTGGCGTGTTCACAGGCAGGCTCCCTTTCATTCAGGCCAAGTCCGTTCTCATCAAAGGGATTTCTGCTCCCACAGGACACGGGTAATTATGCTGCATTGACAGCACTCACTCGCCATATTATACATTTTCAGAAAACTATTGATTTCACCACATTTGCATTTAAAAGTTCAACGCACTCTTGCAGATCCATGTGTGGAGAATGTTTTTCCTGGAATTCTGATTTCATGAGTTCAGTGCTTTCTCCAGAGGTTCTGTGGCTTTTTCTTTCCTCCACGAGGACAGGTGGATTTTTCTTTTCCACATACAAAAGACAAGCTCTTGTGAAGAAAAAAAATCCTATTTCTTATGAAATCTCAATGTGATTCCCAGAAGTCACCTTTGGAAGACAAAGGTCACATATGACGCATAATTTTAGACCTTGTGACTGGTATTTCACCAAATGGGTCAAATCTGCACATCCAAAAAAGGACCTGTTTTTATTTCATTATTGGAAAAAAAAATCTCTTTGCCAGCTGCTTTTGAGATGGCAAATCATTCTAAACTGATGGAAAACTCTTCAAATCCGCAGGATGACCTGGAAGTTGGAGAACAGGTATCATCACTCGTGGCAGGAGGTGATGAGCCAGGAGGGCGAACGAACGGAAGGAACAGTGTTGTTGCCAACGGTAGAACTGGTTTGGGTCTGGCAGGTTGTGGGGAAAGAGCAGTGACATCACAGCTTTAGGACATGGTGGGGGGGGGGGTCTTGACACCGAATGTCACCACTGATAAGTTCAACATGTGTCCCCTCGTGCCGACCCCTGGAGGACACTCAGCACTTGCCATCTCTACCATGACGGAGAAGGACTGTCCCAGTAAATGGACAAATGCAGCTCCCGTGTCCCCAGGAGGGCATGGTGACCAGGGTGCAGACCCTGGGGACTGAGGTCTGGCCGTGCACCACGCAGGCCTGGAAGCAAGCACACATGCCAGCTGAGGGCCGGGACACTCCAGAATGGGCGCTCAACAAGAGAGACGACGGCCTGTCATGGCCCTGAGACCAAGGGCAATGTGGACACTGTTACTTATCCCACCCACCTCCCTCTTCCAAGTTTCCTCTCAAGAAAAAAGGCTCCCTGGAGTCCCCGGGTAGCCGCTCCCTGAGACCTGTGGAGAAGCACCCCGGACACACTCAAGGGGTAAAACCTGCTTCCCCTGCGTGCACGTTCCACTGTCTTGGCACCTGTGTCAGGAGCACACGACCCTCCACATGGCCCCTCACGGATCGCGCGCCCCAGTCAAAGTGCACCCTCACACAGGGTTCGTTCCCATCACTGAAGGATTCGATTCACAGCTTCTTCTTGAGCCGGCCAGCGACACATATTCAGCAATTTCTAGGTGACAGACACTTGGCCAGACACAGCATCCAAGACTGGGCCCCGCCGACACGTAGCAGGTAACCTTGGGGACTCAAGCAGGGCTGGGGAGGTGGCAGTCCTCCATCAAACTGTGCAGTGGGCTCCTATTAAATTTGCTTTAAATTAACACAGCCATCACCTCTCTAATTAATATAAAAGTATAAAATGTGTAGCAACGTCAAATAGGTTCAGAACGCCACATCTATTAGAAAATGAGATTTAGTGTATTCAGCGTTTAGGAAAACAGACATCTGCTTTCGCCTAAAGTGGAGTTAATGTTAAATGAAAGTCCGAATTTGCGTGTTTTGTTAATGAACACAGACTATCAAGCAATTGGCTTTAAAAACAGAACGTGTTCCACGCATTTCCTCAGCGCTTACCTGGCCAGGCACTGTCGGACGAGGTGTCGGGAGGATACGAGGCAAGTACAGAGAAGAACCCCTGTGCCGTGGTCCTGCTTCTGCCCTCAGACCTCTCTGCAGCCCGCCCAGACACACCTACGGAGCGGGCACGATGCTCCCCACCACCTTACAGCCGAGGAGACCAAGGCTCAGAGGTTGAGGAGCCAGCCCAGCAGAATCAGACAGAGGAAGCTACACTGTTCGATGTCACTTCTATGCAGAATCTTAAAAAGCTGGGATCATAGAAAGAGCGAGTAGAGTGGTGCTTACCAGGGGTTGGCGGTGGGGGGATGTTGGTACAACTTCCAGCTATAAGATGCAAAAGCGCTGGGGATCTCATGTACAGTATCGTGATTATAACTTAAAATATTGTATGACACACTTGAAGTTGCTAAGAGAGTAGATGTGAAGTGTTCTCACAACGAAAGAAAATCGTACCTACGTGATCTGACACGGGCGTCAGCTACAGCTAAGCAGCGATTGTTTTGTGATATGTGTGTGTCAGTGAATACACTCGTTGCACACCTTAAATTTACAGTGTTGCATGTCAATTATATCCCAATAAAGCTGGGACATGAACAGGTGTCATGTTCAATATCAAGTGGCAGTCGCTCACCCTTCCAGACTCAAACGATCAAAGCAACTGCATTAAAAATAGCCAACCCTGGTCTTTTCTAAAAATAAACCGTCTTGACGTTAGGATTCCTATTTTTCCAGGGATGACCCCGAGGGTCAAGCACCCTGATATCTGAGGCCACGAGCACAAGTGCATTGCCTGTCACTCTTTGTAAAGACATGGCAAAACCACGGATTTGGGGGATTTGGGGAAAGCATTTGTATTTCCAAGTATTTCTCTTGGAAACCATTGAGCCCAGATGTCACAGAAATAAAAGTGATTTAAGGTTGTCAAGAAGTACTTTCAGCCTTTCTCGAGGAAGCCCTTGAGGGTCAGGGGAGAGATGTCAAGAGAAGGGAGATGTTTCTGCTCGGCAATGCATCGGGGTCTGGAGCAAACTGAATCCATGGGCAATTCCAAAATATGGGGTGTTTCTGCAACAGCAGCTTTACCAGCTACCAAACCATTAAATTAAAATCAGCTTCAGAAATACTATTTTGAAAACACTTAGTGGTTGGGAAATTAAAGTCGTACTGTTGCTCACACATCAGTTTCATGTGTTTTCATCTACTTTTCCCTGAGTTTCAAGACAATAGGATTGCACTCCTTACCCCCACCCCCACCCCAAAAAAGCTCTCTTTATTTTGGATATTTCATCTGAGTAACTTAATGCTAAATTAAAGTTCATAAACCTTCATGATTCACAAGGATTTTATTCTCATTTAAACTCTGGGCAGCTTCCACCTCCCTTCCTGTTTTTACCTGGCAGCTGCTTATACAAGAATAAAAAAGTCAAGTCCTATAACTCTTTAAGCCTGACTTTATGCATTTCCATTTTACATGTCAACATGAAAAGTAATCACTTTTAATAAATAATAGTTAAAGCCACTTACAAATTTGCTGTTAAAATCACTCTAATTCTACTCTGAAGCACAAAGGACACAATTAGATTTCATTTTAAAGACAAAGTACGCTCACACCTTTATAGAGCTGCACAAACGCACTTCAACTGTTCTGTGCACGAATCTCCCTTCGCTTCTGCTTGCGGCTGGATTGCAGGAAGATCTCAGGTTGAAGGCTGCCTGAGTTCGAGTCTGGTGTGCCCTCGCCCATCACAAGGAGATGGGACAGAGAGCTGTGCAACATGTGACAAAAACAGCCCCCATGGTGACCACAGATACAATATTAACTGCTAATCTTATCACAACAATTGGAGATAACAGCCAGCCACGCTCCTAGAATCTGGCTGTGCACCCTGAATACACCATCTCACACAATCCTCACAACACCTCTACTGTACACATCGAATACCCTGTTTAATGATGACATGGAGCCTCAGAGAGGACAGGTAACCTGCCCTCGGTCACACACCAAGGAACTGGAAGCTACACCCTCTAGTCCCAATGTCCAAAGTAGCAGGTTGATTGAATTAATGGTTCTAATTAAGGGACTCCCTGTACCCTCCCCTTTGCCCCATAAATTTGTAGTCTCGTCCATTCTGATTCTGGGCCAAGTTACTTGCTCGAACCACTGGGACGGTAACAAACTTGACATCAGGAAGGAGGTCACAGATAACGCATGGGACTCTGCTCCGTCTCTTGCTTCCCTACAATCACCGTGAGACCCAAGGCCACATCAGCCTGAGGATGTGTGGGCCAGCGATTTGGAGGGATGCAAGCTATAATCACAGGGGTGGGCCGTCCCCATCAAGGCTGTGCTCGTCCCACCAACCCTTCAGCTGACCACAGACACACAAGCAAGCCCAGCCAAGACCAGCTAAACCTGGCCCAGCACAAGCAAAACCACCTGGCTGACCTATAGACCCATGAGAAAGAAAAAAATGTTTTTTTTTCAGCTGCCACGTTTGGGGTGGTTTGTTAGACAGCAGTAGAGCTCCTACCCACCACTCTGAACTGCCCACTAGGGAGCTCTTTTGGGGACCTGTGGTCAGCTGAATAATGGTCCCTGAAGATGTTCAGGTCTTATTCTCCAGAGCCCATGAATGTTTCTTCATCCAGCAAAAGAGACTCTGTAGACATGATTAAGTTACAGACCTTGACAGAGAGTGATCATCCAGGTGGGCCATAAATACAATCACAATGGTCCTTACAAGCAGGTAGCTGAGGAGACCTGACACGTGTCACGTGAAGCCAACAGTATGCTGCTGGTTTGGAAGAGGAAGGAAGGGCCATGCTCCAAGGCCTTGTAAGGAGCACAGTTCTATGAGCTGGAAAGCCTCCTCCCCTAGAGTGTCTGGGGACAGTGAGGCCCTGCCAATACCTTGTTTCCATCCAGTAAAGCTGATTTCAGACTTCTGACCCCCAGAATGACAAGACAATAAATACGTGCTGCTTTGAGCCACCAAGTCCGTGGTCATGTTACAGCAGCAGCCAGAGAAAACACACACACACACATCCATTTTAGGAAAACGGAAATACTAACTCCACTTTTATTGGTGTTGGACTCCATTTCATGAAAACAAAGTTTAATCACTCTCCAGTCTACAAGGGACTGACCCCAAGGCCTGGAGGCTAAGATGAGCACGGGGGTAAACAGACGGTATGCAGCTGGTGCCCGTCGACCCATGGGAAGGACATGGGGGTAAAAGACACAGCCAGCGCAGGGCAGAGGCCTCAGGAAGCTTCGGGCACTGAGAGATGACCCAGTCCATGCCGCTCAGACATCCCCGGCCAACTTCTTTTTAAAAACTGCCCTCTCTAAGAATGAAAGAGTCTTTAGAAACCCACAGGCTCATTTAAGAAAATGGCATCAGTTAGTCTAGTGCCTCCTGGTACAACTTCCTGCACCGTCCCAAATGGCAGCTGCTGGCCACACGTGGCTTTTAATCACATGAGAAGTGGCTACCATGACTAAGGAACTGGATTTTTATATTTTACTCAGTTTTATTCATTTACATTTGAACGGTGTGATGGTTAATCTTGCGTCAACTCGCCTGGGCTCTGGGACACCCCGACTGCTGGTCAAACATCCCTTCTGGTTGTGTCTGCAAGGGCGTCTCTGCCTGAGATTAGCATTGAATTCGGTCACCTCGCAGAGCGACCGGACCTCATCAATGTGGGCTGCATCGTCCCATCTGGCGAGAGCCCCCACAGAACAGGAATGCAGAGGAAGGATGAATTCACACTCTCTTCTGGAGCTGGACATCCATCTCCTGCCCTCGGATGTCGGTGCTCCTGGTTTCCGACCTTCCAACTCCGACCGAGTCCCACCACCAGCTTTCCTAGGGCTCCGTCCTGCAGACGGCAGAGAGAGACAGCGGGACTGGGACTGTTTCTGGAGAACTCTTGCAGAAAGACGTGGCCGCATGGGCCTGGCAGCCTCCACGACAGGCAGGACGGGTTAGTCGGTAGAAGAAGTTCAGGCTCACAGAACCGGGGGACGTCTGTCTGTCCGGTGCGGTCCCCGGTGAGCTGTCGAGGTGGAGCAGATGAGCGGCGTACGGCGGCTCTGCCCTTTACTGCAGGTGGAGCCATCACGAATGAGGGCTCTCGGTCTCCTCATCTACTGGGACCAACATGATCTTCCTCAAGATCGCCGTGAGGATTACAGATAATCTCCATAAGATTCTAAGAACGGCGCTAAAAAATGCAATACAACCCCTGAGTAGAACCAACTCTCCTTTCCATGATTCAAAAGTCACTACCTCAGTTCAGGCAACTACAACAAACTACCCCAGACTGGGGGGGCTTGTAAGCAACAGACATTCATGTCTCACTTTTCTGGAGGCTGGAAATCCAAGATCCAGGACCCAGCACAGTCAGGCTCTGAGGAGCCTTTCCTGGGTTGCTGATGACCGTCTTCTCCCTGCTGTAGCCTCGAATGGCAGAGGGAAGCTGAGGGAGCTCTCTCACAAGGGCACGGACCCCACTCACAAGGGCTGCACCCTCAGGACCTAATCGCCTCCCAAAGGCCCCACCTCCTAACAGTGTCACCTCGCGAGTTAGGATTTCCACACAGGAAGGTGGGGGGAGCACCGTCGGACTTGCAAGGCCCCCAAGTAACAGTATCCAGTCGAATGCACCTATCAGCACCGCGCTAGGCTGCAAATGCCCAGAGACTCAAGAATCTGTCTTGAAAACCTGGGCAAGGGTGCATGGGCGGCTCAAAGATTGAGTGTCTGCCTTCAGCTCAGGGCGTGATCCTGGGGTTCTAGGATCAAGTCCCGCATTGGGCTCCCTGCATGGAGCTTGCTTCTCCCTCTGCCTGTGTCTCTGCCTCTCTCTGTGTGTCTCATGAATAAATAAATAAAATCTTTAAAAAAGAAAAGAAAGGAAAGGAAAGAGAAAAGAAAAGAAAAAAAGAAAAGGAAAAGAAAAAAGAAAATAAAAGAAAGAAAAGAAAAGAAAAGAAAAGAAAAGAAAAGAAAAGAAAGAAAGAAAAGGAAAGAAAGAAAGGAAAAGGAAAGGAAAGGAAAGGAAAGAAGAAAGAAAAGAAAGAAAAGAAAAGAAAAGAAAAGAAAAGAAAAGAAAAGAAAAGAAAAGAAGAAAAGAAAAGAAAAGAAAAGAAAAGAAAAGAAAAGAAAAGAAAAGAAAAGAAAAGAAAAGAAAAGAAAAGAAAAGAAAAGAAAGAAAACCTGGGCAAGCCAGCTTTGCTGTGCGTGGCCTTTGCTCTGCCTCAGCCCGCCCTACTGTGGGGGCACAGGACCACTCATGCCCAGACCAGATCACGAGGGCAGGGAGTGGCTACCACACCACGGTGACCACACGGCTCAGGATAAAGGGCCGGTGCCTGATGCTCAGGAGGCGTGGCCCGTGTCTGACACAAACGAGGGGCTGCAGGGGTGGCTGAGCTGCCTCTGCAGTCCCCTGCTGGGGCCCCGAAGCCCAAGGCCTGGCTGCAGCTTCCTCTTCTCAGCATTTCTCCTCCCAAAGCACTCTGGCTGAGGCACCCTCGACGGAGAGTCCCTCTGGGTCTCTGCCCTGGAGGTGGGACCGCGGGCACCTGCTGTGCATCCGAGAGCTGGGTACAGAGGGTGTGTTCACCTGTGGCTGCTGACTCACCTGTCACTGACTCCTGTACAGATGTGTCCACAGCACGGCCCTGGCTGTCACCACAGAGAAGATTCCGGGCTGTGCCCACCACCCTCCCCGCCCAGAACTGGTAACTATGGCATCGTTTGCCTTCCACGGGGATGTGTTACATCGGAGACCTCAAAGCTCTTTCCAAACCCTTTCTCTTTAACCTTCCCCGACAGCTTGGGAGAGGATGGCGATGATGCCTCTTTAGTCTCCTCTCGGGCCCCGGAAACCTAAAGACGTATCAGTGTCAACGTCGCCCAAACTCACAGAGCAAAGTCAAGTTCACAGTTACGGCGCAATCCCAATGTTAAAACCAACAATAATCAGGGCAGCAAATAACTACTGGGAGCTGGCATGTGTCAGGCATGTGCCATGCGTCACCCTGTTTGACTGTGACCACAGCGCAGGGGGCAAATATCACCACGACCTCCACCCGACAGGTGACCTGAGGCTCAGGGAGGCAGAGGGACTGGCCCAAGCTCTCGGCGCTGCTAAGGACAGGAGCCAGGCCTCAAACTGCCATCAGTGAACCCACCCGGCCTGTGCCTTCCTCCCCACACGGCTGTGGCCGAGCAGCAGCCCCCGGCTCTGCCTGCCTTCGGGCCCAAGGCCACTGACCTGGGCCAGGACGCCAACCAGGAAACGCAGTGCTGGTGCTGGAGGGGAGGGAGCTCCCAGGATGACAGCAGCCCTGCTGTGGCTCTGAGTCTGGGGCCCAGGAGGACGACCAAGTTGGGGGCTGGTCATGAAGCAGGGCTCTGCTGTGGAGCCCAGTGGGAGCAGAGGCCCCGGAGGGACGCTGGGAAGAGACAGGCCAGGGAGAAAGTGGGGCCCACGAGAAGAGAGGGAGGCAGGGGGTGAAGGCACAGAGGAGGTGCGTGCACAGCCTGGGAGGCACTCATGGTGCCCAGGGTGGAAATCAGAGGGATCGGCGTCTCCCCGAGGACACCTCCCTGTCATCCCCAGATGGTCACTCAGCCCTGCCTGGGGGCTGCTCCCTCACAGGGAAGCTCACACAGCCAGCAACAGGCTCCTGGGGTGGGGTGGCATCAGGGTCCACCAGAGCCCTCGGCCTCCCGGGGCACAAAGCACACTTCTCCACCCTCCCCCGGCGCCACATCTGCCACCTATTGCCCCAGACGATGCATGATCCTCCTTTCCCTCTTTTACTCAGTTCTGAGTCATCCCTACCCTGTGGTCTAACACTGGTTCCCCCAAGCATGGTCATTCACCCGTCTGGCCTGGTCCCCCCCACGTCCCCACGGCCACACGGCGAGCCACCCCCCTGGCATCCCTGTGTCTGGCTTCCAGGCAGGGGCTAAGCATTTAACAGGGTGAGAGCGAGACACACACCAGGGGCAAGTGGAGAGCCACAAATCTACGGATTATTATCCTGGTAAGAAAAGGAAGGGGCTGGGAATTGATAATAAAGCGTTCCCCAAACAGTAACCATGACAACCAACAGCACGAGAGGGATTTTATGCCTCTTCCAAGTTTTATGAGGCACACAACACGGCTCTTTTATGGACTCTGGCATTAATTATGCTCATCATAGGACAGAGCACACTGAAACGGCGAAGGTTCCTCACCCATGGGGCTTCCCTAAATTCATGTACGTTGCCCATAAAAGTTTAAGGAAGTAATTAGGAAGATTCCCACTTGGGTCGCTTTATTATTTAAAAATTGATAAGACAAGGTATTAAGGTCAAAATATCAGTTTAAACAACAGACGGGAACAGGAAGAGGAGGGGGACTGTGGAATTTTAGGCAGAACAGAATATCAACACAAAGCAATGATGAATTTCGTATCAGATAATGACACACACTTAGAAATACTTATGAGGAGGGGAAAATATTTTGACTTGAGACTCAAAACGACAGTGGTGATGTGAGCACCGAGCGATGTGTCCCGGGTGCACTCGCTCAGAAACAGGGTGGAAGGCCCGCGGCCCCCCGAGGCTCCCTACAGCGCTCATTTCCACGGTCTTCCCCTCTTCCCCGGGCTCCGCTCTGATGAAATCAGCCGCCGACTCTGCTGGAACATCACCTTTTGTCCTAAGAGCCCAACGTTCAGGGTTTTCTGCAAGAAGAAAGGCGTACACAGTTGCACCCCCTGAACTTTGTGCTGTGATGAAGTCACACTAAGGCCATTCCACCCTCTCAGGGCGTAGAGATTAAAACAGAGACGTGCTCCGTGTCCACAGGCCTGCCTTTGGGGGAGCTTGCCACGAGCCCCACGCATACAGAGTCACTTCTCGGGTACACAGGACTTCTGCCTGGACACAGCAGATCAAACACTCGCTGCTTCCTCTGTTCCTGCCCCAAGCCCATGAAGATGACAGTGAAAGAATCAAAAGGAACAGCCCCCACGAGGACAAAGACAAGATAGACGGGGAGGCCGGCAGCACTGAGGGGCCAGAAGGCAGGCTGGCGAGAGCTACTGACTTTGCAGAGGGGAGGAGGCTGAAGTCAAAGCCTTTCTGGGGAGATGTGGGGGTGCAGTCAGGAATCCCAAAGTATGGTACCAGGAAGCCCCACTATTCTGAGGAGCACAGATGGGCCTGCAGATGGGAGGTGTCATGAAAGGTCTCTCGAGGAGCAGCTCCGGACCTTCCTGGCCCAGGTCTAACAAACCCCCGCCCCCACCCCCCAGGAGAACACAAGAGATGCCTTCTGAGGAGAAGAATCACAGAGGCTTTAGATTCCAGGATTTGTGGTCCACCTGGAAATAGGGGCAGAATAAGGCACAAAAACAAGAGCATTAAGTAAAAGCCAATGTTCAGCCTGAGGCCCCTGGCACCCCCATCCTGGGCTCACAGAGTGCAGAGAGCCAGTTTATACCCCACGTTATAGACTTAACTGTGTCCCCCAAAATCCATACGCAGAAGGCTTGACACCCTATTTGATATTTGTTTTTTTTTGTTTTTGTTTTTGGTTTTTTTAAATTTTTTTTTCCCTATTTGATATTTGGAGAGGGACTGTGACAGAGGTGGTTATGGGTAAATGTGCTCCTGAGAGTGGAGCTCTGACACCACAGGACTTGTGTCCTCATAACAGGAGGCAGAGACACCAGTGATGTGGGCCCAGAGAGAAAAGACCACATGAGGACACAGCAGAAGGTGGCTGTCCATGAGCCGAGGAGGGAGCCCCTGGGAGAAACCAACCTGCTGGTACCTTGATCTTGGACTTCCAGCCTCTAGGATGACAAGGAAGTAAGCATCTGTTGTTATGCTACCCCATCTGCAATGTTTTGTTATACCAGCTCTAGCAAACTCATACGCCCTGTGAGCAGGAGATGAAGGGTTCCTTTCTAGGAAACACCTGCTCAGGAGGGAAAACTCACAAACAGTGACAACTGCAGACTCCCAATAAAGAGAGCAGATTCCAGCAACGGTCCATGGGGAACCACCAGTCTAAGAGTGCCACCTGCACAAAGCTCCAACCAGCTGCCTGGGGCCTCTCTCTTCAAAACCAGTGGGCAGTCACGAACCACCAGGCCAACGAGAAAAGGCTATGGGCATGAAACCAGCCCAATGAAAGAAAAGTAAGCTCAGAGGCGGCAGGCACAATGCAGGGATCCAAAGAGACATACTGTGGGGTAAAACCGATGATCTGTATCCTCAGAAGGGAGAGGGAGATGGTGCATCCACAAAAGAAGAACAGGTATGCATAAAACAAGAACATTTAGGTCACGAGAGAGCACTCTAACAACTTATAAGCATAAGAGCAGAATTAAGGGAAAATCCCTAAAGTTTTGAAAGATAAAATTAAGGATGTATTCCCAAAAGGTGCACAACAACAAAACACAGTGATAGAAAATGGGAGTTAAGAGATCGGATGATTCATCCAAGAGGCCCAATATTTGAATGATAGGAATTCCTGAAAGAGAGGACAGGAAAAAAAAACAAGAAGAAATTATCAAATGGCATAAGTCAATGGAAAGTCAAAAACAACCCAAAAATGTAAGTAGTCATATATGCCATTGTTTAGATACATTGGCTTAAATTTCAGAAGAAAGAGCTAAAAGGTGACGGTTTTCTGTAGGGACAAGAATCTAAAGAGAGAGAAGCAGTAGTACTATTGACTTTCACACTGCATATATTCACTATCTCGGCTAAAAAGTCAAAAATTATTGAAAAAAAATGAAACATTACAGATCAATCTAAAGTTCCCTTTCCTAAGAAAAGTCTTTTTCTGGTTTCATGCTTTTACATGAGCACCTACAGAAACCATCTGTTATTATTTTTATTTAACTTGTACACAATTGATGCATCAATTTTTAACTTCCTTTTTTAATTTTTATTTATTTACTTATTTTAAAGATTTTATTTATTTATTCATGAGAGACACACAGAGAGAAAGAGGCAGAGACACAGGCAGAGGGAGAAGCAGGCGCCATGCAGGGAGCCTGATGTGGGACTCAATTCCAGGTCTCCAGGATCAGGCCCCGGGTTGAAGGTGGCACTAAATTGCTGAGCCACCCGGGCTGCCCTTAACTTCCTTTTTAAAAAAAACTAATTCGTGAGAGACACAGAGAGAGAGGCAGAGACACAGGCAGAGACACAGGCAGGCTCCCTGGGGGGAGCCCGATGTGGGACTTGATCCCAGGACCCCGGGATCATGACCTGAGCCAAAGGCGGACACTCAGCCACTGAGCCACCCAGGCACCCCCTCATTTTTTAATTTCCAGTGGAGCTCCACGATACTGGATCGTTCTCACTCGTGGACCCCTGAAGCAAAGCCTCCCCAGACACTTGGGTTCTTTGGGAGCTTCGCATGACAGCTGGAAATGAGAGCGGCCCAGCCACGGACTGGGGACAACTCACCAACACAGCCCTGCCTCCAGGAGGGAAGAGAGTGTGAGTCCAGAGGAGGAGCTTTGAGGACTCCTGCAGGCCATCGCTTTCAGGGCCACACTCACCGAATCCATCCTTCTGTGCTCTCCCTGCTCTGATGACAAAGCTTTAAACCCGAGCCAGCTTCCTGCCCACCTGTCTTCATAAACATGGCTTTTATTTTTATAGTCTTTGGGGCATGTGCTATTTCATATTATTCACACCATCATAATTCTGTATTAAACTCTGGTTGAAGAAAGGCCCAGCTGGTGATAAAGACAAACAAATAAAATAATATTGAGAGCCACAATGAAAGAGAAACAGAAAAAAGAATCCTCGACTCTGGATTTCGAGGATTAAATATGGATAATAATAGTCTGTATCCCTACGACACACTTCCGTTCACACACCCCAAAAGTACGGGGAGCTGTCATTCAGGGGTTAAGAGCAGGTCACCTGTAGGAGCGGGGCTGGGGGCTCCATGAGAGCTGAGCCCAGGAGCTGAAGGTCTGTACCCAACTGACTCCACCACCAGACCCCAGGCTGTTAGAAACTCTGTTCCCTGTTAGGGACTCAACAGTCGCAACGGACTCAAATGGGTCATACTTGAAACCTATGAAAACCAATCAAAAACATAAGGTAAGGAAAAAGTCAATATGGGGCCAAGGCCCATGGCCTAAATATTATGTCCATTGCATAAAATCCTGACAGCCTCTAAGGACCAGAGAATTTGGAAATGTATAGGACTCCACGCTTACAGCCCCCCTCCTCATTTGCATGTATTTGCTGGAGTTGGGTGGCAATACCCCAGTTAGGCGGTAGGTCCCCATTCAACATATTGAACTTCTTTATTTCAAGGAGTTTTGCATATATTTTCCTAGTTAACCCATCTTTAGGTTAAATATTCTATTTTCTGAGTGTAGTAGATTGAAAAATGTCACCCCTCGAAAAAAAAATCTATGTCCCCCGGACCCACAGAATGTGATATTATCTGGAAATAGGGTCTTTGTAGGTATTTAGTTAAGACGAGGCCAGACCGGATTATAAGAAGAGAAGAGGACACACACACAGGGAAGATGGCCATGTGACAACAGAGGCGGGGAAGGGGTGATGTGGCCACAAGTCAAGAAACATCAGAAGCTACCAGAAGCTGGAAGGGTCAGGAAGGCTCCTCCCCTAGAGCTTCTGGAGGGAGTGCAGCCCTGCTGACACTTGACTTTGGACTTCTGGCCTCCAGACTGTGACAGGATAAAGTTGGTGTTTTAAGCATCCCCCTCATTTGTGGTGCTTTTTTACAGCAGCCCCAGAAAGAGAAGATGTATTTCATGAAAACATAAAAGGGAAGAATCGGGCTTCTATAAACTCGCCACATGATCTATGCTAAGCAAGCAGACCATCAACTGCTTTCTACTAGCACAACCATCTTTAGGAACAGACAGCCGGCACGTCCCTCACCTGTGCTTGGGACAGCAGGTGTGAAGGCGACTGTGAACCGGCCTTCGTCCTCCGGAGGATGCGGACCAACCTGCCGCCCCAACACCAGCCCTCCTGTCTGTCCTGCGTGGCACATAGGGCACGGCCGAAGCTGTCACTCAAGTGCTCCCCACGCTGCTGGGAACGCTCACAAGAAAAATACTTTACCAAATACTTTATTCTTCAGGAAGACGGCCACTTAATAATGGGAAACTACAGGTTGGTGCCTGTCAAAATTATTTCCTTTGGGCTTCATTATATATTTCTCTGCTTCATTTGAAGGCTCAGGGAACTTGGTATAAGATGACCCTACTTCCCCTCTAAAATCTATGTGGCCACATCAAAGTTAGAATTACTTTTCCAAAGATCTCACTGCATTTCTGGCTTCCCTCGGCTTTATTAATAATGCATCAGGCAAGCACATGACTTCCCTTCCGGTTTTATTTCCTAACTTGAATAATTTGGAAATAACACCGGGACCTTTTGGCTGGACACTCCAAAAGTGATGTGTAAGTAGAGGCGTACAGCAAAGCCATGCACACATCTCCCAGGGTCCCCACGGGGCGGATTTTGAACTCGGCAGTTCTACATGTACAAGCACCATATAGATATACGTATACACACGTGTACGGACACACATGCGTGCACATGTAAAAGAAGAGGCTTCCAAACACTCTGCTACACACCCTCACTTCAAGTAAAAGGGCGCTGCTCCTGAGTTGATTTTGACAGTTGATGGAGTAAGATAAAGCCGCCACCACTTAGGCTTAGCAGCCTAAGCTCCTTGTGCTGCTCAAGGACCGTGTGACCTTGAGAAAGTACTTTGACCTCTCTGGGCCCCCGCTGCTCATCTGTAAATACAGGTAACATCACCCCCCTCAACATGTTGCTGGAAAAGTCGACCTGGACCAGGGACGTGGCGCCCCCACCAAGTAGGGCTCAGCCAGAGCTACACCCTATCCCTCTTCCCAACACCCCCTCAGTCAAATTTTTCCTTTTTTCTGGAAAACAGCCACAGACAATTATCCTTCAAGGGGACAAGAAGCAACACTTCCTGAATACTTATTATGTACTAGTCGGCAGAGCCGTGGGATTTACCTGCTAGTTCATTTGAAATGTCACATAACACACGCAAAACAACAGCCATTGGAGGTAATTTGAATTTCCAGAGACAACCTGCTTTTAAAACTCGCTTTTCAAAACATCGTGAAAAGCACTAACTAATTACCAAGTCCTGCAGTGAGACCACGGTGAACTTGCCAGAAGCGGGCAGCAGGCCCGGGGAAGGTGGTGGAGTTGGTGGGGGCAGGAGTGTCCAGAGGAGTGAACACCGGCACCCACACCCTGCGCCGCTCCCTGCGCCTGGCACTCTGGCCGCACCATTCAATAGTTTAAGCGCATCTGCCCCTTGACTCAGAAACTTCTATTCTAGGACCGAATGTCACAGAAATACTGGCGTATGGGCATCACGATGTATGTCCCATCGTGTTGACTTTGAGGTGGTTTAAAACAGCAAGCAACTAGAAATCACCGCCGCGGGACTCATTAAACAAATTACAGGCCTTCCGTCTACTGCGATTCCAGGCAGCCTGTTAATAGAACGGGGTGGATCTCCAAGCACTAATGTGCAACAATTTCCAAGACCCACTGGGGGAACGGTCCAAGTGGCAGCACAGGACACACATGCCCCTGTATTCGGTGAGCTCTGCACACGTGCACGTGGGTGTGCATTTCCCCGCTGGCTCCCTTCAACCCAGGGCTGTGCTTGCCTCTGGGCAGGGCACTCGGGGTCTGCGATGGGAGGGAGGGAGGGAAGTGCACTTTATGTTCTACTCCTAAATTGACGGCTGTGGGATTGTTTACCAATCTGGAGAAAATACATAAAAAAGCCATTAATTTGTTTTAACAGGCAGTACTGAGAGCTTATGATGCACAAAATGTGAACTAGAGTCGGGAGCTAAAGTCGGGGACCTGGTGTGGGATCCAATGGCATGTAGCCCCTTGTCCACAGAAAGGGTCTGGGAAGTTGCTATTTTGTAGTAGTTGGTGATGCTCACTTCTCATGGGGATTGCTGTGCTGGGATGCAGGGAGTGGTCGGGAGACTCACCACCCAGGAAAGGTCACCCTGCAGGCCTCTACCAAATTCTACCAAATTTTGTGCTTCAAACAGCACATGTGCTAAAGACATCAGGGCTTGGAGCCGCCCATCCCCTTGCAGGGGACACGGCGCTGGCCAGTCTTTCAGAACCAGAACCCCGCGTTTCATCTGTGATGTTATTCCCCATTTCCAAAGTTCTAAGAAGCTTACTGCTATGCGGTTAGTGGGAACGAGGCCCCCACCAACACAGCCCCCTCCCCAAACATCCCCACGTGCTGGAGGCACAGCCAGCTGAGAGGCACAGATCCAGTCCCGAAAATGAATAAATACAAATTCCAGACAATTCCATTCTTCTCTCACTAGCAAGGGGGGGAAAAGTGCATGTGGCTTTGTGAAGTAATGCACATTCAGAGAAAAAAGTTTAAACCTGCCATCCGTGGGATGTTATGATGTGTAAGAAGACGTGCACAGCTCACGACAATTATCTCACGGCAACTCTGTAGTTTTGTTGCCTTGAGCTTTCAAGAGTTTGACTTTTCTCCCACTGGAAGGGGTGGGTAAGTCCACCTGGCGAGCTCTCTGCCTCCGGTCCCACCAGTCCTGCAGGATCCGTCCGCGCTGCCCTCCCCACGAAGCCCCAGGACCCCCGCCAGCCACCCAGGCCTCTCCATCTCACCCCCTCCCTCATGGAAACCGTGCCCCTGACTTCTGTTGAATGAGGACCCAGAAACCATCACCAGATGGTCCCTCGATGCAGAGGTTGAGGGGCTCACCTTCATTCATTGCCCTATTACAGTCCGGAGCCGCTGGAGGCAAAAAAGGAGGGAGATCAAATGTCTACCTCATCCCTCTTGGAGAATGTGGCTCAGGTGTCCGCACCGCCAGCTGGCTGACCCCACGCACCACAAGCCGGCGCCTCCCACCCAGGCCACGCTGCCTGGTCAACCACAGCCTCCGCTGAGGGCAGGCCTCAAGCTATTACTTTTATTTCTATTATTATTAACATCGCCATCACCTCCCATCAATAACCACCCTGAGGCCGACCAGTGTCACCAGAAATTGCACTTGACACAAATTGGGAGGCTCTGGGCAAGAAAACATCCCTCCGCGGGGTGGGGCGAAGCAAACATTTAGACTGGGGTTGGGGTTGGGGTTGCGGGGGATCGATTGAAAACTGAAACCTAAAAGATGGAGCCAGTTTCCATCCTAAACTCCTGCTGCCCCCAGGTGGGGAAATCGTTGCTGTTCCAACTGTCGGAGGACAAACACCGGGCTGGGAGAGGAGCCAAGGGGGAGGGTTCACGGTCAGGATGAGTTCATCCTCCTCAAATGACAAACCCACTCCTGCCTTAGGGCTCTCAAGAAGGAAAAAAAATCCTTTTAATATCCCTTTCAACCCCTATTTTTCTAAATTGGTGCAGAAAAATGAGAAGCTGGAAAGGCGGTCCCATCGGGCTGCACCGCGGCACGCTGGAGGACCCCAGGGTGACGGTGCTGGACATACCGGGGCTCCAGCCAGGGGCGTGTCCCAGACCATGGACGCAACCCCAGCCACCCGACGGGAAGGTTCTCTTTCAAAAGGCAGCACGTGACCCCTTCAAAGAGAGCCACCTCCTGCGTAGCCCGGACCTGCAGCCTCGGCCCCAGAGGCGTCAGCACGTGGACAGCTCCCAGAGCCGCAGGGGACGTCCCTGCCACCGTGTTTACCACTGCGAGGCACCCCCACAAGTCACAAGGGAAGATAAGATGCAGCACGTGCCTGTTATGTTCAGGATGAGACAAAGCACAAAATTCGGGCTGCAAAGGAAACTTGGTGTTTGCTGAGAGCAGAAGAAGTGACAGTTTATTAAAAAATATGGGCTGTACCGGCGAAAAAGTAATATTGGATTTTATGATTATTTCATACTGGGAATTGTTACATAGTTCCATGCCTGTTTATTGTATAACTACAGATTGCAATAATATATTTTGTAGCCTGTAAAGTTCTGAACAAGCAATTTTTACATAGCTACATTTAGTCGGTTGGGGTTGTATTTTTTGTTTTTTGGTTTTTTTTTTTTCTTAAAAAAAAAGGAGGAGAAAAAGCTCATGTTAAGAAGAGAAAATAAGCTTTTGGGAGAATAAAAGCTACAATAATTTTTCCCATAATTTCCTTAGAGTCTGACAGAGCCTGCTTTAACAGTTTTTCTCTGATGCTCACCTGCACCAAGCAGCTTGGCAGGTCACATGGTCATTTGCTAGAATTAGTCCTTCATGGAGCTTTTGGAAAACCAACAAATGGTCAGCCCCAGGAGCTCTCTCTGGACTACAGAACTGTGGGCAAACTTTTTTTATTTATTCACAGAAGTTCTTCAGCATCTTCCATGGCCGGGCAGTAGGGTGGACACTGGGTGCAGGATTCTGAGTGAAAACCACACGTGACTTCTGTCCTTGAAGAATTTACAGACAAGGAAGAAACAGCGATTGTCTGAGTAAGTCACACAGTACCCTGCAAAGGCACAGCTAGGATCATTCTACAGAGGCAAGTGCATGGGCCACTGGGACCCAGAAGAGGCTGCCAGTCAGTGACCAACCAATTCCAAATTCTGATCAGAATCCATCCTTGCCAGAGGGGAGTCTGAGTCTCCAAATACAAAACAGTATTTCCATGGACAGCAACGTTTTAATACAAAATGGTTTAGTGTCCAAAGTAGCTAATTCTCTCCTTGCAAACACCTAAGCCTCTTTAGGACAGCACCAATGAAAGAGATAAGAACCATATTAAATCTTCCAACAGAGCCATGAGGCTCTTATCTCGGAGCACCCCCGTAAGCCTGCAAACCCTTCCACCTCCAATGTACTGCCATTTCCAGGAAGCCTGGAGGTTTCATTGGAGGTTAAAATAAATTACTGCCTTGGTTTCAGGAAAGAGGATGACACAAACGAGATAATATCAGGTAATACTTTGCCCTGAGTTTTAATAAGAAAGTCAGCTCTGTTTGTTGGAATGCCCATGTTGAGACCCATGAACTCACACGGAAAGATGCCACATACGCTGCCTTTCAACACATCCTGACTGTCCAGGTCTTCCTTCTACACAGAGACATTTCCTTCAGGGAGAACAAACGCTCGATTACCCAGGCAGCTCCTGGATGAGGCCTAGAAGGGACAGAAGGGGAGGGGTGGCCCCTGAAACCAGCTCCTGTAACAAGCACTTTATTAGGACAAGGTCTGAACATGATGAACTATTTTGCCAACATCAGTGCTCTCTCGGAGCTGGGGGTGCACCAAGCTCCAAACCCACTCTGGAGTGCTGTAAACACATGTGATTTGGTCTCAGAGAATCAGAGCTCTTGGGGCTCCTCCAGCCCTGGCAGTAAGAGGACAGTGGCCACTTACAGAGTGAATGTGTACCTGCCCTACAGTCCTAGAGGGACACACTGGGAAGGGCAAGGAAACACAAGCCCGAGCCCTAACACAACTGGAGTGAGAGAGCAGCCTGGGTGTGCCCTGTACCCATCGTGTTCCAGGTAGGACCTCAGGGCCGCACGTTCAGGAGGCTCTATTTCTGATTACTGGCCCTACCTACATCATCTCCTTCCCCTCAAACCAAATGCTGCCCCAAAGCAGATGCAAGAGAGAGAGGGTCACCAGGAGACTGGTGACAAGGTGCTTCCCAGACCTGGTTGAAAGGCAGTCAGACTCCAATCATTGCAGGAATGCAAAGAGGCCACACATCTCAGAGAAATTCAGAAATTTCATTGTCTGAAAGTGATGACTGGTGGGGGCCAGGGCACCTCCTCCAAGCTGGGGTTCCCACCTTATTGTATAAAATATAGGTGCATATTTACATGTATATATTTTTTAAAGATTTTATTTATTTATTCATGAGACACACACAGATTGAGAGAGAAAGGCAGAGACACAGGCAGAGGGAGAAACAGGGCTCCATGCAGGGAGCCCGACGTGGGACTTGATCTGGGGTCCCCAGGATCACACCCCGGACTTCAGGTGGCACCAAACCACTGCACCACCGGGGCTGCCCTTACATGTATATTTTTAAAACAATAGCATAGGAATGCTAAATCAAATCATCTTAATAACTGCATTATAAATTATAAATACATTATAAATTTTAAATTATGAATAATTTTACTACTAATAAAAAACATTAGCTCTAGGGTAGAGATAGGAAGACAGAGGCGGGGACAGGGAGGCAAGGTGGGTTTGTTTTCTCAATACACCCCATTTTATATTTGAACTGGGAACCACATACATATTTTCTAAAAAAAAAAAAAAAACATGAATACATAACAGGATGAAAATTTAAAACAGCAGTCACTAAGAATCAAATAAACTGAAACAAATAAACTCCCCAGCAAATCAAGTTGGCATGACCACGCAGAGGAAAAATCACTTTGAATGAATCTGAAGCATATTATTTTGGCTGTTCAGTCTTTGGCTAGATATGTAGGGTATGGACATAAAGGAATCTTACACCGCATTCAGTAATCACGTTTTAGCGATGGTATTCGTGGTGGATTACCCTCTTCCTGCAGCCAAGTTTCACCCTCCCGCCTCCCTGACTTCAGTCCTGGCCATGTGATTTGCAGGGTGACACCTGCTGAACTCAGCACAGGCCGCATCACTTGATGCAGCCCAAAGACTGTGGGTGGGAATGCTATTGTGTCCACAACGTCTGGGTCTCTCCATCATGACGACTGACCAAGCTCCAGAAAGAAGCCTCCTCAGCCTGGGCCCCTGAGTGAAGACACAGGAACAGAACCACAGCCAACCACGCGGACATGTGGTGAACCTCTGTCGTGGCAAACCACCGAGATCTGGGGGTGCTTCACAGTGTGACCCAGGTTCCCTCCACTTATATTGCCTAGGTAATAAGTAGCATAATTCTACACAACAAGGAACATAGTAACTGTGCTGTTAGGAACCAAGATTTCCAGTGCAGAAGCGAAAAATATATATAATTAGCTTTGAGTAATTGAGTTAAAAACCTCGTAATGTCTCATTTGAATTGCAGATTAGTGTGAACTTATAGTTTTTTCCTTATCTAAAAAGCGTATATTTCTTAACTCTGCTCGTTGAAAAGACCTAAAATCAATGACAATCCAGTAGCAATGAGCACGACTGGTACTCAGGTTATGATTCTAAATACCATTTCTCATGGAAAAGAACCAAGGTTCTTTGGAAAAATAACCTCATTCCAGGTCTGGAGCAAGAAATGTTCCAAATGAGTTTGAGAACATTTTATTGGCCTGGACACACACACACACACACACACACACACCACTGAGATTTAATCTAAAGGACAGAAGCCAAATGTTGGGGCTCTCACTAGGCCAAGAAGGAGGGGAAAAAAATGAACATCAAGAAGATTACTGCTGGTTGCAATGTGGTATCTTCAGATTCTACAGAAAAAGTATGATGGTGGAAACGCTGTAGAAACTCCAATAAAACCTGGAGTTAGTTAATATAATTATGTACCAACGTTGTTTTCTTAAGTTTGACAAATACACCATAGTAGCGTAAGGGAAACCGTGTGAAGAGTATATAGGGACTCTCTCTGTACTATCTTGGCAACTTGTCTGTAAGCCTAAAATTATTCCAAAATTTAAAAAATATATAGTTTTAAAAAAATATAAATGACTATGATGGATTTAATTACAATAGATATAAATCTGTGGGTTCATAATGACACTGAAAAAACTCATTGTCTGCCTCTGAAGATTGCTAGGGAAACCAACTCATCTGCATGAATTTTAACAAATAAAGGGAAAGAATAAAGCATTTATCTTGCTTTTTGGTAGAGTGTATTCCAGGTGAATCAAATAGTTAATGAGGGCAAGCCTATCTTTGTTGGCAGCCCACAGTTAGTAAGTACAAAGGAAATGATAGAATTTTCAAATTACCATGCTGTTATGATAACCATTATAGAGGGTATGGAAATATGGTAACATCTAGAAAAGTTACTGATGGGATTTTCCTCTGATCCAACAACTGCATCTGTAGAAATCTATGCTGGTGCATATTAGACATATGTGCCAAGCTATTTAGTGAAGTATAATTAGTAACAGGAAAAGATTAGACTTAACTCAAATGGAAGCGATAGTATATCCACAAAGTGGGATACCACACGGCTGTAAAGTAGAAAAGAGGAATTTCCCTATACATGTATATAGAATGATCTCCAGGGTAACATTTGTCGAAAAAAAGCGAGATAAACAAAAACAGATGGTATGTTCTTTTAAGAAAGGTGGAGACATTTTAAAGACATGGAAAATAGATTTGAATATACATATACAAGTAAAGCAAATAATAAATTAATTTACCTGGCAAATAAATGTATCAAGTTAATATTAAACGAACTTGTGATGGTTACTTTCCATGGCAGACAGAACAGAGGCAATAAGGAGAGAAGCTTAATTTTTATTAATACACCTTGTTTTATGGATTCGACTTCAGAAACAGGTAAATATTTTATATGTCTGTGAGACAAAATCGTATTAAACATCAATCCCCAGAATCCAAAGTAAGTTGAAGCATATGAACATAACTGTGTTTTGAGTTAATGGCATAACCTCTTAGGAATTATTTCAAGTAATTTTAAATCACAGCAAGATAACTCTGCGTCCCTAATGGGATATGGTCCAAAACAGAAAGAACTGCAGGGAAGTCTTCACTGAGTTCGGGAGGCCTGCTGTCTGCCGCGGCAGCGGTGTTGGCGGGAAGAGTGAACGCGGTGCATTACTCTGAGGCTGCTGTGCCTGCCCGCATGGCGTGAGGTGAAGCAAGTCCATAATTTGTTGGTATAATTAGGAAATGGAATTCTTAACCTTAGAGAAAGAGAGATACAACTATAAGACCAAAGAGGTTAAGCAAAAATTCTATGCTCTTTAATTTTAATGGAAACTGCTAGTATGAATCTATAATTTCTTCATTACTAAAATCATGTGTGTGTTTCCTAACCTGGCAATTGAAAAGGTCTAAAAACAATGACCAATCCAGTGGTAACAAGCATTCCCACCCACCCTATTTCCTATGATGCTGTGTCCCACTAAAACTAAACAACCCTTCTTAGAAAACCGTCTGATTCAGCAGGAGAAAAAACGTACAAGTTGTGTCTGGAACATTCTGTCTTGGCAGAAAGCAAAGAGGCAACCGAAGATTGAGGTCACGTCACAAGGACACAGAATCCAACGTGAAGATGCTCCCATAAGCCCAAGATGGGACAATTTCAGAATCGATCAAGGGAAGGACAGCAACCATTTAAACCCATCAAACTGCTCAAAGTCATGAGTTCCTAATGATAATCTGAGACTCACTGGTCACCGCTGGAGCCGCCAGAGGCCGCGGCATTATTTGGAAGTTGGTAAATAAAAGATGTAACTCGAGCATTTATCCTGCCTTTCCTGTATAGGCCTCATCTTACGATAACGAACCCTCCTTTTTCGTAGAAGTAGCGCATCTAATAAAGGAAGAATTATAATATCACCAGTTTGCAGCCAATCCCTAATAAAGTAATGACTTTGGGCAATGGTCACCACTGGGCTAGAACACCTAAAAGGAGAATCAGAGGTGGAGGAGCGCAACATCCACCCTATGGCCACAACCACAACAACGAACCCACAACCCTGAATGTGCACGAAG
The DNA here is from genome assembly GCF_018345385.1 of Vulpes lagopus. Classification (NCBI taxonomy): domain Eukaryota; kingdom Metazoa; phylum Chordata; class Mammalia; order Carnivora; family Canidae; genus Vulpes; species Vulpes lagopus. Next base: position 2,437,955 of record NC_054825.1, read on the forward strand.
CTCGAGATCTAATTACCGATTTAGAGGAGTTAGAAGGGAGACGTCACACAGGTGTGCACACAGCACGCAGGCAGCGACAGGCAGCGGCGGGCGCCCCTCCAGGGCCGGTGAGGAGGTGTGAGCGGCTCAAGGGGGGGCTGGAGGAGTGAGGGAAGCAAAGACAGACGAGATGGAGAAGGCGGATGAGAAGGAAGGTGCGGACTGAAGCTCCTCTACACACCGCCCCCAGGACGGCTCCTTTTCATAAAGAACAAAAGATGAAGCTGAATCCAGGTAGGCTCTGGGTCTCCCTTCCAATTTACAGGAAAAAAGCTGTTGTAACAAAACCACAGAACACAACCCGCAAATGGGGAGCGTGAGAACTGCTTCTGGACACGTGCAACCTGGGGCCTCCAACAAGCCAGTGGCGGGGGGGGGGGGACTTCCACGGACCAAGTCACTCAGCAGACCTGTCAGGTGACTGCAACGTGGGGACCGTGTTTGGCTCCTGATTAAAAACAAACCAACTGTAAAACGACATTTTCTTAGGGAATTTGGGGAAATTGGACATAGTCTGTGTACATACTATATTAAGAAATCTTTGTTAATCCTGTTGAACGTGATCATGGAATTGTGCTTATGGTTTTCTCACGTCCTTATCTGTTAGAATTAGGTAGTCATATGATGCCTGGCATGTGCTCTAAAATACTCCAGGACAAATACCCACCATTTGCTTCGACGTGGTTGGACCTGGAGGGTATTATGCAGAGTGAAGTAAGTCAATCAGAGAAGGGCAAACATTATATGGTCTCATTCATTTGGGGAATATAAAACATAGTGAAAGGGAATAAAGGGGAAAGGAGAAAAAACGAGTGGGAAATATCAGAGAGGGAGACAGAACATGAGAGACTCCTAACTCTGGGAAATGAACTAGGGGTGGTGGAAAGGGAGGTGGGCGGGGGGGTGGGGATGACGGGCACTGAGGGGGGCACTTGATGGGACGAGCACTGGGTGTTATGCTATATGTTGGCAAATTGAACTCCAATAAAAAATAAATTTATAAAAAAATAAATAAAAAATAAAATAAAATACTCCAGGAGAAAAGCTAGGGAGGGTGGGCGAAGGAATGGGGAGTGGGAGGGGAGTGCTGCCTGGCTCTGGTACTGGGATGGGGGTCGGAACGTTCCTCCCCCTTTCTCTCCATCCAGTGAGCTGGGCAGCGCCTTCGGGGAACTTCCATTGAGCCTGCCACTCCTCGCTTGGCGAGTTCAAAGAGGTGTCGCTCAGAACAGGGCAGATCGGACCCCTTCAGATTGTGGTTCCCAGAACCCAAGGTACCTCGTCGTAGCCAAGATGCTATTCCCACCCCCACCCAAATCGCACCACTGGCCACATCTTTCTTTGGGAATTGCAAGTCTCTTCTAGAAGTTGTCCTCAAAGTGGTTAAAATCTGGGGCAGCCTGGGAGCAAGCTGGACAAAGGACCTCCACCGAGAAGCATGCCCGTGAGGGCTCCTGGCGGAGAGTGACACAACCCCGAGCACTGCAGCTAAGGCAAAGTCAACCAGAAGGACAGGGCATTCCTCTGAAGGACACGGTGTCACAGAACACAGCAGCAGGCGCAGGGCCCTGCGGGGCTGGGCGCCAGGAGGGGGCGAGCTCCGGCCAACCAAGGGACACCTAACTCCAGAGAGGGAAGCCCAGCCCCACCACCACTTCCACTTCCTCCTCCTGGTGGGTCTGCTCCCCCCTCCTCCACCTGGAACCCAACCAAGCCGCTGCCAACACTGCATCTTCTGTCCAAGCAAGTGCACCCTGGGAGTGTGGGGCCACGGCTACCAGAACAAGGCCCAACGCCTACTTCTGGGTGAATATACTGACCCCTAAACACTAATGCAGAGGTCTGGTCTCCTTACTAGAGGATGTGGCCTCCAGCAGAAGACAAGGTCGGCAGGGGAAGGAGAGAACAGACGCGTAGTGAGGCAGGGGGAGAGACGATGTACAGGGGATAGGGGAGGAGGGAGATGACGTGCAGGGGTGTTCAGGGTCTGGTCCCCTCCTTTCCTGCTGGTTGGAAGGACCATCCCCAGTGGCTGCCACTCGCTCCCCCAGTGTCCAGGTGACTGCAGCCGGCAAGGACAGCCCCGGTGCAGCAGGACGAGCGAAGCGCAGCCTGTCTCCCCGGGGCAGAGCTGGTCTGGCACCTGCTCCACCTCCGAGCCGCGGGGGTCACGGGTCGGCGGGAAGCCAGGCCCAGCCTCAGGGAAACCCAGCTGCAAGCAAGGAGGCGGCTAGGTCAGGGTCAGGGTCACGGTGGGGCTGGAGGTGGTGCTGGGTCTCCAGGAGGGAAGGAGAGCACCTGGCCCAGCACAGGTGATCCCCGGAGGGCGGTGCAGCTGGACTCCCCCTGGAGCCGGGCTGTGTGGTGCGTGGGACCCAGGACATCAGGACCAGCCGTGAAGGGACAGGCCAGAGGAGGCCACGCACACGAGCTCCCCTGCATGTGGGTTTCTGCCGCCGGTGAGGTGGCTGCTCTGGCAAGAGTGGTCCCCAGCTGCCCTTACTCAGCAAACACGTCCTTCCTCCGCTGGCACCTGGGGACGCATCGGAGCTCCCGGATAGGCAATGCACAGGCTCCTAGTTACATGTCAGGTGAAGTCCAGCTGCCAGGGGTCAGATGAGGTCAGGTGGGGGCCCCCTCCCTGAGGGGCTGGGTCACCCAGTGGCCAGCCTGGACAACTGGCCTGGGGAAACCAGGTCGCCCTGACGCCGTACTCAGGGCAGCCAACACCGCTCACCGTCCTCTCGGCTCAGCAAGCGGAGCCCCGTGGCTCTCCTCGGGCTGTCCTCACTCTCACAGGCCTTCCCTTCATCCCCTAAATGCACGCCGATTTCAGAACTTGCTAAGAATTCAGATAAACTGCAGCAACATAATCACTTGTAACTCAACCTGTCACCCAGAGACAGCCACAGTCCCTATTGTGCTGGAGAACCTTCCAGAATTTCAAAATTTCATATCGATTTACATCATACGAGTTGGATCCTATTGACCGCATGTCTACTGAGCATTTACTAATTATGAGCCTCTTTCCCTGCACTGAATACACACCCTTTCCCATCTGGACTCTCCAGGAGCTCTGACTGCCTGGGTCCTTGTGCAGAGTCTAGATCCCATTTTCCCAAGCTTAACTTATAGGGAAGATTCCAGATCTTGCCTCTGTAAACCCTCTGCCCCACAGGAAGTCCAAACCTGCAGAGAAATACAACTCATTCATTTTCAAAAAAAGTCCTACAGGACTCCCAGGCTGCCCAGCGGCGTCTGGGAACCTGCCGGGTCCGTGCTGAAGATGGGCAGGTTCCACTGGTGGGCGGGGGGTGGGACGGGGTAAGCATGTCATCCCCAGGAGGAGGCAGGCGCCAAGGTTCCCACACAAGCTGCACCGTGGGGTCAAGTGCACTATCCCCTGGAGACAGCGGCCGAGAAGCTCCTGTTCCGAGCGGGGCCACCCTGAGCCCCGCCCTGCTCGACCTCGTGGGACGCGCACGTCCTACAGGCTGACGGCGGCTCAGTATGCACGCGTTACTATACGACGCCTTCTTCAACCCTGATTTCCACTTGTCTGGAATGGCCTACAATAAAGTGGAAATGTGCACTGTGAAGTCCCCGCGTAGCTCACCCTGCGGTGTCTGGGGCGGCTCCAAATATCTGCAGACCTCATTACCTGAAACCTAGAGCCAGTGCTCCGTACAAGTGCCCATAAAATGTAAGTGACACACAAGAGCGCCTGCGGGGGTGTCAGGGAAAGAACACAGCGTCCAGTGGTGCCAGAAACGTTCTCCCTGAATCTGTGACGTGGCCGCACCTGACAGCCCCCAGGACCCACAGACGGCGCAGTCTGCAGAGCCCCGGCCAGGTCAGGTTCACAAAGGCCCAGCGTCCCTCCACCGGCCGCGTCTGCCTGCTGATGCGACCGCAGTCTCCAGCACCCATGTGCCTTCTGCACCGACGTCGTCCCTACCTGCTGGAGCCCGTTGCAGGTGGTGACACGTGGCACCATCATCCTTGCCCAGGCACGTCGGGCAGGACCTGCGCCATCGGAGAGGCCAGAGATGAGCGCACAACAAACCCTCGGTGAAACCCCGGTTGTCACCGTCACTGCTGCAGAGCTGCTGGTACCTGGCTGCCCTCGCCGCGGCCCCCGCAATGCTCACCGAGGATGCTCGGCCTCTCGCCAGCCTGGCTCCGAGCCTGCCCTTCCCTGCGAGGCTTCTCCCGTGTCCCCCGGAAGATGAACCCTGGCACCGACCGCTCTGAACTCCCACCGGACCCCGCGAGTGAGAGTGGGTACCTGCCGGGCGCCGTGCCCGCCGCGCCGAAGTGCTTCAAAGACGCTCAGCAAACCCGGAGCCCGGGCATTGATATGCACAGACCGTGTTCCTGGAGAAATCGTACAACAAACCTCAGTCTCTGATGTCCTGTTAATTTTAAAAGCTCTTCTGTTTGTATTACGGAGACATGCCAGCGCGGGAAGAGGTTCCTGCTCCAGCCTGAGCAGCGTATTACAAATGACGGAAGCAGCGTGGTTTGGGGCCACAAGGAAAACAAACTGCACAAACGCCAAGAGAAGATGTGCTGACATTTCAAATGCGGCACCAGCACGGAGAGAGTAAATAAGTAGCGCATGCGGGAAAACTGACTCACACCTACTGTATATTTATGAGGGCTCCGATCGGGCGGGATCCCGCGCAGAGTGGACGCAGCCGCCACCCCCACGGCACACCTGCCGCCTGCCCGCGCCGGCGCAGGGGACAGGCTGTGGGCCGGGACTCGGGGACTCAGGGTTTCCGTGCATCTTTTATGTCACTTGTATCCACTTTCAGGGTATAAGCTTTAGGGGTGGGGGCACTCAGTGGGCACCGAAACCTCGGTAAGCCTCAACAACCCTGCCCGGTGGGACCACTGCCCCGCGGGACAAATCAGAAAGCGGGGACGCCAGATGTTAATGAGATGGTCTGCGTCAGTCACCGCTCCGCAGAGCAAACCCCAGGGGCCACGGCGGGCGCCCCAGCGTCAGCCTGCAGACCCCGCTCCGCCCGCCCCCATGCCGGACAGTCCCCGGAGGGGTCGGCCAGGAAGCCGTTGGGCCCGGGTGCAGGGACTCTGGCCCCCGGGATGGCGGGGACGGCGGAGTGGGGCGGGGCCCCTCGGTTCCACCCCCATGGCAAGGCGTCCTCCAGGGGTAAGGACCAGGGCCTCCCTCCGTGTCTTCCAAAACTACCCCTAAAATCTCAACAATCCAAACGGCTCTGCACCCTGCCTTGTGGGGAGCACCCCACGGCAGCCGCCCTGCCTTCTGCCCACAGAGTGGCAAGGGCCCCGGCTCCTTTCCTGCACACGGGCAACAAGTTCCGGGGAAGCTGCAGCACAAGCTCACCTTCCCGGGGCAGTGAGCACGGTCACAGCTCCACCTGGCCCTCCCACCACCTCTCTGGGGAACAAAGCCCCCCCCACCCCCTCACCTTGTCCTGCCCATGTCGCCCATCTTCGGGCAGCCCCTGGGGAGGGCGGTCAGTTCCTCCCTCGGCTGGCGCGGAGCAGGTCCTGTGGGTGGGGCACAGACCCCCGGCCCTGCCCACAGGCCTCCCTTCTCTGCAGAGCTGCGGGGAGTCCCACGCTGGCACAGGCTGGCTGGCGGCTCACCCCAAGTGGGGCCGGCGATCACTAGGCCCCGCTCTTCCAGCTGCGGCTCCATCAGACGCCAGCAAGCACGGAAGCCCAGCCAGGCCCCTCGAGGATGGGGAGGGCAGGGCCTGCAGCCCCGCTCACGGTCACCCTCATGCTCTGGGCCCACGGCCCACGCCCGGCACGCCCAGGGCCCCCTCGCCTGGCTGCCCTCCTGTCTCAGGGCTGGTCAGTGGCCACTTCTGCAAACATGCTTAACGGTGGTGGATTAGCCCTAAGCGGTGAAATCAGAGGCTCGAGGCCTTCCGTGGCTGAGAAAACCAACTTTTCCAGACTTTTAGACAAGAAGTCTAGACAGCGAGCCAGGGCGGGATGGTCATGGTAACAACGGGGTGATGCTGCCGGGGGAGGGCGGATGGCCAGTCCCGACCCCAGGGGTGCACCCACCAACTTCCTGGGAGCTCGGTCCCCCTCCCCAGCCACAGCCACCGATGCCTCCCAGGACGGCCACCGAGCAGCAGCAATGGCAGCTGATTTGGGAGCCCCTGCCCCAGGGACGCTCAGGGCCCCAAGTAGCAGAAGCCCCAACAGAAATGCAATCACAGGTGCTTAAACCTAACGAGAGCCAGGGCTGGACGCGGGGCCGGATGGCTTCCATGTGGGTCCCTCCAGCTGTCACATCACCCTGGAGGTCGACGGGAAGCAGAAAGAAGAAGCAAGAAGGAAAGCCCAGTGCCCCCCCGCCATCTCAGGGAAAATTAGGAGCCCTCCCAGAAGCCCCACGGACATCCCACGTGTCACTGGCCCCACAGTGTCCCAGCTGCTAGGGAACCAGGGGAGCCCTTAAGGCAGCCAAAGGAACGGCTGTTGGGGGAACAAGGGAACCTCCCACATCCCCTGCTTTCCCAAACCCCTTTGCACCTGGGGGCTAGAGGGGGGTCCTCCCCTGATACTGGGGCACCTGCCAGGACCTGCCGAGGACTCTCGGCCTGTGTCCATCCCAATGACAGTGAGTTCAGCCCCAAATAAGAGTAACATGTGCACATTCTGATTGGCGGCCTGTGCACTGAAAATCAATTTCAGATTAATTGAAAGGAAGAACTTAATGAGCAGACATCTCTCTCCGTCCCTCACTCACCGGGTCTGATGGTGTCAACTTACAAAAACCAGGCAGCCAGGACGCAAGGGGATCAGGGCGTCCGGGGCACAAGCCCTGCCAACATCACACCGCAGGCCTCAGGGGCCCGGGGAAGGGGAGCCCCACCCCTCCTCCTGCCCTCCGCCCTAACCCAAGGTTCCTGAGACCCCGAGCTCATGCTAAGGGTGAGACCATCCAAAGCCCTGGCTTCTGGATGAGGCTGACAAGTGTGTTTAATTTGAAAACCAGAATGAATTACTCCTGGTGAAAATTTCAGGTTAATCCATCTTTGATGATTAAGAATCAAACACTGATAGATAAATAATGCAGCGCTTCACTGACACAAAACCAACACGAGAACGTCGGACCATCATGTTCTGGTGGAAAGAGAACACGGTTCCTGAGTGCGTCCCGTCCTCTTTAATCAAGCCCTGCCACCTGCCAGAGCGCATGCCCCTAGGGCTGGGGCTGCCACCGCAGGCAGCTGAGAGCTCACGGGGACGGGACCCCAGGGCCACGAGCCCAGGCAGGGAGGACACAGCTGGCCCCACCTGGACCCCACGTCCCAGAGGGACCCCGCAACTGGCCAGCCGCCCGGAGCACCGACTCTCCTCTCCCCAAAAGGCAGGTGAAGGCTGGGAGCTTCTGAGCTTCAGCACGTCTCTTTTTAAGAATTTCAGCTTCTCCAGCCACACTTCTGCCCAAACCAAGCCCCTGAAATGCAATTAGGAGAGGCAGCCAGTTGGGGGCTGTTCGCAGGCCAGCGGGCAGTGGTTGGACAGCAGGCCAGGTCACCACACAGCCCCGGGGGCCAGGCCAGGGCACCGCCACAGAGCCCACACAGCAAGGGAGCCCGGGATGGCTCGGTCGGTTAAGTGGCCGACTCCTAATTTCGGCTCCGGTCATGATCCCCGGGTCCTGAGATTGAGCCCCACGTCGGGCTCTGTGCTCAGCATGGAGCCTGTTTTGAGATCCTCTCTCTGCCTCTCCCTGGAATCAGGGCTAAAGGTGGGGAGGGGGCCAGGGAGAGGCCACAGGTGCAGACTGAGCACAGGGGAAGCCGAAGGTGGGGTCCAGCGAGCCCGGCGGGGAGTCAGGGTCTCGCACCAGCTAGGGGATGTGCAGAACAGTGGCCCCACCAGGATGCCCGTGGCCTGGGTATGTGTGACCCCGTCTGGCACAGGGACTTGGCAGATGTGACTAAGTGAATGATGCTGAGACCAGCGGCTCTGGATTAGCGGGGGTCCGAGTCAGAGGAGGTGTGGGGCCGTGGGCCAGGGAGGGCAGGCGTCCCCGGAAGCTGGTAACAGCAGGGAACGGACCCTTCCCAGAGCCCCCGGAGGGAAGGCAGCCCCGCAGACCCATGTGGGAGCCCAAACAGAATAATTTGTGTTGTTTTTCAGTGCTCAGTTTATGGTAATTTGTCACCACGACCATGGGAAGCTGAAATGACTAATCAGCGCCCCGGCTGGCTTTGCTCAGTGGGCAGGGAACACACGGCGGGCTCCTCCAAGGGACGGGGGACGAGGGACGCTGGCCCCGCATCCTCCATACCCACCCCATCTGGAGGCCCAGAGCCGGAGCCTCCCGGAGGACACAGAGCTGATGGGGCGGGAGCAGGGGATGGCCCCCTCACTCAGGGTCACCTTGGCTCCAGGTCACGAGGAGGGAGCAGGTGGGGATCCCGGAGGAGGCTAAGGAGGGGAGGGCCCTGCCCACAGCCAGGCCACTGCAGGACCCCAGAGGAGGCAGGAGGGGCCTCCGGGACCCCGGACGGCACCAGCAGCCAGGTGATTAGGAGCTAAAGCAAATATGATTCATTTAGAGAAAGTGACCTGTCGCAGCTGCAGGGGTCCTGGGAAAGCCTCACCGTTACGCACGTGCTGAATACCCAGAAAATTACAACTTGTTCACAATTTCAAACTCCTCCCAGTTTCTGGAAACTTCCTCAGTTTCCACTGTGGAGAGGGGGGCGGGGGGCTAGCAGGTACCCGGCTCCCCCACACCCCGAGCATCACCACCCCCAGGATAAAGCAGTTTTGCTGGTCTCCGCCTTGTTTATGCTCCCAAGCAAAGCTCCCTTTAAAGGAAAGTTTCCAGAGGAAGATCAATGGGAAGTCGCCGGCAGCTGTGAGCTCCAGCTGGAGGGCAGATGTGTCAGCATACGGAGCAGAGCCGGGAGGTCTGCGGGCGGTGAGGACGGGGCAGGCCTGCCCCCCCCCCCACCTAGGCGCCTCTCCAGGCCTGGGTGCCAGCCTGTGCAGCAGGGGTAGGACACAGGACAGGGCCAGGGTGGGAAGGCACAGGAGGACCCCGGTGATGCTCACATACCGGGGGCTCGGCTGCTGGGCATCGGGGAAGGGCCAGGGGGTTGCTCCCCAGCTGGAGCAGGGTAGAGCTCTGGGCCCTGGCATCCCCATGGGGACACAGCTTCCCTGGAGATGCACCCACAGTGGCTCAGGACACACAGGTTCAAGGTGGCAGGAGGGGCTCCTGGCCTGGGTGCCCTGCCCCACCCAGCCTCCCCCAGGCCACTGAGTGAGGGGGGGTGCAAAGCCTCCTTCCATGCTCTGAGGTACCTTCATCGGAGTCCCCGCCCCAGCCTTGGAGACCATGTCATGTGCTCCTTCTAAGCTTGACTGGTGTCCTTTCCAATTAAGAGAATTCAGCAAGGCAGGACATGGGGGTATGGCTTCAATGCCCAAAGCCATGCTCCCAAAGGTGACTCTGAAACTTTCTGACCATGGGTTTCAGGGACAGTGAGCGGGAAGGGTCTGGGGTGGTGGGTCAGAACAGGGCATCATGGGACCCCAGCCAGGGCCTCCCCCCACCCCACCTGGGACAGGTGAGTCAGGCACAGCCGTGGGCATCTGTCCCTGGGTGAGCATGGCATGCTCTGCCTCCCCCCCTCCCTCCAGGACCTCAGACCCCTAGGCTCCCTCCCAGCCAGCAGCACTTCTACTCTCCCCACTCCAGGCCCTGGAATGTTAGGACAAAGGCACCTACTCTTCTTTGGTGAGAGGAAAATTTGCATCTTAAAGAAGCCCCCCCCCCCAACACACACACACACACACACACACACACACACACCCAGGAAGATGTTGGCCAAGCCCCAAGAAGGAATCTCCCACAGCAGAAGGTCAGGTGCTGGTCTGAGGGAGGACTTTGGGCCAGGAGGGCCTCCTCTGCCTCAATTTACCCTCTGCTCACATACCACCTCCCTCCCTGTTTCTAGAATGCCCCCGCTCCCCCTGGAGGACCCAAATGCCCTCGACAGGGCCCCCCCATGCCTGGCCCTCCCCCAGTGTGGCCTAGCGCACCGGCCAAGTCAGCCCCACGCGGGGTCCCCATAACCGGGATCCGAGAGCACCACTGCAGCCTTCAAGAACAGAAACGTCCGACGGTAATTTGCTTTGGAGGTTTCTTTCAAAACAGAAAGAACGAAATGAGCTCCTTAGTGAGGCAATACCAGTTCAGCACCAAACAAACGGAAAATCACCAGCAGCCTTCAAATGAGGCTCTCCTCTCATGGCTGCCTTCCTGTCTGGGTCTAAATAAATAATGAGGGCGGTAATAGAAAACACAGCTATTTACCTAAAAGAATAGAATTCCAAATCCCGCAAAAACAGTTGCTTGTGTCTCCAGCTTTGATGAGAAAAGAATAGGTTTACACCAAATTGTATTTTCAGTATGTTAATTAAACCAATAAAGAGTAACTATTTGAGTTTTCTAAGCTAATAATAAAAAAAAGATATGTCTGGCCGACTATTTAAAGTGCTTGATGGAATATTTTCTATGCTTTATTTGCATAACAAATAGATGCAAGACTAACATTTCAAGTTTTAGTAAACTGCTCAGAATTCCGTGGATGAAGAGTTCTGTGCAAGAGCAAACATCCCGCTGTAATTAACTTTCGTTGTTTAGAAAACCAAAGCTATAAAAGTCTATTTAATCAAACTTCCCTCCATGAGCTTTCTCAAAAAAAAAAAAAAAAAATTACACTTAAGAATCTATACACTGAGGGTCTCATTTCAACCACAGGCGGTGAGACCATCTGACGCCCGTCCAGAGGAGAATCACAACTTGAAAAGAAGACAACGAGCAAAACCGAATTCTGAAAGTCACATAGAAACATCAGCGACCCTTGGGTTCGGTTGAGGAGCATGACTGTTGGTCCACGGTTTGCAGGTGGGGCTGGTGTTGGCTCCGCGCGGCCCGTAAAGGGACAGACGGTGAAGGCCACGCAGCACCCGCCGCGCCTCGCTCCCTCCGCGCCTCGGCCTGCCCCGGAAAGCACCCCCGATCCCTGCGATCCCATCCCTTGAAGCTGGAGGGAAAGCAGCGGTTCTAGTGATAACAAACCACCCCCGAAATGTAAGGGTTCAAGACAACTAGAAGGTCTTACGATTACCCCCGAGGTCTGGAGCCCGGCGGGGCGCAGCTGACGTCAACCCCCAGGCCCTGGCTGTCGCTCACCCATGCGCGGCCTCCCCATGACCACGCAGCACGAGTGGCCCAAGAGACCCCGGGAAGCTGTGCTGCTCTTGATGACGCGGCCCGGCCTCACAGAGGGTCACCGCTCCCACTGCACAGCACCCCCCAGGGTGGCAGGGAGACGACCCAGGCTCCGCCTCCCGATGGGAACACCCTGCGCTCCACGGACAGTGTGCCGGGTGGGGAGTGTGCTGTGGCCACGCCGGGAAACACAAGCTCCCCCAAAGCTCTGTCCCCTTCTCGCCATAAACTGCCCGTGCCCAAGTGCCGGCCAGCACCTGTGCCCTCAACCTCAGACCTGTCCAGCCACTGTCCGTGTCTGCTCGCGTGTCCCACCGGCTGCCCAAAGCCCATTCCTGGGTGCCAGCAGCTGAGCCATGCCCCCCAAACTCACCTGTTGACGTCCTGACCCCCGGCCTCAGAGGCTGCCTGCCTTTGGAGACGGGGCCTTTAAAGAGGTGATGAGGGTAAAAGGTGGTCATAGGGCAGACCCTGATCCAATACGGCCGGTACACACCTCAGAAGGTATCTTCTAAGAGGAGATTTGGACACAGACACACACACAGGGTGACCACGTGAGGACACAGAGAGAAGACAGCGTCCACACACCCAGGGTGAAATCCCAAAAGAAGCCAGCCCTGGGGACACCTTGATCTCAGATGTCCAGCCTCCAGGCCTGGGACACGATGAACTTCTGCTCCTCAAACCATTTCTCCGGTCTGTGCTGTTTGTCCTGGCACCCAAGCAAATTCCCACCACAGACTTGACCGCCCACACTGCAACCCTGGAAAGCGGCAGTCATCCAGGGGACGCCTCCTCGGCCCCACGCCAGTTAGCACCCGCCCCTGCGATACTCTGCCCACAGTGTGCCCTACACAGGCCTGCGGCCACAGCTCTGACACTGGACAGTGGTGCAGCCCCTGTGCTGGGCCCTGGCCCGCCGCCTCCTTCCCGCCAGCACCAGCGTGGCCATTCTGAAAGACAAGGTGGCCGTGCCCCCCTCTGATTCACACTTCACCCCATCACCTTGGGAAACCCCCAGTCTCCCAAGGCCGGGCCGGAGGCCAGGAGGCAGCAGGATGCCACTGGGGGAGGGGGGTGACCGCTGGCACCAAGTCACCTGCTCAGTCCCAGTCCCATCATGGAATAGCAGCGGGCCCTCGGCTAGTGGCTAACACGGGCCCCACCGCCCAGTGCCCCCTCCTCCTCTCAGGGTGGACCCCTGAGGACTGAGCCCCTACAGCCCGTCACAAGCCTGCGCTCACCTCACACTCCCCGGCGTCTGAGGGGGGACAGCAAGGGGCAGGGGGCCCCCCATGGTGCCTTTCATTCTGCCTCAGAATGTCCCCCAGTGCCATCAGGGTCCCCTGGTCCCCAAGAGCCACAGCCCAGAACTGGACTTCTGGGCCTTTATCCAAAGAGCTGAAGGCCTGTTTTTACCCAGAAACCTGTAGAGTGCTTCTAGCAGCTCCATCATAATCGCCAAAACCTGGCAGCACCAGGATGTCCTTCCACACGTGATGGATAAAGCAACAGTGGTCCATCCATGGCTCGGAAAACTAGCCCAGGGTAAAAGAATGAGCTATTATCTCGAGCAACACCATGGACCCAAGTGAGAGAAGCCAGGCCGAACAGGCTACGTACGCTATGGTTCTATGGGTACGGCTCGGGAACGGGTAACGCACAGGGACGGCCAGCAGACCGGCGTTGTCAGGCGCTGGGAAGTGGTCACTATGAAGGGAATACATGGTCAAACTTGAGGGGGATGGAACTATTCTAGATGGAGAGTGAACTTTGATGTATGCAACTTTTTAAAAAAATCAGCCGAGGGCAGCCCAGGTGGCTCAGTGGTTTAGCTCTGCCTTCAGCCCAGGGCATGATCCCAGAGACCTGGGATCAAGTCCCACATCGGGCTCCCTGCATGGAGCCTCCTTCTCCCTCTGCCTGGGTCTCTGCCTCTCTCTCTCTCTCTCTCTCTCTCTCTCTCTCTCTGTGTGTGTGTGTGTGTGTGTGTGTGTGTGTGTGTCTCATGAATAAATAAATAAAATATTTTTTAAAAAATAAAAAATAAATAAAAAATCAGCCGAAAGGATAGAGGATTCCAGGGTGGAATGCCACCCGTAATGAACGAATCGAGCTACTATAAATGCAGGCACCTCGGGTTCCTGCACGTCACTGCGACTCACAGACACTGTGTCTTGTACAAATCGGAGGTTTGTGGCGCCCCTGCGTCTGGCCGAGTCTATCAGCACCATTTTTCCCAGCAGCATTTGCTCACTTGGTGTCTCTGCATCACCTTGTGGTGATTCTCCCACTATTTCAAACTTTATCATTGCTACTACGTTTGTTATGGTGACCCAGGATCAGTGATCTTTGATGCGACCATGGTCCTTGTTGGGGCACCTCTGACTGTACCCATGTAAGCCCTCGAACAAAATAAACATCGTGTATGTTCTGACTACCCAGGCAGCTGCCTGCTCCCCATCGCTCCCTGTCCTTGGGCTTCCCTAATCCCTGATAACACTGAAATTAGGCCAGTTTTAATAACCTTACAATGGCCTCAAAATGTTCAGGTGAAAGGAAGAGTCACACATCCCTCAATTTAAATCTAAAGCTAGACATGATCGAGCTTAGTGAGGAAGGCACGCTGAGAGCGAAGACAGACTGAAAGCCACGCTTCTTGCACCAAACCATGAGCCAAGTGGTGAGCACAAAGGAAAAGTTCTTGAAGGAAATTAAACGTGCTATTCCAGTAAGCACACAAATGATAAGAAAGTGCAACAGCCCCATTGCTGATGTGGAGAAAGTTTTAATGGTTGGGATAGAAGATCAGACACCCACAACCTTCCCTTGAGCCAAAGCCTAATCCAGAGCAAGGTCTTGACCCTCTTCACGTCTATGGAGGCTGAGACAGGTGAGGAAGCTGCAGGAGAAGAGTCTGAAGCTAGCAGAGGTGGGTTCATGAGGCTTGAGGAGAGAAGCCAACTCCCCAACATCAAAGTGCAAGGTGATGTAGAAGCTGCAGCAAGTTCTCCAGAAGGTCTAGCAAGATGATTCATGAAGGCGGCTACACTAAGCCACAAATGTTCAGTGCAGATGCAACAGCCTTCTACTGGAAGTAGATGCCAACAGCCAGAAAGAGGTCCATGCCAGGCTTCAAAGCTTCGAAGAATAGGCTGACTCTCCTGTTAGGAGCTAACACAGCTGGTGACTTGAAGTTGAAGCCAATGCTCATCGAGCATTCTGAAAATCCTAGAGTCCTTAAGAATTTTGCTTAAATCTACCCTGCCTGCTTCTATCAGTGGAACAACAAAGCCTGGGTGACATCACATCTGTTTACAACATGGCTTACTGAATATTTTAAGCCCACTGTTGAGTTCTACTGCACAGAAAAAAGATTTCTTTCAAAACATTACTGCTCGTTGACAATGTACCTGGTCACACCCAACACTCTGAGGGAGATGTACGAGATTTATGTGCTCATGCCTGCTAACACAACGTGTGTCCTGCAGCCCGTGGATCAAGGAGTCATTTTGACTTTCAAGTCTTATTGTTCAAAAAATATATTTCATAAGGCTACAGCTGCCATAAGATGGTGAGTGCTCTGATGGATGGATGGGCATTGGAAGTTGAAGGATTCACCATTCTAGAGGATATTAAGAACATTTGTGATTCATGGGAAGAGGTCAAAATATCAACATCAGTGGGAGTTTGGAAGGAGTTGATTCCAACCCTCCCGGATGCCTCTGAGGGATTAAGACTACAGTGAAGGAAGCCACTGCGGAAGTGGTGGAAATAGCCAAAGAACTAGAATCAGAAGTGTAGCCTGAAGATGGGACTGAATTGCTACAATGTCTTGATAAAACTTGAATGGATGAAGAGTAGCTTCTTAAGCGTGAGGAAAGAACGTGGTTTCTTGAGATGGAAACTTCTCCTGATGAAGACGTTGTGAAAATTGTCCAAATGACAACAAAGCGTTTACACTATTATGTAAACTTAGTTGATAAAGCAGAGTAGCAGAGTTTGAGAGGATTGACTCCAATTTTGAAAGAAGTTCTACTGTGAGTAAAATGCTATCAAGCAGCATCGCCTGCTATAGAGAACTCGTTCGTGAAAGGAAGAGATTAATAATCAGTGCAGCAAATTTCATTGCTGTCTTATTTTTAAGAAGTTGCCACCCCAACTTTTAGCAGCCACGGCCTCGATCAGTCAGGAGCCATCAACATCGAGGCAGAAAGATGATCCATCAGTAGAAAGATTCTGACTCACTGAAAGTTCAGATGGTGGTTAGCATTGTTTAGCAATTAAGTACTTTTTTTCTTTTTTTTAAGATTTTTTTTATTCATTCATGAGAGACACACAGAGAGAGAGGGGGGCAGAGGCACAGGCAGAGGGAGGAGAAGCAGGCTCAAGGGAGGGAGCCTGATGCAAGAATCGATCCTAGGACTCCAGGATCACGCCCTCAGCCAAAGGCAGGTGCTAAACTGCTGAGCCACCCAGGGATCCCCAACTAAGTACTTTTAATTAAGGCACGTGCATTGTTTTTTTTTTTAGACATAATATTACCACGACTTTATAGACCACAGTATAATGTAAATTTATATATGCACTGGGGAAATCTTTTTTTTTTTTTTTAAGATTTTATTCATTTATTTATGATAGACAGAGAGAGAGAGAGAGAGGCAGAGACACAGGCAGAGGGAGAATCAGGCTCCATGCCGGGAGCCCGACGCGGGACTCGATCCCGGGACTCCAGGATCGCACCCCGGGCCAAAGGCAGGCGCCAAACCGCTGAGCCACCCAGGGATCCCCGCACTGGGGAAATCTAAAAACTTATTTGACTCGCCTTATTGTGAAAATTGCTTTACTGTGGTGTTCTGGAACTGACGCTGCATATCTCCGAGGTGTGACTGTACCTGCCATGATCTCCAAAGGGAAGGCAGGGCTGACCTAAGCAGCTCTGGAAAGCAGTGTTTTGACTGGAAACTATCAGGCTCAGGACAAAAGGAACCATACACACTCTGCTCTGCAAAGTTGTTCCTCTCAGGAATTTTGAATCCTGAAATGGCTTTTCATGTACCCTGGAGTGGAACACATAGGACAGTGGTGTAGACAGAAGCAACCAGGGCCCTCCAGGGAAGAGAGGAAAGTGAGAGATAAGCAAGGTGAGAGACCAGAATGGACCATGCGCTCCTGGACTGGAGTCTGAAACATCAGTATGAACTCGTGTCTCGGATGATACAGACACAAACAGATAAGAACTAGTTATAGGTATTTGGATATGCATGGGGTAGGACAGACACACACATCCCCTAGCACCATCATCTGAGGGCCGCAGAAGCAACACCACCCAGTAGCGATGAGCACACTCAGGGTTCAGATCTTGGCTTCTAAATGCCATCCCCAGAAGCAGCAGGTAGCACTACCTGAAGAAATGTCTGATTCTAGGGTTAGGGCAGGACAAACATAAAAGGAGCATGGAGCGTCTTACAGTGCCAGGAAGTAAGGAAGTGCTCAAGAAGCAAAACAATAATAACATGTCCAAGCAGTCCCAACAGCCAAATAGGAACAATGTGAACAAAAAAAATAACATAGGATGGAATTACAACCAAAAGTATAAAATAAATACGCAGGAGCCTCTACTGATGTAAATTCTTGAATAAACAAATGGGGAGAAGAGGTAAGTCCTCCTTACAGAAAAATTTCAAATGATTTAGGTAGCAATTTGCGCCCCCAGGAAATGGAGCTTAATTCCCCTCCTGACTAAAGCTGGATTTAGTCACTTGCTTCCAAAGAACAAAGTCTGGACAGGGGGACAGTGACCTGACAGTGGAGAAACCTGGCACACCGTACCCTGAAGTGTCAACGTTAACATCACTAATGGGAAGCCAGGTTGAAAGCATGTACCCTCTGCTCCGACGGGATGAGACGGGCGTTTCACCTGCATGGTGTTTCCTGCTCATGAAAAACCGAGGGAGATTCTAGAAAACACCAAATATCCTCAAAATTGCTAAGGTCATTGAAAGACAAGGAAAATCTGAGAAACTGCGACAGACCAGAGTGAAGGAGGTGTGACAACCAAATGCAATATCACTGTTATTTCCTGAACTGGCTTCCAGAGGAGAAGAGGGACCAGAGCAAAAAAAACTAGAGAATCTAGATAAAGTTGGAGCTGAGGGAATGGTGGCGTGCCGGCGCTCATCTCTTAGAGTTGACAAGTGTCTATACTGTAGCGATGTAAGAGGTTGGCATCAAGGGAGATTGGGTGAAGGGTGCAAGGAAACTCTCTGCACTATCTTCACAACTTTTCTGTAAATCTAAAATTACTCCAAAATGAAGTTTATTTTTTTTTTAAAAGCACAGGGGCACCTAGCTGCTTCGGCCAGTACAGCATGCATCTCTTGATCTCGGCGTTGTGAGTTCAAGCCCCACATTGGGCATAGAGCTTACTTTAAAAAATGGGAAAAAAAAGGGATCCCTGGGTGGCACAGTGGTTTGGCGCCTGCCTTTGGCCCAGGGCGCGATCCTGGAGACTCGGGATCGAATCCCACGTCAGGCTCCCGGTGCATGGAGCCTGCTTCTCCCTCTGCCTGTGTCTCTGCCTCTCTCTCTCACTGTGTGCCTATCATAAATAAAATAAAAATTTTAAAAAATGGAAAAAAAAAACTAAAGGTATTATAAATGAATGAATGAATGAATGAATGAATGAATGAAGCAAGCAAGCAAGCAAGCAAACACAAGAATGTGGGCATACCTGGGACTCCTTCCAAGGCTGGTTTTGATGAGAACCATTCCTATTTCTTTCCCTAATCAAAGGATAATTAGCAGATTCCCCACCAAGCCCCTCCTGGCCTCATCCGGTCTCCTCTTCCAGGTTTGTTGTCACTTACTAAGCAGTCTTCACGCAAGACACTAGTTCTGCCATAATCCAATTATGCAACCAGTAAACCTCTTTTTTTTTAAGATGCTAATAATTAAATCAACTGTTAAAAATCAGTAGGTTGTGACAGCACATTGGACTAGACCATTCCTCTAGATCTTTGTAAATGGATGGCCAAGGTGGTTTTTGGGAAGATAAGTGCCTTACTCTGTTCAGGCTGTGGTAAGAAAATATCACAGGCTGGGTGGCTCATAAGCAACATTCATTTATCTATCTATTTATTTATTTTAGCAACAGACATTTATTTCACACGGTTCTGGAGGCTGGAGGTCCAGAATGAGGGTGACAGCCGAGTCATGTCCTGGTGAGGGCCTCTTCTTGCTGCGTCCTCACATGATGGGAGGGGCAGGCTAGCTCTCTGTGTCTCCTCTGTAAGGGCACTAACCGCATTCCCAGAGCCCACAACCTAATCACCTCCCAAAGGCCTACCTCCTAATACATCCCCTTGGGGGTTAGGTTTCAACACACGAATCCAGGGTAGGGGTAGGGGCGCACACATTGAGACCACGGCACGGGGGGCCAGTCCCCTCGTGATGCTTCACTGTCACACTGTGAGATCTCTGGCGATTTTGCTGGCACATCAAAATTTTGATGGATGCGAGAATTTTGATTTTGCTGGATGTGAGACCCAGGGGACAAATGAAGACAATTATATAACTGGCATCATAGAATGTTTTTTGAAAGACATAAAATGAAAAAAAAAGAAAAAAATCATAATAAAAGACATAAAATGTAAACTGCCTGATTGCAAATCACACTTGGGCTATTTCTAGGGATGCCTGGGGGCTCAGTGGTTGAGCCTTTGGCTCAGGGCATGATCCGGGGGTCCTGGGATCAAGTCCCGCATCAGGCTCCCTGCAGGGAGCCTGCTTCTCCCTCTGCCTGTGTCTTTGCCTCTCTCTGTGTATCTCCCATGAATAAATAAAATCTTTAAAAATAGATAGATGATAGATAGCATAAAATATGTACCACCTGATTGCAAATCACACTTGGGCTATTTCTAAAATGTGTGACTTTGAGCAAGTCACTTGAAGTCAAGCGTCCATTTCCTTGTTTGTGAAATGAGAGCAACAAACACCTGCTGAAAGCACATACTATGCCAGGTCAGACCAATGGGTCTGGGTTTATAGAGAAAGGCCAGGGCTGTCCTCCGCGGGCAAGAGGATTCCAAGAACTCACTGCAGACATACACCCCTTTGTACGACATACAGAGGTCAGCCACCTAAGAATCATGGTCTTTCTTTCCTTAGGTGGGGAGGGGCAGAGGCAGAGGAAGGGAAGCTTAAGCGGACTCCGTACCCGAGACGGGCCTCACTCTCACCACCCTGACATCATGACCTGAGCTGAAATCAAGAGTCAAACACAACTGCCTGAGCCCCCAGGTACCTCGTAAGGGCAAAAATCCATACGAACCCTTCCAGATTTCTGTACCTGATGCTGCAGTTCTGGCTTCCAGACCACTTGCCGACTCTTGAACTTGGCTGTGCAAGTCCCTTGTCTCGTAACAGCAGGTGAACACAACACAGCAGCAGGCAATGTCCAGGACCCTGCGTCACCGGGCCGTGATGCCCGAACGGGCGAGTGTCTGTACCAGCACTGCAGCAATCGAGGGAAGAGGTTTCTCCTGAGAAGGTTCAGGTGGAGAGTCTTTGATGGAACTACCGCCTGGAGAGCCAAACAACCACACAGAGGGTGCGGAGACACCCAGAGACTGGCCACTGCCACCGTTCTGCGTGAACGATCACCCCAAGGGCCAGGCCAAGAGCCAAGGGGAAGGAAGACACAGTCCCTGGATTGTGCTGGGGCGGATTCTTCCGGAGAACTGACACCAAAGCCAAGTGGGAGCAGGAAAAGACACCCCAGCCACTCTTTCCACCCAGCCCCAGTCTCCTGCCGGCCTGTCCTTGGTGGAACCCAACTGGAAAGCAGCCAGTGAGGGAAGGGGGCCCAGGACATGCCCTCTGCAGAGGCCAGCCTGTGGCCAGCGAGGGCAGAGAAGGGAGGAGGACCGCAGGCTGCCAGGGTTCACGAGCCGTGGCCAGAGGAGGCCCCCTGTGATGTTATCAGAGCAAATGGGTACAATGCACACGTCAGAAGACAAGAGGGCTCCTTGCAACGTGCTGCGGTCTCAGGAGAAACTTTATTTGCTTCTTCAAACGTTTCTCTACTTTCCAACCTCTCACACGTTTATCGTATGGTACAGCCAGAGGAAATAGAGAACCTCAGATGTAGTAGAAAAGACACATTTACAGAGACTTTGATAGAACCCCATGAAGTTCAATGGCTGAATGTCCATTCAACTGACACATCCACACACCCACACCCACACGGACACACACGCCTCCCAAGCGCCGAACAACCAAGGCGAGGAGACCGCGATCGCCCACTGGGGCCTGCGGCCTGGGGAGCTGTGCTCTAACTCAGATGCTTGGCCACCCGGCAAACATTAGCACCGACGGGTCCATCGCAAAGCTTGAACTGCACGTGACTGGCCTGGCTCATGACCTTCTTCCACTTTTCACATCTGAGATGATTCATGAAATAAAATCTGAGCAAAAATACCATCCTCCTCTATCGCGGAAACGTGTTTTCCTTCCGCCGTGATCACTGGCCGAAGGACGGCATTTCCCTCCAACACTTACCTGGTTAACACGAGCGAGGACCACCTGCTCACTGGTGCGGGTGGGAAGGGCAGCCACGAGCGGAGCCCGCGTCCCGTGCCCGGGGCCACCGGCGCAGTGACAGCTGCGGAGGGCCAGCCAGGAGTCACAGAGTCACTGGAACCATCACATTATTAAAAAGATATACATCGTGACGGTAAGTTTATAACATCCCCATAATTTTGGCCGAAGTTTATGACACGAACACTCTCTAAGCCCTGAACAAATGTCTCCCTGGTTACACATTGTCAGGGAGTGCACAGTTGCTCCACTTGAAGATAGATATTTGCTTCAGAAAGTTCCCTACAGAGGTGATAGATGACCAAGGTCCCCATCACGCTCGCCACAGGGAATGCGTCCTAAATCAAAGCCCTCAACTCGGCCTGCCCACACGCTCCTCCCTGGCCCCGTTCCATCAGGAAGGCTCTCGAAGACCTATAAATGCTCCCGCTGAGCGGTGATGGCCACCAATCCCAGCCGGGAGGAAACACTCTGCCCTCGTTCGCATGGACAGCTCTTCACCGACGACACACAGCCCTAGCTCACAGCCCTCGCACCAGGTGCCGAAGTCCCAACCGACCACAGATGACCCCCCAGGGCCCCAGGCCGACAGGTCAGCAGCAGCCACGCGCGTGTGCAACGGACACCCCGTCCCTTCTCGGTTGGGCTGTCTGCATCGTACGGCGTTGGTTTCCTATCTCGCTCCAGACTCTGCTGCGGCACATCTTGCTCTCCGGGACTCTTGTTAAGGATGCAAACCGACATGAGGCCCCAAGAGTGACCTGTGGGTCATGCTTCAAGCAATCAACTGTATTTTGTCCCATTGGCCGGGATGGATTCATCACGTCCCAGCTGTGTGACCTCTAGCAAGTAACGGCACTTCCCCCTGCCTCAGTGTCCTCACCTGTGGAGAGCGGCTCCTGCCCCAGAGCCCCTCCGTGGGCAGTCGTGAGGCTAAGCCCAGCGAGGCCTGGGAACCGCCAGCTCTCACTGCTGCTGCTTCTGGCCTCAGGCTCAGACACGGCCCAAGCCCCCCATGAGGCAGGCAGGTGCCTAGAGGCCCGAGGCCGTCACGGGAGCTGCCCCAACTCTATTGACACTGCCTGGTGACCTGGGACAAGCCGCCTACCCCATATGGGCCTCTGTTCCCTCACCTCCCCCAAACTGGGCGTTTGGATCCAATTATTTCTGAGGTTCCCTTCAGCTTCCACATTTTGATGAGTCAGATAGAACGGGTCTTCTGTTTTTGTCTCCAAATCCACCTTATTTAGGAAAAATAAAACTTTTCTGCAAAGAAGGGTGAAATCCAGATGCCACAACTCTTCTGCAGGCGATGTCATGGGCTCAGGGTCAGAAGGAGACCCCAGCACACCAGGGCTGGCCACTGCTTCCCCACCCGTGAGGGGCCCAAGGGTCACACGGAAGTCCTGGTGCGGGGAAGGCACAAGCCTTCGCGAGTGACTGTGGTTTTGGCCACTTCCCTACAAAACACCAGGACGCTCACCCAGGGAAGGACCCTCCAAGAAGGCTCTCAGAGCAAAGAAGCTCCAAGTCCGAGACGGTCAGGCCACTGGAACCTGGAGCACAGGGCAGGGGCCACGGCGCAGCAGTGTCCTGTCGGGTCCCAGGGAGCCACCAGAGGAGCCAGTGAAGACTGCCGTGGCCCCGGGTGAGCTGAGAGCAACAGCGCTGAAAGGCCACGCACCTGGCCGCCAGGCTCGTTGTCCGCTTGCCGGCTCCGGACAAGCACGGCAAGGCGTGCGGGCTCCTGGGGCACTGGGGACTGCGGGGCGTCGTGACCGTCCGCGGTGGCTCCACGCCATGATACACAGCAGAAGCCCCTTCCCGGGGGCCGAGCGCCCTGGCAGCGTGAGCGGCCTCCACGGTAATGGTCACGTCCGGTGGCAGGTGACCGGAGGGGACAGCCTCTGGGGTCTGAGCAGTCGGCAGACGCCCCCCACCCGGGGGGACAGAGCCTGCACTTCCGCGCGGGGAGCCCGCCGGGGCCACGGGAGCACGGCTCACACTCCACACTCCGACCCAGGTGGCCCGGGCCGTCCCACGCCCAGTCCTTCCCACGTACCAGCTGGGTGCGCTGCGGTTTAACTCTGCTCTGACCCGACCCCGTCTCCCTGGGGACGCCTGCAGGTCAAGGGCTCGGTCCCACGGGGCCGGCCCTCCCCGCACAGGCACCCTGGGCTTCTCCCGGCGCCAGCCACAGCTTCCCACGATTTGTTGGAGCCGGTCACCACCTCAGGAAAACACTGTACCTACTAGATTACTGGTTTATTACGATAAAGGACACAACTCAGGAGGAACGAAAGGACGGCCCGGCCACCTGACCCATTCTGGCTACTTCCTCCAAGGCCCCGACATGAGAGACGAGGCTCTGCGGGCCGTGGAGACGACCCCAACACTGGGTTTAATGCTCTGTCTTGAACTTGTTTCACGCCGTCATCTTGCACTGGGCCCCACAAATTACAGAACCAGTCCTGACTTAATAACGGTACCACCTGGTGGGCAGGGCGGCAGGTGTCCCGGGGTCCCGGGGGGGCATCCAAAGTCCCCGCAGGTTTCTGCTTGGTTTCTGGTCCTTGAGGTCAGAGATCCTACATCGAGAAAGAACATAACCAGGTCCTGCCTATCCCTGGCACCACATCTAACTCAGGCCACACGAAGGTCTGAAGGAGCAGACCCCCACGGGGTCATGACCCCATGACCCCGCAATTCCACCCCTCGGTATCTGCCCCAAAGGACAGAAAGCAGGGACTCGAAGGGATGTGTGCACACCCAGGTTCAGAGCAGCGTTATTCACGGGAGTCAAAAGGTGGAAGCAACCCCGGTGTCGGCGGACAGATGAGATGAACCGTGGTCCATCTGCACAGGCAATTCTGTTCAGCCTTAACCAGGAAGCAAAGTCTGACACCTGCTGCAAAACGATGCAGAGTCATCGAAATGCAGGAGGATGCGGGGTGGGGCACAGGGGGAGGGGACAAGGGGTTAGGGTCTCGTGGGGCAGGTGACACCGTTCTGGAGACGGATGGTGGTGGCAGGTGCACACGCTGTGAATGCATCGCAGGCCACTGAATGGCACACCACGAAACAGTTGAATTTGTTTGTTAGTGGTTAAATTTTACATCATATGTGTTTTACCAAATTTTACTTTAAAAGAAAGAACCAGGGATCCCTGGGTGGCTCAGCAGTTTAGCACCTGCCTTTGGCCCAGGGCGTGATCCTGGAGACCCGGGATCGAGTCCCACGGAGGGCTCCCGGCATGGAGCCTGCTTCTCCCTCCTCCTGTGTCTCTGCCTCTCTCCCTCTCTGTGTCTATCATAAATAAATAAATCAATCTTAAAAGAAAAAAAATAAAAATAAAAGAAAGAACCAGAAAACACAGAAGGCAGGCCAGTGGGAGGAGGAAAAGCAGGCGACGTCGGGGAACGTGCAGACCACAGAGAAGCACCAGGTTCCCACAGGGGTCCCCAGGCAGCCAAGGGGAGATCTGGGCAACAGGCACCCCCAGGGAACCACAGGAGCGCCCCGAGGGTAGCGCTGGTGCTGGACAACAGCCACGCAAGAAAGCTCAAGGCCAGGCACAACCGCGTCAGTCCCGAGGTGACGGGCTCAGAACGGCCACCAGCAAGGGGCTGGAGCCGGACGGTCACTCCGGGAGCAGGGGTCTCTGTCCACCTCCCTGTCACCTGCAGAAAGCATCTCCACGGTGAGAGTCCTCACCTGGTTCCCAGCACCCTGCACCCCACAGCTCTCCACAACATGCCAGAAAACAGCCCCTACTGTGGCTATGTTTGCACAAGTTTTTTGTTGTTGTTGTTGTTTTGTTTTTTTTGTTTGTTTGCACAAGTTTTAAAACTTGCAGCTTCATTACGGAAAATCGTGAAGCATGCGGGAGAATGGAAGTTATTAGCAGCCTCGCCACCCAGAAACGACGGCTCCCACACATCCTGGCACCTAACATACGCTCCCAGACTGAAGGAGACCAGAGCAGCCCCCCCCCACCCCTGGCACAGGCCCCTGTGCAAGAAGGACGCCGGCCCTCCGGGCTGCTCCCTGAAAGCAGGAGGTGACGCTCCCACCCGTGGACGGTGCCCTCCCTGGAGCAGGAATGAAGCTGCTCTTACCACAGAGACAGGAAACGCGGGTAGGAAATCCGTATGAACGAACCCGTCCCTCGTCGCGACGCCCTTCACCCCCCCCCCAGCCCAGCACAGACCCCTCTGTGCAGCCCACTCGTCACCCAGTCGCGGCTTCTCTGTCTAAAAGGCATGAAAGCTTCCCGCTCTGGTCCCTCTGGGGGCTCGCTCTCCTGGGGATCCTCCCACGTCCACGCGGTGGTCCCGTCCGTGCTTCTCCCGTGCATCTGCCCGTCTCACTTTATGTCGGGCTCAGCCCGAGACTCAAAGGCTAGAGAAGGGCTCCTCCTCCACCTCAGACACACGCGTCTGGAGAAGCATCCACACGTGTGTGTGGACACACACGCACCTGTCCACATACACAGGTGTGTTGCACTTCTCATCTTTAACAAAAATAAAAATCTCTCGGGTGCCTGGGTGGCTCAGTCGGTTACGCCGTCTGGTCCGGGGTCCCAGGATCCAGTCCTGCATCGGGCTCCCTGCTCCGCGAGGCGCCTGCTTCTCCGTCTGCCTCTGCCCCGACTCCTGCTTGCGTTCTCTCTAACAAGTAAATAGAATCCTTAAAAAAAAAAAAAAAAGGTCAAAAAATTAAAGTTACCGTGTCTGCTCTTTCCATGCCTTTAAAAACCTCACCCGTTAGCAGCGTCTCCCGTATGACTCACTCTTGTTTTGAATGATGTATCATGGCGAGTGGAGAAGAGGCCCTTGTGTGGCTCAAGTGCGTTTCATTTGGACTGATTCGTCTGACGGCGCTGTGGACGCTGCAGGCCGTGGGCGCCCGGGGCTGGGCAAGGCGCATGCTCAGCACCTTCCCACCTGGCCAATCCCTAGGCCCAGGGGTTGCACAAGCTCCTCGGCGCCCGTGGCTAAAGGGTGCTCCGGTTTACACTCTACAGGGGTCAAGCGACAACCCCTACCAGGAAATCAACTTTGACTTGATTAAATTTGCTAAACAAATGGTATGATTTTGCTACAAACGTGGAGCCGATGTTTAGTACAAATGCCCCTGGGGAGGTGCCTCTGCACCTGCAAACATATCCCACAGCCACACCCAGGCCAGGCTGGGGAGGACACAGGGTGCCGTCCGCCTCCCCGGCCCCCTCTGCCCACTGAGGACCGCAGCTGGTTTGCAGGGAGCCGCTGCAAGCGGGGCAGGCCCGGGGCCCCGGCCCTCGGGGGCACATCAAAGGCCCCACCCCTGGCCTGCCCCTGCTGGTGTGGATGCCACTGATTTTGTGTCAGAAGTTAGCTGACCCCGGGAACGCATCATTAAGGAGCTTCGTCTGCAGCGTCCACTCACGGTCCCCGCGGGGCTGTGAGCACCTCAGGGCAGCAGGAGAGCGGGGCTTCCAGCACCACGGCCCCCGCCGAACCGTCATCCTCGGGGGCCTCGGGATCGCCCGGTGGCTGACTTGCTCGGGCCAGCCGCCCTCTGCCCGCTGCGCGTGGGCCTAACATCCGTGGCCCTCCTGGCGTGAGCACGGCAGGGGGAAGGACACGAGCACAGGAGCGGCGGGAGGCGATGGCCGTACCCCACAGGGACACAGCGGCCACCGCCCAGCACTGGGGACACGCCGGGAACGCGGCTGCCATCTGCTGCAGGCCCCGGCTCCATGCGCGTCCCCCTGTGTCCAAGGACCCGCTCCAGGCCCGCCACAGAGCCGGAGCCGCGTGCCCTCCCCGGGCACCCCCCACCCCCCCGCGGACCCAAGCCCAGCTGGGAGTGAGCGGGTGACAGCGCCCCTCCTCACCCGGCTGCTGCCGGGGGTCCCCTCCCGCGTCCCACGGGGCGCACGCAGGAAGCCGCCCGTGCCCGCCGCTCCTGGGGGCCCCTGTTCCCCCTGCGCCCCGTTCGAGTCTGTGGGAACCACTCCGGACGCCGACTCCCTGTCCCCAGAGGATGTCACCCCCTGGCACACCGGAGGAGGTGCATCCAGGGAAACGGGCTCCCGCTTCAGCCTCCCCGGCTTTGGGGTAAATTTTCAGACAGAAAGATCGACTGTTCCAGAAGCCCTGGCAGGACTGGCTCGTTTACTCCGCTGGTGAATATTCACTCCAAGTCCTTAAGTATGTGTCTGCGACTTGGGCAGCTAGGTTCCCAGGCGCGAGGCGGGGGGCAGAGGCCCGGGGCAGCCGTGAGACCCGACGGCGCAGCCGGACCCGCAGATCAGGGGCACTGGGCCATTGCCCTGTTCACCAGTGTGGGTCTCCCACGGCCCGGCTGGAGCTGGGGTGCAGGGTGGCCGCGGCTGCCACACCCCTGAGCGCCCCGTCCCTGAAGGCCGGCCCGGCTCTTCTCTGCGAGTAGGAAAGTGACGTGACCATGAGGAAACCACGGGGGCCGGAGGGGCTGCGGGAGGCGTGGGTCCCCAGGTGGGGAGCGGGCACAGCAGGCCCGGGGCCAGGGCCCGAGCAAACGTTTCATTTCTCACCATAAGCAAGGTTCAGGACTTCTGCATTCTGCTCATCTGTACACGACGCAGTCATAAAATACTATTTTTAATATGTTTTTATGGAGGAAGGCCCATGAAGGCCAAAACGCCCTGGACGGGGGAGGTCATAACCTGCCCCCCAGAAGGGCCGGAGGACCTGGGGTGAAAGGCAGGGCAGGGGTGGGGAGGGGCCTAAGGCAGAGGGAGAGGCCACAGCCAAGACAAGCAGGGACGGGGGCTCGGCACAGACTGGGAGGCCCCTGGACCAGACGCCTCCTCGGGTGGCAGGTGGCACCCGGCGTGGGAGGCACAGGGTGAGGGGGAAACGAGCCCCCAGGGGCAGAAGCGCCAGCGCCAGGCAGGCAGGGAAAGGTCAGAGCAGCCCACCAATGTGGGGTGGGGGGTGAGCTCCACCCTCCTCCCACCTCACCTAGGGTCCCCAGGGACCCCGTGCAGCAAACCCACCGACCTTGCCCTCACATCGGCCCCACAACTGGTTTACTCACACACACCGGCTAGCCAGCTCTGTACTGCCACCAGGGCCATCTCCCCGAGAGCCCCCACCATGTCCCCACCCCGCCAGCCCCGCCAGGCCCCACGCTGCCTCAGCAGCCACCTCCCAGGGAGACGTCTCCACAGTAAAGCCCCCTCAGCTCAGCCCCTCGCAGCCAGATGGGGCAAGTACCTCTGGGGGGGCCCCGACCCTGCCACACCCAAGGTCAAACCTGCCCCAGTGACAGGAAGCAGGGCACAGGCGTGGACCTACCTCTGTGGGCGTCTGGGGTCCTCACTGCTGATGGACGCCCTCAAACAGTGGCCCCCAGAGTCAGGCCTCTCCCGCCTCTGCACTCGCATGCACAGCCCCAGTGACCTTCCAGACTCTGCTGAAGCCCGTCTCCTTTCTACGTTTCAACCATGAAGCCGCCGCCGGCCCCCACCCCACACGCTGGGTGTCCACTCAGAGCCCACGATTCCACATGCATCTTGGGTGACGTGGTGGGTTGTGTGCTGCCCTCAAAAGAGGTGTCCACACCTCAGCGCCCAGGACCTGGGAATGCGACCTCATTTGGAAATAGGCTCTTTGCAGATGTAAGGTAAGGACATCATCCTGGGTTATCCGGGTGGTCCTTGAATCCAACGACAAGTGTCCTTTACAGACATAGAGAGGATGTCCACGTGTAGATGGAGGCACGTGACACTGCCAAGGAGCTCAGGGGCCACAGTCTTCCCCAACCCCTGAAGCTGAAAGAGGCAGGAAGGATCCCCGGCAGCTTCTAGAGGGAGCACGGCCCTGCCTCACCTTGACCTCCGACGTCTGGCCTCCGGAATGCGAGAGGATCTATCCGGTTGAGCAGTTTGTGGTCCCTTGTGGCGGCTGCCCCGGGCAGCTGACACAGCTGGCAACCACGCAGCGTGACTTGTGGGCTGCAAGGAGCTGCTCCTACTCCTGCCCTGACGAGCACGTCCGGGGAAAGAAATACACACGAGAGAGGGGGGGAAACTGTACTGAGCCACAAGGGGAAGTGTTAGCAGTTCTGGGAGCAACCGTGGCACAAGTCAGGGAAAAGGGTAGGGAGGGGGGAGCATAAAAGCAAAGGGATTTGAAATCTCAACCGCTGTGGAGTAAAGGACCAGAGCCTCCCCCGGAGAGGCTGGCGCGGAGTATTCAGAATTGCTCGTTCCCAGGAAGGGCTTCCAGAGCCCTGGGACAGGGTTTTAGTACAGCTTTGCCGACCAGCCAGCACTGGGCAGATGGCCCCAAATCACCCAGGGTGCACAGGCCCGTTGTGGGGAATCCAGGAGGGGCTGGGGGAGGAGAGGCAGGGGCCCCAGGGCGCAGTGGCTCTGTTCCCTGGCGTGGCCTCTGCTGGCCAGAGACCAGGGGCGGCGCCTTGACCTGAACACTCCCCTCTGGGACACACACAGTCCTCGGGGACTCTGGTTGGTGTCGGGCTCTTTTGCCTTTTCACAGCAACACAGTTTCTGGTGCGGTGTTTTTTTTTTTTTTTTTTTTTTAATGTGAATGATTTCAAACAAAAGCAACGATGAAATATACATGAACGTTACCACGCATGGCTTTTTAGCTAGAAAAATTTCCTCATAGTTAGAATAACTGCTTCAAAGGGTTGTATAGCTGGGAGCCATTTGATTAGGTTAACACGGGAGAAACAACATTTGCAGAAAGCACAAATCCGATAACCACGTCTGGACCAGGGAAAGCAATGTATTAGTCCACAAACAAATGAGACGCCGTATTCCTGGACGCCTACCTGAAGTTACAGGCGTGTGCACAAAACGAGGCGGTGGCCGCAGTGTGCCAGAACCAGGCCCTTGGCCCCAAGCCCGGCTGAACACGGCTGCGCCCAGGGGTACGGATGCCCCCTGCCTCCTGCACACAGTTCTGAGGGACGGGATGCTCTGAGGCCTCTGGTGTGGCTGCATCTCTGCCCGGCGCCTCCCTGAGCCCTGGCCCGCCCTCCGGCACTACGGACGTCCTTCCAAGAGCCGCAGACGAAAATACCCTGCACGAAAGCCTTTGTCTCAGAGTCTGCTTCCTGGGAACTGGCCCGGTCCTGGCTTAACACCCTCCTGTCCCCATTTCAAGAATTCCATTTCCTCTTCAGCCTCCTCGAGAAATCTGAACTCTCCCATCTTATTTTCAGACTGTGCTACTTCTACTTCCTTGGGTGTGCCTTTTCCTATGTGGGTTCTCCTGACTTTCTCAGGGTTATGAGTTTTGGGGTTTTTTAAGATTTTTTTTAAGCTAATTTCTACACCCAACGTGGGGCTCACTCTCACAACCCGAGATCAAGAGTCACACGCTCTACCTGCTGAGCCAGCCAGGCGCGCCCCTGGGCTATGGGTTTCTTACGGTGATTTGTCATTTTTGTTTGCAACTTTTCCCATGGACATTTTCAGATTTTGCAATTGCCTCAGACTGGCCCTACACGCTGCAGGGTTAAAGCAGATTTTGCAATAAGGATTTGGGGCTGGAAAAGCCTTGTTCTCACCACTCCATCTGGTCCCCACCTTTCCTGGACCTCCCTCCAGTCTCCTCACCCCCTCCCCCTGGCCTTTCCTCCAGTCCTGGGCCTGGGAGCTTTCCTCTTGAACGTGGCTTCTTCTGTTCATGTATTTATGCATTTGCAGTTTGCTTATCAGGGTATTATGCTGAGTGAAATAAGTCAATTGGACAAGGACAAACGTTATATGGTCTCATTCATTTGGGGAATATAAAAAATAGTGAAAGGGAATAAAGGGGAAAGGAGGAAAAATGAGTGGGAAATATCAGAAAGGGAGACAGAACATGAGAGACTCCTAACTCTGGGAAACGAACGAGAGGGGTGGTGGAAGGGGAGGTAAGCGGGAGGATGGGGGTGACTGGGTGACGGGCACTGAGGGGGGCACTTGACGGGATGAGCACTGGGTGTTTTTCTGTATGTTGGTAAATTGAACACCAATAAAATTAATAAATAAAATAAAATAAAATAAATAAAATAAATAGAAAGAAAAATAAACTATATTTTAGGTTTGAAAAATAAATAAATAAAATAAATCTGCCTTCTCTACGTTGTCTTTATTAGTCTATGTCCACCCTCTGAAGCCACCTAGAAAAGGTGCCTTTCTTCTGATATCTTACCAATAGGTGGTCACTGATGGTGGTTCCCGTGCTTTTTCAGCCTGAACATCCCTGTGCTGCCCAAAACACAGTTCTGGAAACTTTTACTCCCTAGAAATCCTTCCCTGGCTGCACTCCCATGTGCCAATTAATATTTAATTCTCTTAATAAAATTTTCTTAATATAACTCTCACCATTTTATTTCGCCATTGACGAGTCTACTTAGATTCCTAATTTCACGCCAGAATCCTTCTGTGCCCAAAGAGTTACGCACCCACAGCCCAGCAATCCCCCCCAGGACATCCGTGATAGATGGCCAGCCTGCCCTTCCCGGAATATTCTAGACACGGAGAACACAGAGTCACCAGCCAGTTCTCAGCCCGCTGGGCAGACACTGGACATGTCGGTTCTTTCACTGAGTCCAAATCTCCCTTCAAAAAAGATGAATGTACAAGGACGGCAGCGGCAAGGCTGAGAAGGGGGCAGGCCAGACACCGAACACCCACGACGTCAGGGAGGGATTAGAGACGAAACCTGTAAATGCTGACTTTGTGTGTCTAGTGGCACAGACTGTCCAGGACACACTGCTGTGGTGGGGCTGGGGAGGGGGCAGGGTCATGAGCATTAACTGGCTTTAACACGTAGATAAATAAAAGTGTATACGTGCGTCCACATACGTAAATATGTAGGCGGAAACACCCGGATGGTTGCTGCCAGCAGCTGCCAGTGGCTCTGCATCGGGAGGAGACGAGAAAGGCACAGGGCAGAGCACGAAGCAGGTTTTCTGTCTTATGACTAAATACTTCTACATTGTTTGAACTTGTCCCGCGAACATACACAACTTGCGTTATTTACAAAGAAAAAGGAAAACCTATTTTCCAAGGCCAGGTGCAATGAAAAATAGTTCTCCCCGCCCGCGTGAGTATTTGCTGTCTGCAGACCCACGCCAAGAGCACCATGGGCCCGTGCTCGCCGCGCCTCGAAGTAAGCCCGTCACCACCTCCTTTAACCGATGGAAAGGCAGATGCAGAGAGAAGTCAAGTAATTTTCCCAGGCCGCACAGCAAGGACAGCGCCGGCCAGGATGATCACCCCGGGGTCCGACCCAGAGCCCGCGCACCCACCCCCTGCCCTGCCAAGGGCTTCTTCAGCCTGAACTTAAGCAGACGATGCTTGAGCACAGGAGGCAATGTCCAGCAGCTGCCCCCTCCTTCATGGGGTGGCCCCAACACCCTGGCTGGTGAGCCATGAAGGCCAACGTGACGAGCTCTCACTCGCCTTTGCTCATGAAATCGGCAGAAAAGACTCAATAAACTCACGTTCTAGAATGTTCTAAAGAGCATTCCATATACACAGTCATATACCTTATGTGTGAAAGCCCAGTATCGGGAATCCTTGCTGTTCCTGAGTCTGGGATGTGTAAGTTCCATGGCTTGGATCAAGATCCTTAAATTCTCTGTGTCCGTTTCCTCACCTTTCAGACAAAAATACCTCACAGGCTGCTCTGAGGATTAAGTGAGAATCACAAGGACGGGAAGACGTAGAGCGTTGGCCACACGTAAGCACTTAAGGCCTCAGCCTAGGTGTTTATGCTCTATCATAGTTGTGCCCCGACTGCCTGGCTGGGGGGGCAGGTGTCTATGCCTCAGGGACGGGGCCACTGCTGAGCGACACACCGGGACCTGACACCCCCAGCCCCGAGAGCAGCCCCCGCCTGCCCCACAGCCTCCATTGGCTCTGAATGTTCCATCGAGAAGCTTCCTCCTGCCGGTAAACAAATACCATGTCTGCTGTGCCCGCCCACCTGCCCGGGGAAAATCAACCCTGCGGGACACCAGATCCCCGGCCCTGTCCTTGCAGAGGCGAGGCGCAGGGAGCAGCCGTGTGGGGTCCTGCAGAGCCACGCAGCATCCACGAGGCTCCTCCTCAGGTGAGCGGGTCTGCGCAGAACACGCCTGACGACCCTTACAAATGCCGGCGAGCTGAGTTAACGAGCAGAATGACAGTAACGGTGGAAACAAAACGAGCTCACGCCACTCTCCACGGCAGCAGCCAGAGGAAAACAAAGCCCAAGCCCTCAAAATTCTAAGACGCGAGCAGACCTATTTATCCGTGTCTCATTAAATACCTTGTTCCTTTGGAAAATAAATTCCCGTAATTCTTTCCCCAATTAGACCAATAAGCTACTACTTTAGTGTTTGTTTGTTTGTTTGTTTGTTGCTAAAAAGTTTTCCCAATCCTTCCGCACTCGCAGCTCTGAAACCAAACACCTACAGTTAGAAGCTTAACTAGGCAGGGACGAGGGTCTGAATTCCTTGGTCCTCTGTCCTTTCCCTTGGCCTCCATCTGGCCACCTCCTTGCCCGGTCCTCGTCCAGCACCATGGACAGGGGGTGGACCCGACCTAGGGTGAGGCCACGCTCCTCCTCTGACCAGTGGGTGGCCAGGGACAGCCCTGGAACAGGAGTGAGTCCCACTGGGAAGACTGGGAAGACGGGACAAACACATTTTGCCCAAAGGGACCCCCTTCTTGTCAATGCACAGGCTGCCTCACCACACCCCACTCCCACCCATGGGCCCCACAGACTCAGGGAAGCCCATGGTTGAGGGGAAAAGTTGGGACTTGGGCTCAGACCCACAGACCTGGGCTCAAATCATCCCACACATCCTGTACCCGTCCTTACCTCTCTGAACCCGTGTCCTGCCTGCAGAATGGGGTCTCAGTCGCTAGTCAGCTTTGCTGTGAGGCTCTGGTGCAAGGAAAGAGCCTGGCTCGGCGGCGCCCTGAGCGCTCCAGGCCTGATGCAGCCCTTTACCGAGGCTGCGTGCCACCCGAGGAGGCAGAAGAGAAGGGTCCCGCGTGCAGACCTGAGCCCCATCCTGGATGTGTCCTTACCCTGGGCCGTCAACAGAGAAAAATGGATTAACCTGTGTTTGATGAGGATGCTTTCTTACTTGCCAACTGTGATGCATCTTTCCAATATACTAACGCCCCTAATGAAGATGTGCACAAGATTAACACACGCAATTAGAAAAGAGAGCCTTTTTGTCTCCTTCGATACAGAATCAGCTTTTTATTGCACAATTTATAATATCTTCACATTTTCAAAGTCAAGGAACACAGAAAGGGGAACTCAGCATGCCAGAGTGTATCACGTATAATTATCTTTGGAGGAAAATGAAAACAAACGCATGAGATAAATCTCACTGCCCATTGAATAGTGAAAACCCACAAGAAACGGAAAAACGTCCGTAAGTTTGGGTTCACAACAAGCACCCTTGTAAATCGGCTTCATACACCCTTTGTGACCTTCAAGAATGTGGTGAAGTATCCTGGGCAGTATTTTTGACATGAAATAACAGCATTTAAGGAATCCATAATATCAGATTCTCAACGGGTTTCATAGGCTTGGCTGCCAAGGTCAGAAGACAGGCAGCGGGGAACACTGCCCTCGGCCGGCCGCAGTCCTGTGGGTGGGGAGGGGTCGGAGGGCACCGGACACCAGCCAGGAGCCCCAGGCTGCCCAACAGGCTGTGCCCATGACCACTCAGCTTCAAAGAGAGGACGCCTCCCGCCTGTGCATTGCCCACCATGGCCAGAGGATGGAGGGCACTGCCTCCCTGGCCACGAAGGAGGCCATCGTCCACCCGAACTGTGGGCCGAACCAACGATGCTGGGCTTTCTGGCCCCTGCAGCCGGACAGAGATCCTTTGCCAGCCACCATCTCCGAGACAGCCTGGCGCAGAGAGCTGCTGCCCAAGCACGGGGGTGCCCCTGGGCCTCGTGGGGGACACAAGAGGGCACAGCACCCACCAGCCAACTCAAGGGTCACAGTGGGCACTTAGTGACCCCCCAGCCCCTCAGAGCACCAGGCATGAGACACAGGGCCACACCTGCAAGAGTTACTGTGTTATCAGCCTGACATCTGCAAGTCCCCCACCATCACCACCTACAGGGAAGGGAGGAGGTAGAGTGGGGAGGGCAGGGGGAGGGGGAAAGAGAAGGGAGAGTGGAGGGTGGGAGGGGGTGAGAGATCAGAGGTGGGAGGGAGAGGGCAAGGGAGGAGAAAAGAGGGAGGGAGGGGAGGGAGGGGGAGGGAGGGCAGGCAGGGCCTTCGGGCACTGGGGCTTACCGAGAGAAACTATTCCTTGTGCAATTCTTAGAACAAGAGCATTAAAAATAACCTGTGGGAATTATTCTGACTTTCAAGAAGCTCTCTTAAAAGGCTACTTCCTCTCTCGGGAGGGTAAGATCCTTTCTTATGTTAAAATCTGGGGAAGACAAGAAAGCAGGTCTGTGGTTCTCTAGGGAAGGCTGCGGATTGTAGACACTGGGAGAAGCCCGGAGGCCAGTGTCCCTGGATCATTAGTCACCAGCAGAAGGGGATCCTGTGTTAGCTTTGGGGGCGGGGGCCGCTCAGGCCCTGGGGCGCCCCCTCCCCAGCCACAGGGACCCGGAGCAGCAGCCGACTGTACACTTAGGAGGGGAAGACGGTAAATCTCATGAGGTGTTCATTTTGCCATAAGAACGTAGAAAAATAGGTCTTTGAAAGCTTTAGGAGTGAGGGGGTGGTGAGCGGAGCCCCGGCCACCCCGCTGCGGCCCAGGGGAGGCGCTCACTCCTCCTGCCTTGCGGGACTTCCCGCTGTGGCTTCCCCAGGTCGGGCCCTCACCTCCACATCTTCTCTCTCAGGGACACTGGTGTCTCCCCCTAAGAGGCAAAGGTGGCCCCCAGGCCCCGTGGTCCTCTCCTCTCCCCGGGGACCCCACCCGGCCTGCAGCCAGACGGAGCAGGTGCCGCAGCAACAGGACCCAAACTCACAGCTCAGCAAGGAGGCTCAGGAGACCAGTCTTGCCTCCCCCCACCCCACCCCACCCCACCCCACGTCCCCCACCCCCCGCCGGGACCTGCCAGCAGCCCCCACCCCGTCCTTCCTCCAGGACACCAGGCCGCCCTCGCTCAGGGCTCCAGGTGGGAAGAGGGCCCTGTCCCGGGCAGCCCCCAGCCTCTGGGCCCCCTGGCTGCCCCCAAACAGCCCAGGGCCGACCTAGCTCTCCACGTTCGACACCTGCTCCGTACTCCGGGGCTGCTCCCAGTCAGCCTCCCACTGCGTGGGGTCCCCTCCACAGGTGCTAGAGCCCCATATGGTGTGCCCAGTACCTCCAGGCCCTCCTGGGGGACACAGGGGGGCTTCCAGCACGTCCCCCTCCCTCAGCTGCCCCAGAGCTTGCAGGGCCCCCACTCTCCAGGGTCGCATCCCGAGGAAGAGCTCCCATGTCACACGTGCCCTGTTCTGTCCCGACGTGGGAAACGAGGCAGAGGGACACGGAGCTGCAACTCCACGTCCTTACGACGTGCGGCCTGGCGGGCACCAGAGGGCGGAGGGGGGATCCTGGGAAGCTCCCAGCGTCCTAACGCAGGTGCCTCGCTGGGCGGACGCACCGCCTTGGCTGGACAACGGCCGGCCCGGGTCCAGTGGGCCTCCTGCAGCTCAGGGACGTCCTGCCGGGACGCCGCCCACCCCAAGGCCATGACTGCCCTGCTCCTCCCAATCCCAGCGGCTCCCCCGGCCCAGGGGTCCCGCCTCCCACTTTACAAAACCACTTTGTGCACCGAGAAGACTCCAGAACTCTTCCCCGCCACCGGCCCCAGGCCCCACCAGCAACACTACTCCCGGCACCACGTCCAGCCCCACGCGTCCTGTCCCGGCCCTCACTGCACGGCCGCGTCCATGACCTGTGGCCCAGAGGGGAGGCCCGGCCTGCGGGGCAGAAGCCGGATTCTCTGCCACAGAATCAGAGGCCCCACATCCTCAGGGACCCCATCCCGAATCTCAGAATCTCAGGTCCTCTGCCCCTGCCGCCGGGGCCCAGGACTCCAGCTGCTGCCAAGGTCGTCCCTGGGGACCACCTGCCCTTGAGTCCTCACATCCCCACATTCCCCCAGCGCCACCTGCTGCCGCCTCCTCCATCCACTAGGGCAGCATGACCTGGGTCAGGCCAGGCTCCCCCCACCCCACCCGACCAGAGGCGGGTCCTCACGGCCCACCCCCACATCTCACTTCAGAGGCTGCCGCTGGGGACGTGGAGAGTCCGTCCTGACCCGGACACCAGTGTGTAGGAGGTTTCCTAGGGACCCTCAGAGTAGGACCCCCCGGGGGAGGGGAGCAGGACAGGGGTGGGGGACAAGGCGAGGCCCCCCTGGGGAGCTCTGACACTGGGATGCCCTCCAGGGGGGCACCCAGGCCTGATGCTCCCGCCTAACCCCCCGGGAGGAGCATGACCTGGGGCATGCGGAGGGCAACTCCCCGGTTGGCTGCTGAGGGGCTGCCGTCAGCCCAGCCCTCCCACGGCTGAAGCCCTCCTCCCCAGCAGGAGCTGGGCTCACCACGCACCTCCTAGGAGGGCGTGGCCCTAGGACATGTCACCCACACAAGGAGCCACCTTGGGGAGCGGACAGGAGGCCTTAGTAATGGTGCGGGGGGGTGATGTGAGATGAGCCAGGGGACGCGTGGCCACCCCGTCTCAGTGACCTCACCCCGGGGCTCCATCAGAGCCACCACACTCAGTGCCCAGAGCCCTTCCTCAGTGTCTGCCTTCACCTCCCAGCCTCACTCTGAGAAACAGGGGCAGAGGTCACGCCCAGAGGTCACACCAGCAGCCAGGATGCCTTTGCCCCAGGCCACACCCCCACCCCGCACGTCCCCGGGCACCGGGCAGGCAGCCTCCTACCTGGGGCTGATGAGCAAGTTCACTGAGGGCTCACGTGCAAAGCTGACCAGGGTCCCCTCAAAAAATAATTTTTCTATTTTTTAAATTGTGGTAAAATATGCATAACATAAAAGGTACCGTTTTAGGCAATTTTGCAGGACACAGTTCAGTGGCACCAAATACGTCACACTGCTGTGCAGCCATCAGCACCGTCCACCCTCAGGACGGGCTCACCTTCCCAGCCGAAGCTCTGTCCCCATTAACCACGAGCGCCCGTCACCCCGACGCCACCGTCCACTCCCCGTCTACGTGGCGACGATGGAATCCAGCCGCACCTGCTCTGGGACCGGCTGATTTCCGCCTCGTGTCCCCCGTGGTGGGGCCCGCGTCCCCCGTCCCTCCCGACACTAGACAATCCTGCACTGCACGTGGGCGCGGGGGGCTCAAAAACAGAAGCCGGGCCTCGGCCGGTCTGCGGGTCACGCCTCCGGGGAGGGGTCTCCTCCTCCCGTCTTGCGAGCCACCGTGTCCTCCAGGCCACTCTGCCAGCAGCTTCCAAACTAATAAAAGCAAAGGGAGTTTTAGATCGCTCCTAATGCAATTATGGGACTTGTGATGCTCGCTTGAAGGAAGAGTTAATTCTGAAATACGGCGCTAATCTGTGCTCATCCTTTCCAGGGGAACCGCACGGCTCCACCCGGCTGGGCTCCCACGCCCCTCCTGCCCCCTGCCAGGGTCCCTCCCGCAGGGGACCAGCTGCCCCGCTGCAGGGGGCGACAAACGCTCTTCCTCTCAAGTGGAAGAAGCCCCCGCGCCCCCCGCCCGCTGGCACCCAGCTCCACCGTGGTCCTGGGAGCATCCTGGGACCCTGAGGCCGCGGCACGGGGCAGGGGAGGGCCCGGTCCCCAGGGACACGGAGGCTGTGAGGGGCCTCAACCCCAGGACACATGCTGCTTGCGGCCCTGAGCACCCGGCCTGCGCCTCAGTTGCTCAGTGCATTACGTGCTTTTGGCTCATCCCCCTAACTCATTTTCAGGGGTCCCCCCACACGGGCTGCCCGCACCGCACTGCACAGGCCCGAGCAGCCCCTCTGAGCTCAGTATGTGCAGGGGCCACTGAAGAGCGAGGCTGGCCTTATCCGGCGACCCCTGCCCAGAGGCCGAGCCCCTGGCTCCCTCGCCCCCTCACCAGGACCCCCACCCAACACCACCCTCTGCCCGCTGCCCTCAGGGACCTGGGCACCGCACCACTGCCCCTGCACCCTGGGCCCAGAGCCCCAGTCTGTCCCTGCCGTGCTTGTCTCTGCCTGGGGCCACCCCCACCCCGCCCAAGCCCTGGTCTGTCCCCCTTGCTCCTGCTCGGCCTGCACCCCCTTCGCTCCAGCGCACAGCTCTCCTCCCACGGCCCTGACTCTGCCAGCACACTGCCTCCCTGTGGGTGACTCCAAAGCCTGGGCCGGGGCCGGGGAGAGGGGGGGGGGGGCGGAGCAGGGCATCCCCATCCTGCCCCTGGGGAGCCTCAGACCTGGGGTCTAGGGCGCGACCTCCCTCTACCCCCATCCCAGTGCCGGCCCCTCCTGCGGTCCCACCACCACCTGGGGAGACCGTGGGGCTCTCTGCACCCCCCCAGCCAGGGAGGAACCCATTGGGGGGCAGTGGTCTCATCTCCCTCTCCCAGTCCGTCTTCCACCTCCCCAGCCACGTTCCCCCGCCCCTGTCCCCCAAACCAGGCTTTGTTCTGACCCGAACCCCATCTACCCTCCAGCTGGCGGGCTCTGCCCAGGGAGCAGAGGAGGCCGCTGTCCCCAGCACA
This sequence comes from Vulpes lagopus, assembly GCF_018345385.1. Lineage (NCBI taxonomy): Eukaryota > Metazoa > Chordata > Mammalia > Carnivora > Canidae > Vulpes > Vulpes lagopus. Next base: position 2,477,571 of record NC_054825.1, read on the forward strand.
GGAGTCTCTGGGAGGCGGGAGGTCAGACACCTGCTGGAAGGGGGGAGGGAGATGCTGGGAGAGGTAAACAGGATTAACACCCCAGAACGGTGCGTGCTGATATGCAAATACCTCGGAAGCTGACAGGCCTCGAGGCCACAGCAACTAAAACCTGATTTTTTTTTTAATTTTTATTTATTTATGATAGTCACAGAGAGAGAGAGAGAGAGAGAGAGAGAGAGAGTGGCCGAAACATAGGCAGAGGGAGAAGCAGGCTCCATGCACCGGGAGCCCGACGTGGGATTCGATCCCGGGTCTCCAGGATCGCGCCCTGGGCCAAAGGCAGGCGCCAAACCGCTGCGCCACCCAGGGATCCTGATTAAAGCAAAGTGTCGCTGATTCCACCCTCCGCAGTCCCTGTAAATCCTCCCGAGCCGGCCTCTGACTTCTAACAGCTCTACAGCCTGAGTCCGGGGAAAGGCAAGGGCACTGCAGAGAGCAGCTTCGAGAACGCGGCCCCCCTTGCTCTGGACGAAGCCCCCCCCCCCCCGCCCGGAGCTGGGCACGGAGGCCAGGACCCAACCCGGACGCCGGTCCCCGGCCGGGACGCCTCCCACCACCCGGGGTGCCGGAAACACGGAGTAAAAGTTAGAGGGTGTGTTGAGCAGCGACCGGGTGACCACGTCAGGTTCACGCCAGGTCCAGGGAGGTGCGTCCCTACCCAGTGGGTGCGGCCGCTCACAGCCCGATGCCTCTTAGCTCCGCCGCGTGTGTCACGCACGTACCTGGACGTCAGGACACCCAGTCGCTCTCTCCGTGTCCTGCGGCCCGGACCGCCCGAGAGCCACAGCGCGCCCGGGAGGGAGGAGAGACGTTGCTAGGACCGTCCAGGTGTCCCAGGAAACCTGCAGGCGAGACTCCCCCGCGGCACGTGCAGCCCGAGGGCAAAACGGGACGCGCTTCTCCGGGGTTCCACGGCCGCAGGAGGCACAATCTCACCGGCCACCCAACCGCTGTCCTTCTTACAGTAGGTCTTGATCTACGCTTGGCATCAGGAATTCCCGTGTTCACAGGAAGCCAAACCTGCTCCCCGGGAACCTGTCAGTGAGCAGCTGGCGTCGATCTGTGTGTGGCCGCTGGTGCTTCCGGGAGAAGGACGTCCCGCGCCCGGGCGGGCTCCGAGGGCGGCCGAGGCCGGAGGGTGGCACCTTCTCCGCGGCGTCCGCTCGGCGCGACAGACGGAACCGTCAGGTCATCGGTGTTCGTGGAGGAACTGGAGGCGTCACCATCTCTTTCCCTACAGAATTGTCTTCCGGGTCGAGGGTCTCAGCCATAAACCCTAAAAAGAAATCAGTTTTTACCTCCTAATAAAAGATTCTTGGTCCCTAGAGAAGAAAGCTCCCTCGAATGTGACCGGGTCCCGCCGACAGAGGGAGTTTGGAGCAGACAGGGAATGTGGGGGGCTGGGGAGCTTCTTCTCCACTTCAGGGCCCATGAGGCCCCCCGGCCTGGGGAGGGGCAGCCTGGTGAGCATCAGCGGGAGCCGTTGCCCCCAGGAGGGCAGGCCCAGACGCCCCAAAGGCCTCCCTCAGTCTGGAGCCTCTGGGGGGGGGGCAGCTACTCACGGAGCTTGGCCACGTCCACGGAGTGGGGACCAGGTGTCCCATCGTGGCCCACATGCCCGCGGGTCCTCATAGGATCCTGTCACGGAGAACAGTCACTCCAGAGCAGGGGACGGACGCAGCATTCTGCAAGGTCACGCGCCAGCATCTCGGGGTCTCTCCTGGACCACACTCTGCTGGCGGCTGCAGACTCCGGCGGGAGCTCCTGCCCCAACTCCCGTGCGCGCTCAGGTGCTGGCATGGCATGGCATCCCGGGGGGCATCCCGGGGGTGTTGACAGGAACACAGACGAGACACGTTGGAAACAGGCTTCTATCTGCTCGCACACGCACATGCCTGTCCTCCCAGATGCTGATGGGGACACCAGCACCTGCTCTGTCTCTGTCACTCAGCTGCTGCCCTAGGTCGGGAAGGCAGGTCCCACCTCTCCCCCCTGCAACCTGGCCCCTGTCAATGCACCTTTGCAGCCCCCTAAGGGACACAGTCTGTCTCTGCCCTTGGAACTGGGGTGGCTTTGCGGAGTAAAGGTCAGGCTACCAGCCTCCGCCTGGGCTCCAGAGGCGCCCACTTCCTCTCTTGGACGCTGCGACATGGCGAGAGCAAGCCCAGGCTGGCCAGGGGGAGGATGAGAGGCCCCACAGAGCCCAGCCGGGTCAGCCAGCCCCCAGCCCAGCCCACGCACCCCATGTATGTGAGACCCCTCCCGAACCCCCGTGGGTAGCAGACACACGAGGGCGCAGACAGCCAGACAGAGGGAGTCAAGGGACACGGTGCTGTTATTGTGGCCACAGACAGTTGATACAGGGGGTGACAAGAAACTTGTCCTATAGGGCAGCCCGGGTGGCGCAGCGGTTTAGCGCCGCCTGCAGCCCAGGGCGTGATTCTGGAGACCCAGGATCGAGTCCCATGTCGGGCTCCCGGCATGGAGCCTGCTTCTCCCTCTGCCTGGGTCTCTGTCTCTCTCTTTCTCTGTGTCGCTCATGAATAAATAAATAAAATCTTAAAAAAAAAAAAAAAGAAAGAAAGAAACTTGTCCTATTTACACAAAAGCATAACTAACACAGAGCACTCCCAGAAAGAAGTGAGTCCTATTAAATCACCAGGCTGCACAGGGTGGCGTGGGCCTGGCTCCCCCACGTTGGAAACTGGGATCCTGCTGTGATCACCAGGTAAGTGCACCTGTCGGGGCGCAGCCTTGAAACGGAACCAGTGAGATGGGATCAAGGTTGGTGGGTCACATTGGCACTGACACGCTGACCCCAAACTGCACGATGCCCCTCACGGGGAACAAGCTGAGGGCACCAGCATTCTTCTACGTTGTTTCTTACAGCTGCGTGGGAACCTACGACCAAGTTGTGTCGAGGCCCCACGGGCCAGCATGTGCACAACAGGCTGGAGCAGCCCCAACGGCACGCGGAGGCCGGGCAGCTCCTGCAGGAGGCCAAACCCTGGGGAGACAGAAGCCAGAAGAGTCAGAGGGTGCGTGTGGACCCACGGGGGCCTCTGGGGACGGCAGGAGGTGGACAGCCTGAGGAAGCGAGGATCCGGAGGGCGGTTGGGCTTTGGCAGCAGGGAAGAGGGAGGATGCCCAGCGTCCGCGCCGGGTGCCAGGGTGGATTGCCCCCAAAGCAGCAGAATCTTGTACAGAAATACACCAAACTTTTAACTTTGATAGGTCATTTGAGTTTGGGAACAAGTCTACTTTGCCAAAATGAGTCTTCCCTCTTTAATTAAAATCCTTTATTAACTGCCAAGCTAATAGCGTCCCCCAAAACAGACAAGATAATGAGCCCACATCCATCAGCCCAGGCGGGATGCAGTCCAAGCAGGCGGGGGTGAGGGATGAGAGCGGGTGGGGGTGCTCGGGAGAGGGGGCCGGGCCCCCAAGGACACGCCTCCCCTCGGCTGTGAGGACGGCAGTCCCATTTGGGGCACAAACTGTGGATGTGTCTGACGATCCCTGAGGGACACACGGGGCCCAGGGGTCCTCCCGCCCATAGCTTTGCAAAGTCACATTTTCCTCGATGGCCCCCATACTGCTGGCCAGTGGGAGACTGTGTGCATGCCCGATGGAGGCCTTGTGGGAACACAGGGCCCTGGTCCAGCAGGTCTGAGACTTGCTCTTGGTCTGGGCCAGGCTGAGCAAGAGCAGTGAATATGGCAGGTTTGTGCTGCCGGCGGGAGCTGGGCCTGCACCCCAGGAGCCCTGGATGTAACCCCAGACAGGGAGCGAGGTCAGAGAGAAGGGGTAGGAACACCCGGGGTGGCCACCCGTCCAGGCTTGGTCCTCCCCAGCACAGGGCCATGGTGCCGTGACTGCCCACCTGCCTGCTCCGGGCCCCCGTGATGGCCCTAACCCCATTTCTTTCACTTCATTTGAAATAGTCCAAACAGACAAGACCAGAGACCCATATCACAAAAGCCATGTCTACACCACCAGCCTTACCCAACCTTAAAACCGTATCTCTCCTACCTTTATGTCTAAACTAAATACCCACAAGTCCACACTGACAACGCACCAGTGACTGGACAAATAGACGAATGGAAAGAAGGGGAAAATGTCCCAAAATTTCCATGTAGAAGAATTCCAAGCAATGCATTAAATACTCCCCATGAAGATGCCCCCTTCAGTGTGGGTGCGTGGTGACTCCCTTCCAAAGACCACAGTGGGACCCACGGGGGCTGGACTCCGCACCTCCACAGGTGATCAAGGTGAAGGGCAGCAGCGGCGGGCCACGTTGACAGTAGGGATCCTCTGCTAGGATGTGAGGAGGAGCTCACTTCACCTCCGGGACTTCCTCCCCCAAACCCACCGCCCCATCTAATCACGACAAGCCCTCAGGCAAACCCCGATTTCGGAGCGACATCTTCCGAAATACCTGGCCAGACTCTGGAGACTGCCGAGGTCATCAGAACAAGGCCAGCCTGAGAGGTCGCCGGGGACAAGCAAGCGCTGAATGGGATCCGGGGGCAGAAGAGGACAGGGGGTAAGACCGAAGGGACTCGGGGAAAGTGTGGGCTTCAGCTGCTGATGCTGTAGCAATACGAGCTCCTTGGTTATTGGAAATGGACCCCAGGGAGGTCGGATGCTCCAACAGGGGACACCTGCCGTCCGCCTGCTCAGTGTTTCCCTAAATCTGAACCTAGTCTAGGAGACAAATCTTGATTTTAAAATCTAAGCTCAGGGGGATCCCTGGGTGGCGCAGCGGTTTAGCACCTGCCTTTGGCCCAGGGTGTGACCCTGGGGTCCCGGGATCGAATCCCACGTCGGGCTCCCTGCATGGAGCCTGCTTCTTCCTCTGCCTGTGTCTCTGCCTCTCTACCTCTGTGTGTGTCTTTCATGAATAACTAAATAAAAATATTAAAAAATAAATAATAAAATAAATAAAATTAAAATAAAATAACATAAAATAAATAATAATAAAATAAATAAAATAAATAAAATAAAATAAATAATAATATAAATTAAATTAAAAAATAAAATAAATAAAATAAATAATAATATAAATTAAATTAAAAAATAAAATAAATAATATAAATTAAATTAAAAAATAAATAAAATAAAATAAATAAAATAAAATAATAATAAAACAATAAAATAAAATAATAATAAATAAAAATAAAATAAATTAATAAATAAAATAAAATAAAATAAATAATAATATAAATTAAATTTAAAAATATAAAATAAAAAAATAATAAAATAAAATAAAATAAATAAAATAAAATAAAATTAAATTAAATTAAATTAAATTAAAAAATAATAAAATAAAAAAAATAAAAAAAAAATAAAATAAAATAAAATAAAATAAAATAAAATAAAATAAAAAACAATAAAAAAATAAAATCTAAGCTCAAACGGTGCCACGTCCCCAGGGCGGGCCAGCGCCTGTGCGCTCCCGGTCCTCGCGCGCCCCCTGGTGCCCGGCGGCCTTCCTGCGGGCGGCGCGGGTCGGGCCGGATCGTGGTGTGCAGCGCCCCCGCGTGGACACGTGCCGCCCCGCCCGCCCGCCCCTGGGGTCCGAGCTCGCGCCCACCGCTCGACGCGCCGCGGGGGGACCGTCTCCGGACGTGGCAGTGCGCGCCCCTCCCCGCCCGCCCCCTCCGGGGTCCCCCGGCCCTGCCGCCGCGGGCGCGGGGAAGCTCCGCAGCGGCGCCCGCCGTCACCCGCCCGGGGGTGGAGGCCGCGGCGCCCCCGAGACCCTGCGGCCGCGGCCGGGCCGCACCCGGGACCCGCCAGGAGGGGGCGCACGGGCCTTACCTCGCGGACGGGCTCGCGCCGGGCCGGGCCCCCACAGAGTCGGCGCTTCTGGCCCAGCCCGGGGGCGGGAGCCCGGAGCCTGCGCACTCCCTCCCCGCGCGGCCCGAGCCTGCGCACCAGCTGCGCCTGGGCCTGGGGCGCGCACCTGGCGGGGGGCACCTGGCGGGGGGCACCTTGGGGGGGGCACCTGTGCGGGGGGCACCTTGCGGGGGGCACCTTGCAGGGGAAACCAGTGCGGGGGGCACCTTGCAGGGGGCACCTGTGCGGGGGGCACCTTGGGGGGGGCACCTGTGCGGGGGGCACCTTGTGGGGGGCACCTGTGCGGAGGGCACCTTGCGGGGGGCACCTTGTGGTGGGCACCTTGCGGGGGGCACCTGTGCAGAGGGCACCTTGCAGGGGGCACCTGAGGCCGGAGCAGGAGGCGGACCCCGCGGCCAGCCCCACACTGACCAGACTCAGCTAAACACTGTCCCCCAGGTGGCCAGCCGGCTGCGTCCGTCAAGATCAGGGGACGGCATCATTGCACCGTTTCTTCCACTTCATTTAGAGCCTTTTTTTTTTAATTGGAGTTCAGTTTGCCAACATAGAGCATATCACCCAGTGCTCATCCTCAGGGCCCGTCACCCAGTCACCCCACCACCCGCCCACCTCCCCCTCCACTGCCCCTAGTTTGTTTCCCAGAGTTAGGGGGCACCTATGGTTTGTCTCCCTCTCTGATATTTTCACTCATTTTTTCTCCTTTCCCCTTTATTCCCTTTCACTATTTTTTATATTCCCCAAATGAATGAGACCATGTGATGTTTGTCCTTCTCCAACTGACTGACTTCACTCAGCATCACACCCTCCAGGTCCACCCATGTCGAAGCACATGGGGGGTGTTTGTCGTGTCTAACGGCTGAGGAATATCCCACTGTCCACACAGACCACATGTGGCTACTGTGGACGCTGCTGCTATGAACATCGGGGTGCAGATGTCCCAGCATCCGTATCTTTGGGGTAAATCCCCAGCAGTGCCATTGCCGGGTCGTAGGGCAGGTCTGTTTCTACCTCTTTGAGGAACCTCCCCCCAGTTTCCCAGCGTGGCCGCACCAGGTCACATTCCCACCAGCAGTGCAGGAGGCTCCCCCTTCCCCGCATCCTCGCCAACATGTGTGGTTTCCCGCCTTGTTAATTGTCCCCGTTCTCACTGGGGTGAGGTGGGATCTCAGTGTGGTTTGGATCTGTATTTCCCTGGTGGCCCGTGATGCGGGGCACGTTCCCATGTGCTTGGTGGCCGTGTCTGTGCCTTCCTCGGTGAAATGTCTGTTCGTGTCTTCTGCCCGTTTCATGACTGGACTGTTTGTTTCTTGGCTGTTGAGTCTAGTAAGTTCTTTATGGATCTTGGATCCTAGCCCTTGATCTGATGTGTCATTTGCAAATCTTCCCCATCCTGCAGGTGGTCTTGCAGTTCTGTGGACTGTTTCTTTCGCTGTGCAGAAGCTTCTTATCTTGCTTGCACACAGGAGTAGAGGGTCACTGCAGAGTCTGGCTGCTCCCGGGCGGCCCCAGGGCATGACCCCCGTGACCCATCCCGGGACCTAGCAGCTCCCGCAGGAGGCAGGAAAGCCTTGCCCTGAGCAGCGGGGCTCCCTCTGACCACACCCGGGGAGCCCTGGGCCAAAGCCACCCCCCGAGGCCCAGGACCCCATCTCCGCCCTGAGCCGGGCACTAGCTGGAGGATGACCACTCGCTGTGCCCCAGGCAGGCGCGGGCTCGGCGCCTCGGCTGAACCCCGGCTCCCCCACTCTGCTTCCCCGGGACCTGGGTCCTCGCAGCGCCCGGCCTTCCGAGGGGGGCAATCCCGTGCTAACCAGTCCCCCTCCCCCGCGGTGGGAGCAGCAGCCGGCCCTTGCCCCGACCTCCGATGCCAGCTCCGCACGCAGCCCAGCCGGGGCGCGCACAGGCTGCCCTCCGCCCTGCCCAGCGCCCCGGCCCCCAGCTCAGGGAGGACGGAGCCGGTCAGAGTCGGCGGGCGGAAGGCTGGACTGTGCAGGCAGAGGCCCCGGGGCCACATGCAGGGCCGCCTGGTACCGTGCGACCCGGGCCAGCGTCCACAGGGTTGACGGGGCCACCACGCAGCGTGGCTGTGAGACCTCGTGGTTTATCGTGTCCGGTATCGCGGGCAGGCCTGACACGCACAGCGGCGAGTGTGGCGCTGAACCACCGACACAGGAAACGCACGCGGGGGATGGAGGGGGTTACGCGTCCGCTTCTCTAGTGAACAGTGTGGACGGAGTTCGGAGAGGAGGATCCTTGGCAGGGCGGTGGCTGCGCTAAGCGGCTGAGAGCAGCTCTAGGGAAGGGCACCGGCCTCAGGGACCCATCCCCACGGTCCACGGCCCTGCAGTCAGCGCCCAGCCCTGCTCCCCCGCCTTGAAATCCTTTCCGACTCTGTCCTTGCACTTGGGTTGCGTAGGAGGAGCGTAGTGGGGTAATGGGGTGTGCGCGTGAAGACACGTGTAACACGCAGGGCCACTGTGCTCCCCGCCACCCCCCACAGCATTCCTGACGCCCCGATGCCCAGGAGGGAGGCCAGGGGGACTCGGAGCAAGCCCAGGTGAGCATGTCACCCTACCGTCGAGCAGCAGCGAGCACGTGGCCCCGAGCAACCGTGTTTTCCCTTCAAACCAGAACTCGCTCCGTGCAGAGGGAAGCAAGGGAAACCTGTCTCTGGAACTACCCATTCCAGGGAATGAGGCATCAGTTCTTTCAGCTTCTATCCATTCCCAGAACCCAACATCTGAAACACACATATAAAGAAGGAGTTTGTCTGCAAAGAACCAAGTTATTTTTTTTTTTTAGATTTTAATTTATTCATGAGAGAAAGAGAGAGGCAGAGACACAGGTAGAGGGAGAAGCAGGCTCCATGCAGGGAGCCCAACGCAGGACTCGATCCCAGGACCCCAGGGTCACACCCTGAGCCCAAGACAGATGCTCAACTACTGAGCCACCCAGGTGCCCAGAACCAAATTGCTTTTATTTAGGAAAAAGAAGTTTGGGTTTTGGTAACAAGTACCAATTGTGAAATTTAAGAAAACAGATTTTAATTAAAAATTAAATCAGAAATTGTTCCATATTTCAATTTTAAGCCTTTAACGTCTCCATCTGTATGATGCTTTCCAAGGAGATGAGGGATGATGACCTAAGTCAGGAGTTTCCAATGGACTGCAGTTGTTTTATTGATCAATTAAACTTCATATGACTAGTATAACTAGTTTTAAGTTATTAAAATGAGATTTTCAAGTTATGAAAGCATACTATTTTTTAAAAATCAATCTCAAAAAACAAAAAAAACATTTTAAAAAATCTATCTCAATTTCCAACTCCTCAATATGATTTTTGCAGACTGAAAATGGAAAATCGTGGTTTTCATCCTTTTTGAGCACGTCAGCCATCAGTCAAGTTTTTTTTTTTTTTTAATTTTTATTTATTTATTATAGTCACAGAGAGAGAGAGAGAGGCAGAGACACAGGCAGAGGGAGAAGCAGGCTCCATGCACCGGGAGCCCGACGTGGGATTCGATCCCGGGTCTCCAGGATCGCGCCCTGGGCCAAAGGCAGGCACCAAACCGCTGTGCCACCCAGGGATCCCCAGCCATCAGTCAAGACGGATGGGACCAGGAGTTCCTGGCGGAGGCCAGCACCTCGTGGCTCCACACGCCTCACCGGGCCCACGGGACATGGAACCGTCTAAGCTGTCACGTGGGCAGAGCCAACCCTCCATCCTGTTCTCTTCGTGAGGCCTCCTTCAACCCTCGGACCTGGAGTCACTTGGTGCAGCGGGAGGGAGGGTCACCTGTCCTGACACCGGCAGAGGGGCAGCCCCAGTGAGAGCAGCCTGTGCTCCTCACCACGCGCATAAGGCAGTGGGATTGTGCACTCTCACTGGGGAGGCCTCACGGCAGCAGGGGGCCTCAACCTTGAGACACACAATCCTGGATGGGGACCCCAGCTCCAACCCTACAGCTGCACCCTTGAGCTGGTCTTGACATATCCTGAGTTCCTTGTTGCACAGAATTCCCAACTCCTCTCATTGGTTTGGGTTTTTTTTCCCATTTTTGGTTAGGAAACAAAATCAGAGCTTAAAAGGGAGCAGGGGAGGTGTCCATTCCTAGAGGCTTATCTCCCTAGGTAGATGCCAAATCCCTAAGAACACTTCCCTGGGAAGAAACTTAACTCTAGCCTGGACACACAAGTGAAGAGGAGTTACTGCCTTCCTCTGGGCCTTTCTGGAAGGGCGGTCTTGATGATGCGGCTCAAGAGGCCAGTCACAAGGCCAGCTGTCCCCTGCACCTTGCAGATGTAACCGCCTGCCAAAGCCCCTTGGGGCCCCACGATGAGCTCCATTTTACAGAGACAAAAGCACAGGGAGGCAGCTAGCAGGCAGAGCTGGGGTTGCAGAGGGCCCTGCTCCGCAAAAGCTTATCAGCGCGCCTCCAACTGCAGTGCAGCTCAGCCCTGCGACCCACACACATACCCCTACTCCCTCTGAAACATCCAAATTCGCTAAAACCCTCCCACAGCACCTGCCTGGAGTCTCTCCCAACAAAGCCTGGACAGGGCAACATCCCAATGACATGGTCACTTACCCTGTGGGCTCAACCATCTCTCAAGCACTGGGAGTAACCTTCCCTAGGATCTATAGATCGGAGAGAGGATTTCGATTTTGACAAAACTGGGACGCCTGAGTGGCTCAGTGGTTTAGCAACTGTCTTTGGCCCAGGGCGTGATCCTGGAGTCCTGGGATCAAGTCCCACATCGGACTCCCTGCATGGAGCCTGCTTCTCCCTCTGCCTGTGTCTCTGCCTCTCTTACACTCTGTGTCTCTCATGAATAAATAAATAAAAATCTTTTTTAAAAATGACATAACATTACTATAAGGGTAGTCTCCATTTTTATTACAAAATAAGACCTGGGACTGCCTACAGAACTTGAAGTTCAGTGGGGCCCAAGAATCACTTGCCTTGCTCATAAAGTATACCTTAATAAAACCAGGTTAGGAATACCTAAACCGGTGTGTAGGAATGAGATCCCTGACCTTCCCAGTGTCTAGCTGGAAACACCTATTAGAAATATGCACACTGCCACTCCAACATTCCTGGAGCCGATGAAGCCAACCATTTACAGAATTTAACCAAGTGACAACTCCCCAAATACTGAACACTCACCCTAACTCAAACTGTGATGCTCAACCAAGGATGACACCACTGAGGTCTTGCATCATGCAAGATTCACCTGCAGGAAGGGAAGGTCATCCTACACTGTGTGAGCATTCACGTTATCAGAACCACCATCCTAGGCCAGAACGGTGGTTCCCAAATTGGAGATGGGCATTTGCTAAAACGTATGCATTGTATTTATTTAAATATGCATTAGGAAAAAAAAATGAGCTTATCAAATCTGTGATAACAAAGATATTCTAGCTTAGGGTAAGGTGAAGCTAAAAGCTGACCTGTTTGGCAGGTGGCGCTTGCAGACAGAACGAACGTCACAAAAGCACTATGTGATGCTTTCAGCATGGGACACAAGATACGAGAAAATTATGCACTGTTGTTCTTCCGTGGTTCATGGCATCCCCAACACCAACGGCTTAAAAGTTTGTTACAATTCCATTTCCATCTACATTTTAAAGGTTTCACTTATGCAATGATTTGTTTTAAATGGAAAAAAGAAATTCATGGGCCAGTGCCCAAAGAAGCCCCCTCTAATTACACACGCTGGCAAGGAAAGCCATCATGATGGCATCCTCCGACAGGATGTGAGAAGGCCATGTCCACCTTTGGGATTTTGTGCAGACTCCCCTCTGTAACATACAACAGAAGTCAGCTCTCTCCTCCACACAGTCCAATGGAACACAGGGACACCCAGGTGCTCGTGCCCCGGTGAGAGGCTAACTTCACTCTGGTTTCTTCTCGTGGAAGCCGCTGACTTTTGCACCTCTTTCCTTACCACCACCAGACATTTCTGTGGAGCCTCGACCACCCAAACTGGCAGACTGGGGAAATCTAATAAAGGGAACATGTGTCATGAGCACTGAAAAACGTCTAAGAGCCGTGGAGGCAAATCCAGCCACCACCTTAATTCATGCCCAAAGGTCTAATGAGCAACTATTCTGTAAATATGTGAGATTCAGGATCAAAACTCCTACTGAAATTTTCATGGACCTCAGGATGCTCTCAGCCTATTTAAGGGCTAAATCAGTGCTTTCAATATAATGATTAAAATAAATTGTGGTGCTTAACCCAAACTGAGAGCCTCTCATGCCTCTGCCCCAGCCCCCCTACTGCCCCAGCCTCCAGATCTTCTCCCTGTCGTGAAGCACATGAGGGTAGGAAAACACTCATGAGAACCCATCTTCCTCTGAGCTGCCGCTTGCCACCATGCCCCTGCTACCTTCTGAAATGAGTCTCCGAATCTGCAGAGCCCTATGTCGCTTCTGCAATCTCACCAGGGCCATGTGCAGGGATGCTTTCAGAAACAAATTTTCAGATGAATTTTTCCAAGCTGTAAGGAGATCTTTGGCCATTGAGGGGAGCCACTGGTTTGGTCTATGAGCTGTTCTAACTACGATTATGCATTTCAGAAGCCATCACCCTCCTTCTGCATCTTCTGAAGCCTGTCTATTTCTCAGCTGCTTCATTCCCACATATTATGAAAAGAAATTTAAAGTAGATTACTATATATTTAACATCACTGTAAAAAAATGCAGCTTTTTTACACAAGTATTTTTAATCGGATTTGAAGATGTTTATTGCATTGTGTTCGGTGAAAAACAAACAAAACATACATGAATTTAGCACGAGCTTGTGGAATACACCGACTCTAACTGGGTGAGCAGCAGTCTCTGAGAACAGAGTCGTGAGCGTCCCCACCATGACGAAGTGTTTCCTGTAACAGTTGGGCACCGAGCATAACAGTCCCTAGTTCTCCCCTTTCAGCACGGGCAGCAGCTCACCATTGTCTTTCAGTTCCTAACAACAAAAACAGAAAGCAAAAATAACACGTATAGGTAAAGTCAAAAAAATGGAAGCGTCCAAACCATCTCAGATTGCATCCAAATCCGAGAGCCTGTGTGTTGGATTGAAACTCCAGTCTACCAACACACGGAAACCAAATACCACACCATAAAAACTGAGTGTGCCATCAGATTACAAAATTGAAGGTAGAAGGCACTCAAAAACCAACAGGTATTTCAGCATTAACGCACAAGGCAATCCGAGCAACCCAATGACGCCTTCTATTTAAACACCAGCAGTAAACAGGAGGGACAATGGTGAGTGGTGTGCAAACACAAATGTGGAAGAAAGCAGCAATGGGATGTTCAAGTCCACTCAAGTGCAATACACAGGACACCTACAGGCCCAAGGGTGGCACACAGACATCACGATGCCAACCCAAGCTGGAAAGGCTACAGTACTAGTACAAAGTGTATGTGAAAAGGCCAAAAACCACTTAAAAAAAGATATAAAAATCCAGAAATATTTTCTGCTATCTTTCAGATTCAGAATTTGGAACACAGCTATCCAATTTAAAATGTGACAATAAATGGAAAATGAGACTTTCTAGCTTGAGATAAACATTTCATTTGATGCAAATTTTCAGGTCATTAGTAAGCAGCATGAATATCAATCTTTATAATAAAGCCACTAAAATCCATTTGGCTCCTCTCTGGTTAAACCCTAACAGGTGTGATTCTGTCACACAAATCCAGACAACACCCGGCGAGGTCTAGAGCTCTCCTACCATCACCCATTAGCAAGCAGACATCCTACTGCACTAAAGGAGCAGACAAGGTGTTTCTGAGCCCATGACCCGGAGCGCAGGCGGCCAGGAGAGGCCCGCCGCCCGCAGGCAGAACCTGGACGCCACAGCTGTGACACCACTTCTCTAGCTCGGGGTCCCCTCATCTCAGGGCTGGGCGGATAGCCTAAGCACGAAGGCACACGGCGGGAACGCCGTGGGACCCTCCTAACCGGCACTGCAGCTAATGAGAGCTCACCTGATCCAAACATCCTCACTCTGCACAAATACTCTACACCAGTGAACTGGGCACGGAGTACTATTCATCAGCCGCTTTTTCTCACGACACTAGATTGGCCGAGTCGTTGAATACTGGGTGACTCCTTTATTCAACCATTCAACAAAAAATACCCTCAATGCTCCTAAAGGCCAGCCAGAACTCATTCAAGTAGAACATCACTGATGTTTCCAGGGGACGAAAGATGAAGAGCTCAGTTCTGTAAGAAACAGCCCAAAGGGGCAAAACCGAAGAACTGTCCCCAGCTATCCTCTCAGGGGAAGATGTTACCAGTATCGCAAATTTCCACATGTGTGTTTAGCAGGTGAACGGCAAGAGTCCTATAACATCCTGTTACAGACCTAAAGAAGTGGCCCATGAAGCTCAGCTTTAGAATTAAATGAGATTTATTGATCGTTATCTTCCCAAGAGTTAGCAATGGCTAAGGTACAGGCGATAAAATACTCAGACAACAACAGGCTCGGGAGTATCTGGGGTTTGAAGATTGTCTGTGTCTTAAACAAATAAAAAGTATATATAACATAACAAATGCAGACGTGTTTCTGTTGCTTCAGGGCTATTCGAGAGCTACTATGTTAAACCTTTTTTTCTCCTCCAAGAATGAGGTGAGTTTACTAGGAAAAATGCCTCACTCACTGTGTTACAAAGTGTGATGTCAAGTGGGGAACACAGGCAGCAGGAGTTACAACCACAGGCTGCGCAGCCTGTGCTGACAAAGCGTCCTGGCACACAGGGCCGATGTCACTCACCCTTGGGCTGGAGTCCTCTCTCATTACAAAAACAGGAGTTAAAACTTCTTTTAAAACAGAACTAGAAGCAGTTACCTACTACTTATTTTCCACTTATAACGTCAGACATCTGACCTCAGAGAAAGTTCTCTAACCAGTACTACAGACACAGAAATGGTAGCACAGGGTCAGAAGTGATAGGAGGCCAGGAAGGAAAAGAATCAAGGAAGCCCCACAGTCACTGTTCAATACAAAATTATAAATTTTTTTTTTTAAGATTTTATTTACCTGACAGAGAGAGAAAGCACATAAGCAGGGGTAGGAGTACGGAGGGAGAGAGAGAAGCAGAATCCCCTCAGAGCAGGGAGCCCGACACAGAACTCGATCCCAGGACCCTGAGGTCATGACCTGAGCCAAAGGCAGACACTTCACCAACTGAGCCCCAGGTTCCCCTAAAATTATAATTTTTGAACATACCAATATTTTCCATCTTTAAGGTACCCGATAAACTCCAACCTTACCTTAACAATATCCAGACCTCCAACAAGCTCCCCTTTCACATACAGCTGAGGGTACGTGGGCCAATTGGAGTAGGTTTTTAATCCCTGCCGGACCTATGGAAACAAGAGGAACTCTGAAACCTTACTATTGGACCCTAATGAGTAAACTAAAGACAAAGGACAAGAAACATAAAACACAGAACTTACTTCTTCATCCTCCAATATATCAAATGTCTCATATTCGACACTATAAAAAGGAGAAAACATTTTAATAGGAAATGGTTTTATTAAACAAAAATTTTAAAACCTACTTGGTGTTTTAAAAATTGTCAAGAAAAATAAACTGGTTGCTACTGACATTTACTGTGGAAAATAGACATGACTTTACTTCTCAATCTGCTGGTACCACACAGAACAATTCAGCCCAAGACACAAATATATCTGGATTTTTCTCTACAACACTGGGTTAGACAGGGACTAGCAAACTTCTTCTGAACAGGCAAGACAGTAAACATGTAGACTCTGTAGGCCACAGTCTGCTGCAGCTGCTCTACTGGGCTACATAGCACAGCAGCAGCCTGACAAGGAAGACAGTGGGTGAGGCCATGTGCCAGTAAAACTTTACTGACAGAAGTAGGTAGCAGCTGCAGTGTGCCAACCCCCAGGTTAGACTTGTACCCAAAGTTTACACAAGTCTATCCTTACTTAACACGGCATTTCCAGCCCTCATCCCTGGGGCTGCTGCTTCTGACCTAGTGGAAGCTGCTCAGGGAGCAGAAGGGAACAGCTCTGATGCCCATGGACACCCATGGCTGGCCCAGAGGCTCACCAGCCAGGACAACTGCACTGCCAACAAATGCTACCTTATGGAGGTGTGCTTTCTCACATGAAAACAAACTTATTTCAGAACACACATGCTGTTGTCGATATGCGTACACAGGGAGAGTGGTACGGCCTGATGCTGAATAATCAATACCACTTGTATAATGAATGCAAAATCATTCACTGCTGCACAGAAACCCAACCATATCTGCTGGGAAGGATGCCACTATCAGGTGGTCAAGGAAGGAGTATGAATGTAGGACTCCCACAGGGACACTGGGTGTATGTGCGGTCCTAAAAACTGGCCAAAGAGAATGCCACATATAAAAAATAAATTTTGGTTTCTATAAAACCAAAACCACTGTCGTAGGGAAATCTTCACTTAGTAGACAAGTTTCCAAAGAAAACTGTCCATGCTACAGAAAACAGTCAAAAAAAAAAAAAAAAAAATGACAGGATAATTCAGCACCAAGTACCAAAACAGGAATATCTGAAAGAGCAAAAGAAGATTAAAACAAAAAGATCCAATGGAACTCTCCCTTCAGCCTGAAGTAAAGGAGGCAGATCCCAAACTGAACAGTGTGATGAAAATAATGAGTTACAGAACTACCTCCGAGGGGGCTCCAAAGGGGGCCCAGGCCCACACGCCCATAGATGTGTGAATGTCATCATGATCGCCAAGGCATCTCCTAAGAGTTCCTTGTAAAAAAGGTTCCTTCAAACCTCAATGTACAATCCATACACAGCCCCTGCAGGCACGAGTCACAGGGCCAGGAAGGAGAAGTAAGTGTAAGAGTGCAGGGGGCAGGAATAAAAAGCCAGGAGCTTCTTCTCCACAGACTGATAGCTCTTAGCAAGATGACGTTCTGTTCAAGCTAAAGAGGCACAGAGGTTCCCACGGCCCTGCTCGTGGCAGAGCCGACTGTGAAGGAATCCTGCAGCCAGGAGCACTCCATCTGTCCCCAAAGCCGCCTCTCTGCTCTGGGATAACCAGGACTTGCAAATCCAAACAGCATCAGACAGATACGGGGTAGATGCAAAGTTACGGAGACTTTCCACCAAACACATGAGCTGAAATGAAATGGCCCGATGCCGTCATACCATCACAACCTTGTGGAGGGACACGCCAAGGGGACACACTGTCACTAGGGACAGGTGAACTACGTGTATCATGCCGGGGAGCTGTCACAGAGGGATGACGGAGAAAGGGGGCTGTAATAACTGACGGCCAGAAACCAGCCATCTCCCATATGTCCTCGGGCACAGTGAGGAAGGGGCAGCCTAGAGGCCAAACGACAAAAGACTCTCTAGACTCTCTCTCTGTGAAATGTCACAAGCTTCTTTTGAAGAAATCAATCATTTTGCTTTTTATGTCCCTAGAGTGATATTTAACATGTACTACTCAACTGAGTACTTTCAACCCTGCCTATGAATATCTAAATATTTCAAAACATTACCTTTCCCATAACTTCATAGGTTTAGTTAATCTATTTCAAACTATGGCTAAAATACTTACAATATTAAAAAAAAAAAGCTATCATGAGATAATAAGGGGAAAAAAGCCAAAACATTTGATAAATTCTATACAATATGGAGTTCTGAGGGAAAAAAAAGTTTTTGTTTTTACTCAGAAAAATCAACACAATTTTCTTAGCTGGCAGCATCATCACTGACAAGATTAAAACCATGAACACAGCAATTTAATTCACCCCACTTCTCAGATGCACATAACGCCCTTCACATGTGCTCTATCCATCTCATAAACTATTTAGAATCAAAAAAAATGTTTAAGGAAAATTAAAAACCTGTGATATACTTTCCCTAAAATATCTTTGTGTGTGTTAAGGACTTTCCTCTGGGAAAGTAGACAAATAGTTATTTCAATGATCCCCTTTTAAGAAGCTTCTTTATGTTACCAATCCGTTGACACTGGCCAGAAAATCCTATTACCATCAAAGTTAAAGCATTCACAAAAAACCTGTAGCAAAAGTAAATAAAAACATGGATACAGTGGTAACAACTGAGAGGCATCAATGACAATACTGAAAAGTCAAATTTCTTACACTATTTGAAAACAAGATTTACGTACCCGGTACTATTGAGTATTTCCAGAATTTGTTTGCTGAATCCACATTTTGCTTCCTAAATTTAGGGGAAAAAATACAGTAATGAGTGAAGAGTGAAGATATAGTAATGAGTATTATATTTTCCACTCCGCCTACTGGCATGGTCCCATGGAATGTTTGTCACGGGGACAGCACACTTTAGGCTCTAACCACCAGAGAGGGCATGAGTCCTGGTACCTTAGTCTCTGGTCAGAGGTTCCGCTGAGTGGAACCCTGATGCTTTACAGAGTTCGGGCCTTGATTTCCATTTCACTCCTACAGACGACCTCACCTCACTTAACCTTTTTGCAGTGATTAGGATCATCATCTTCCTGTTGCCAACTAGGCGGTCACTCCCATTTTAAAAAATTTATCTTTACATTACAGAGTACCAGACTTTTTTTTAATTTTTCTGAGGCGATGACACTGTTAGACGTTTCTATCAGGCCCCAAATCCCAGCAATCCAGTGGAAAAGACTAGGTACCACACAAACTTAACAGCACAAATGATTCTGCTCCCAAGACATATATAAACTGGCTGGGCTCCTAGAAAAATGTGTGTTTTAAAAATAAAAATCTGTTTTAAATAATCACCAACAAAATATAAACAGAAACTATATCACAACTGGGAAGTATTCATTTCCTCTATTTTAATAAAACTGGTGAACTAGTCAAGCAATTTAGGTCCTAACCTAGTGATCCCAGCATGCAGATACCTTTATTACCTACTAGTTTCCTAGTCATTACCTTCACCATAACAGTTACACTGACCAGTTATGTTAACTAGTTAGTTTCAGCATATCACTTATATTAACTCTCACACTAGTTAGTTATTCTCAACCTCATTCTCAAGGTGACTCTGTGAAGCACCCCATCCATTCATACATGGGCCAGTGAAGCCTGGGGAGGTTACGCAGGGGGCCCAAATGCCTGCACAGCGCCAGGGCAACAGGGAATGTAAACGCGAGTCTCTCTGCCCCCTCAGCCTCGCCTCTCAGGGCTGTAGCCTCTGCTCTTCCAAAACAGGCCATGCTGTCCCACCTTGCCCACCTCCACAGCTGGATGAGAATAAAGGCAGGTAACAGAACCTGGTGTCTGGAGATCTCCGTTCCAGTCCAAATACAAACGATCATCAGTTTTGCTCAAACTGTTGGTAGGAGTGATTTATCAAACCTGCTACTCAAAATGATGCACAACCAATATGTACCATCATCCAAAAAGCTACAGGAACCATCTCATTATAAATAAGAACTGCCAAACTGTTTCACTCATTCCTCAAACTCATGCTGAACACACACGATGCCATGGGGTTTACTTCTCCATCGCTGACTTCTTAAAGGATGATCTAAGGCTGTGCACCCTGAGAGCTCTGGGGCTCCCCCTACTCAGGAAGTATTGGGACCAAACTGCCCATTACATGAGCCCGCGGCCTCAGTCGGATGGTGACAGGATAGCAACTAACAGAACCAGGACAGAGTGAACAGTGTTGACCAAGTTTGGCAGCAGAAAGAAATGCACCCCACTGAGATGTTGATGATAAAGTCAAGCAAAATGTAGATTACTTTGTTTGATCTCCATAAGCACCAATTAAGGCCTGGATAACTTCCTGATGCCACCACAGCTTCATTAGCCACAGCTAGGAAGAAAGATTTAAGTGTCCCCTTGTTGAAGATGTTAACATCAAAAGAAATTACAAATAAAACCATTTTTGAGTTCTTTACCTGTTTGTTTCCTTTCATAAAGAGCATCACAGAAGCTTTATTTGTCAGTACTTTGAGCCTAAAGAGAGAAAATTGATATAAAATGGCTCAGCTCAATTATTAAACACCACTTTTGCTCCGCTTCAGGAGTAACATGCATATTTGAGGGATAGCAGGATGATAGTTCACAGCTCTGAGTGGCATTAAACAAGCAAATGCATTGACATTTTCCTTTATTTCATTCTCTCCCTGAGCCACCATAAAACACAATATGGCTTTTAAGGCAACGAATGTTCCTTCGAGTTGCAATTCAAGCCCATCAACTCACAGCACTAAAAAAATAATAATAACCAACTCAATAAGGAATTGTTCAAGAAGGGGCCTGTATACAGAGCCCACCCACAACTTCCAAAACCAGATCCTGTGTGCTGCCTTCTTTACCATGAGGTCGCACACAGCTCCACACTCCCTGATATCCATGAGGTCATGCGGGGAGGGGAACTGTCAAGTGCTGGAACACCAACCAACACCAGCTATTCAAATCAATTGCTCCCATCCTAACTCTGTGCTTCCCATTTTCTACAAGCCTTCAAACCCCGTGCTCTAACTTGCTGTTAGGAGCGTCTGCATATAGCCTGAAGTTCAGTCACCCATCTCAGGACAGTCCCCATCGGGACACGGGCTACCCAAGACCCTCTGAGCCCCATAGTGGTCAGTCACCCCACCTTCCTCCCACTGGTGCTGTGGGTCACTCTCACTGCTCAACACCTCCTCAGAGAACAAAGTTATCACAAATGAAACCCACAACTCACGCTCACAGCTATGTCACATCCACTTTGGAGAGAGTACGCTGGGTTGATTCTCAGAAAAAGAAAAGAATATGGTGCTAATTGTCATCAGTCACCTAAAGTAACCCAACAATCTGGACCCAGAAAACCAAAACAAGTCCCTCTGTCCCACCCAGAGGCCAGACCCAGGAACTCCAGCTGGCTCTATGCACTCTGGCAGCACTTTAAATGATTACACAAAACACAATGATATATCCCTCTACAAGATCTCTCTGTAACTCTAGCCAGTTATCTTTGGTGTCTGAGGCCACAAGGCAATAGACACAGCACATTAGGAAAAGAGAGAGATCTGATGAAGACAGAGACACAAACAACAGCAAGTGCAGTCAAGACAGAAAACTGGATTGAAAGCAGATGTAAGCACACACAAAGCCCAGCGAACTCCTGAGGCTGTACAACCTCCACAAGCCACTCAGGTTATACAGCAAAGAATGCAACTGGGGGCACACCTGGGTGGCTCAGTCGGTGAGCATCCAACTCTTGGTCTCACTCAGGTCATGATCTCAGGGTCACAAAATCAAGCCCCGCATCAGGCTCTGCACTGGGCGTGGAGTGGGCTTGAGATCCTCTCCCCTCTACCCCTCCCCCAACCCTAAAAAAACACAACTGGGGACCTAGAGTCAACAAAGAGACTAGAAGCATCACTGTCCTATCAAAAAGGCAGGAAAGGATATAAATCTTTTGAGAAAATGTGGAACTTACAAGTCAGTATGACATATATGGGATACTATTTACTAATCAAGGATAAATAAATGAGCTATTTATTATTAAACACTTCAAGTGATTCTCAAAATGCTGAATGGTGATAAAATTACAAGAGGAAATTTCACCTCACAGACTCAAGCCCCAACTATGAATGGCTGATATGCTGATGTATTTCAAAATAAATTCTTTAAACCTCTACATTAATTCAAATTTATTACAATAAAAATCCCTTTAAGCCTCCCTACAGGCCAAAGTCCAAAATTTCCATAAGACAAAATCTTTAAAAGCTGATTGAGATCCTTCATAAAACAAAGACCAATTTCACAGCTCCAAAATCTCCTTGAATTCTAAGTTATCATGGTTAAAAAGACAGCGTGAAACCCTGAAGTGTTTACACATGTAACACACACATAGCCTGCACTCCTCACACTAGGCACCCCTCACACTCCGTACTCTGATGATGCCACGAACAGCGACTGCTTCTGAAACCTGAGGACCAGGACCACTGGATCCCGGCTCCGAAACACAGAGAAAGAAGTAAACTTGAGTTGTTCCACTGACACAATGACATTTCTATAAATAACGAAGAATATCCTCCACCTAATCTTTAATTTGGTGTAAAAATTTCTCCAGTGCAAATGAGACCTTCCCAAGTTTTCATGGCTAGTCTGACTGCAAACAACCTATTTATGACCTTGACATACAAAAACAAATCCCCGACTTCTATATGGAAAAAGCAATGCAAAAACCAAGAATTAAGAGATATACTTAAAGTAATAAATGGCAGACTATTTGAAACTTTGAATACACTTACCTTTCCTCTAATTTGGGAGCTTTAGGGCAAATTGTATCTAGTTCGTCAGATGCTTCCAGCTCCTGAAATAAACACATGTGTAAGTTTAAGAAAACATTCACAACAGAAATCTCCGGAATCATACAGTAATACAGAATATCAACAACCTCATCAGAAATAATTAGATCTATTCCAGGTTCATATTCATAAATACAAATATTCTTAAGGAATTTACACTCTAGATTCATTACTGCACTTAGAAAAGTGTGCTGTAAATGAAAATGCTTTACCAGATACAGACTTCTCAGTTCTAACCTTAATTATATCAAGTCCTCCTATAAGCTCTCCAGAAACGTAGAGCTGGGGATAGGTGGGCCAGTTGGAATAGGTTTTGAGGCCCTGGCGAACTTCTTCATCTGAGAAGATATCAAAACTGCTAAACTGAATATTATGTTTGTTAAGGATTTCCACCATCTGCTTGCTGAAACCTGCGTAAGAAAAAGAAAATCAAGAATTTAGCTTCTCTCTCTCATACCCATGATTTCAAATTCCTACACAGCGCACACTAGCTGCTGACCACAGGGTTTGCCTTTGTTTCACCCGTTAATTTGCACGCCGACACAGTATGTAAAGAGAAAAAATTCCAAGAACCCCTTATGTGACCTTGAACTATACCATGTGTTCAAGTATGGCTTAGTGTTTAACCCACTTGTGAGTTTTTAAAAGTCTATGTATATTTATCAATGTACTTCTTAATATTCAGGCATACTTTTTATCGTAGGAGCAATAATGCTGGCCCAAAAACCCTGGCACCTACTCCACCCACCAGGGAGACCAAGAGCTGAGCCCTGAACTGCCACATCCCCTCCCTGCACTTCCCCATCCATCAGGGGACTGACCTGGATGCCCCAGAGAGCCCCTCCCCAGTTATGCTGTGACTCTCTAAGCATCACCACACCAGTTGTCAATAACCACTCCTTGCACACACTGGAAACCCGACTGTTTGGTTTCTGTTGCCCTTGTACTACTAAGTCCTGTGTGCCTGTTTCAGTACTTCCCAGTCTTTTACCATCTTTAATAGAATACGTTAAAAGTCAAGGAGGTGTGTGTTCTTGCAGTTGAAACTGGTACATTGAATTTCAAAGCTGTCTTGTCTGTTGTTATATAGGCACTGTCAACAGACCTCATCTGGTACCATAACTTGACAGTCTCTTCTTAAAAACTATTTACATTCCCCAAAGTATGTAATGTGATTTTTTTTTTTACTGTACTCTAGTGACACTCTTATGTTCCATGATTTTATTATACTTTTGTGACACATTTTTGTCCTGTACTTTTTTGACATCGTTTTCTTATTATCACATTAGTACTGAAGAATAAGTGTATCAGTCTTTTATAAGTCTATTAGTCTTGTCTGAAAAGAGGATATTTTTCTTTCCATAAGCTAATTCTTCCCAATTGTTTTTCAATACTTTGTACCAATCCACTCGTTCACGTTCCATCCTTCTTTTTAAAGGTAGTCAATAATTCACTGGAAAATTACGTATTCTTTAGGTGCAAAATTCCTGTAGGATTTCACAGCATCAGCAGGTATTTTAAAATAAAATCAAATCATAAAATTTAGTATAAGATTAATTGCAAGAATAGTCTTCACTTTGATGTCATGCAAAAGCACTTTTACTATTAAAACCTGGATGTATTACTGAGCTGCAGACATTTTTCAGATCCACAGTTTATTGAGATGAAGCACTGGTATTTATTTGTACAGCATATAAGTTGCTTTTCCTACAACTCAAGTGTTAAGTTCATGTACAGCCTGAAGTAAAACACTGATTCTGAAATTTTTTTCATTCATCTGGGAGTTCATTAGTAAACAGCTAACGGCTGATTGCTGATGGTTATTCTGTTGCCAATATATTAACTCATTTCTACTGTAACTGGCTGAGGAAAAGCTTTCTCTTAGCTTTAGGCAATTACATGCAGACTAGAAAGATTGATGGGTAATGTTTCGTTTTTAAGGGTTAAAGTGGCAGACTGGAAATGTTATGCTTAAGGATAAAAGAGTGAAAAGGCTTCCTTCCAATAACACAGTATTTATACACTTTTTTAAAGAAAAATGCATGCATGCAATAAAAATATTTACAAGTGGAAAAACCATGTTTAGCTGCCAGAGAACCAGTACTTCAGTCTGCAGTTGTCTGTATTCATGACAGGAGGCGTGAATAGTACACCTAACTGGGCCATTTCATTACTATCTAGTCACGATAAAACCCTGAAGCCCACTTTTGAACCTACAATGCTTGTGTCTGATCTAAAAAAGAAAACCCCATTCAGATGACTTTTACTGCAGAAGAAAGGTCTGTCCCATGGTTCAAATACCCTTTGCTTTGCTAAAAGCTTTGTTAACTGAAGTGGATACAAGAATTCCCAAATAACTTAATTAACCTGCATGTTCAAGGATTTAACATTCTGTTTAAAAAGATGTACATTTCGGTCCTTCTTGAAAATCTGCCTAAAACATGAGAGCCCTCTCTTTCCTGTCCTCCTGAGGAACATAGAATAAGAATAATCTAATTCTTTGACGATTAACACCATATCAACGTGTCAGGCTCATAATACACGACACATTTCTGCTGGTAGAACCCAAAAGTAATAGCAATGAAGACGGACGGGGTGTGAGGCACGGAGAGTCAGGCTGAGACCCAGCCAGCTCCACAGCAGATCCTGATATGGCTTTCAAGATTTCCTTAAGGGAAAATTTAAATGTCATTCATTCATGGTTTTTGATTAACTGAAAACAAGGTGGGGCCAGCTAACCAAAAATCACCATAGTCCTACTCCACAATGGTAGCCCAGCAGGGGTACTGGGTGCTCCTAACGGAAGGGCCTTCCAAAGGAATTCTGCACAAAATATGGAAACACCGGCCAGCCGTGTTCATGAGCACCGATGGTCGCTGCTTTCTTTTATTCTTTTATTTGCCTACATCTCGTCTCTAATGTGCCAACACAAGAACAAAACCTTTTTTCCAATAAGCAGGCTCAGAAAGGACAAGGGTGAAAGTCAAGTATGTTCCTATATAAGAGAACAGTTTAGAGATGAAAAGAGTGTGTAGCAGGGCACAGAGAAGGGGGAAAACAGAGCCGGGGGTGCTCTGAAGGAAGTGGCAGGGTATAATCACAACAAAAATATCTCCTACTTGATCCTTAAGTAGATATTTTTTTAAAGAATACTTACATTCTAAAATGATCTATTTACCAAATGTCACATATTTACTGTATTTGACAGAAAGACATGTTGTTACAGAAAACAAGGTATCAGGAAAACAGAAAAGCCTGTTAAAAATGTAGTCATAAAAATTATGAAGAATGGGGGCAGCCTGTGTGGCTCAGTCAGTTTAGTGTCCAACTTATGATTTCGGCTCTGGTCATGATCTGAAGCTCCTGGGATCAGGTCCTACGTTGGGCTATGTGCTTAGTAGGGGAGTCTGCTTGATATTAGCCCTGCCCACCGCCCCCCACACACACACAATCTCTTTAATAGATAAAATCTTTAAAAAAAAAAAAAAAACTATAAAGCAAGTACTTGTTTGGAATGAAACTATAACTTAAATAATATATATCTAAAAATCTCTTTTGAATTCCCTAATTATGTCTTTTATCTAAAAGTCTATAATACTCTGTTTTTCAGATTGTTCTGACATATTGTAAAGCTTTTTTTTTTATTCTACCTTGTTGTTTATAGTCTTCTAAATGGCAGATAGTTAACATACAAACTGCTAGAAATACACCACAAATTAAGTCTAATGAAATAAAAGGTAAGCAGAAAAATGACTATTTTCTAAGTGCAATTCTAACTTATTTGAATAATCATACATCTGATCTGAAAAGGATTTTCAAGACTGGCTCCAACCACACCACCACCGAAGGGAGGACTGCAGGTACAGGGAGGGCTCCTGACCTGGATCTAAGCCACTGGGGCAGGTAGCATAAGGTGGTGTCAGGATCTGACTCACCGGCCGTGACATCTGGCCACCCTGCTTCCCAGTGCGCTGCCTACCCTTCTGCCTTAGCACATTTTCCAAAACTATACTTTTGTCACCTGCCAGTCTATTGTTAGGTTATCATTCAGGAAGGAGTAAGAGACTGCTCCTGTTCAATTCCAAAGAGAGAATATTCTGTTGGTTTTACCATAGGTTTACTGTGTATAACCCATCATACAGGTTCATCCACGTGACAGTAGGTCAGCTGCATTTCAGATGTCAAGGAAGACACTGAATAAAACCCATCAGATTCATGGCGTCAGTCCCTGTTATCAGGTCACCACATAAAGTACCAGAAATTATTTTCCTGCCTGATAGGAGAAAGTAAACCAGTTGCAACTCCTATTAAAAACAACCACCACAGAGACCACTGTTGCTATCTGGAGTCAACTCTAGTAGAGACTAAGTTAGGTTTTTGACCTATAAATAGCAGGCATTATCTGATACACAAATACTAGCAAGGACATTTTTCAAGTAGAACTGAGGGAAAAAAGGAACCATTTCTTAATCTTTTTAAGATAGGACTCAACATGAAATTATACAATTTTTTAAAGATTTTATTTATTCGACTGAGAGAGAGAGAGAGCACGTGTGTGTGCATGAGCAGGGGGACAGGGAGAGAGAGAGAGAGAGAGAGAGAGGGAGAAGCAGGCTTGGAGCAAGGAGCCCCACCAACAGGGGGCTCCATCCCAGGACCCTAGGATCATGGCCTGAGCCGAAGGCAGATGCTTAACTGCCTAAGCCACCCAGGCACCCAAAACTATTTTTAAAACTAGACTTTCATAATCTAATATGTAATTTGCTAACCACACACGGAAGAATTTACAATTAAATCTACACTGGAAGCTAAGTTATTTTTATAAAGTCACACTGGACATGCAGTAATCATATCAATAGCACACTGAATTTTACTGCCACCTATCTTAATAAACTCCCTACTGTACAGTTGAAACAAATACTCTCAGATTCTCAACAGCATCATCAAAAGGCATTTAAATGCTCAATTATGAAGCATAATAATGTTGTACTAGGCATAGTAAAAAGAAAATAACCATAAACCCAATACCAGAGGGGTCAAATAAACTCTAAAACTCACTTAAGGACAAAATTACAAGCATATATGTATAGAAAATAAGAGTGACTATAAAGCCACAGAATTCAGAATCTTTCAATTATTAGCACCAATAAACAATAGAACAAAATGGAAGGCAAAAGTGCAGGGGAGACACAGGAATGCCACCAAACGTCTGTCAATTTTTAAACTGCTGAATCTGGACTACATGAACAAACAGAGACTGCCAAGACAGACAGGAAACTGTTAACAGCAAAGGGAACTGAGGAAACAAAAGCCCATTCGGGTGACAACACATGGTGGCTGGAATCTAAACCCAACTCCGCTTCGAGGTGACCTGAGCAGCCTCCCCATCTTTGGGTACTTATGTATATAAAGCAAAAACCTCCAATCACGTATTTCTATGAAGCCTCTGGGTTCCAACCTTCTCTGTGTCTGTGGTGCAAACTAATTCTCATCACCTCACTACAGAATGCCAGTGGGAATTACGACCTTCCTGATTTTCTAGTTATCTCAACACAAGCATAAGATGAACAGTACAGCGGGAACAGACGGGCACTGGGCCACACCCTGCGCTGGTGAAGCACCCATTTTGTGTGTCTTTGTGAAAGCAGCTTCTTACCGCAGCGCGGCTCCTGAGGAGTTCCTTTCATAAACAACATGCAAGGGGCAGCATGAGTTAATTTCTTCAGGCGAACGTGGAGATCTTCCTTAGGATGCTCGTTAGTACTGGGTGGGAAGGAGCCGCTAGATGCATGTCGCTGAACTTTTTTGGTCAACTCTGGGGCATGTGCACCATCTAATCGGTCAATTTTCTGAGAATTCTGAAGTTAAAAAAGTCATTTATAATATGTGTAGCAGCTTTTCATCATCTCTTTTAAGCTCCCAAATTATAACAAATATGAACTCATAGCACAAGCCAGTTTTTAAAGGGGTCAATGTTATTATTAGATATGTTTTTAAAAACCTGATTACCAATTGCCAGATGCATCTCAATTTTAAATACATAATTGTCTTTTTTCCCCCCGTTTGGGAAACATACAAGGAAAACATCACTATACCTCAAACTCAAACCAAATCAGAGTCTAACCTAAAACAGAAAAGATTTCCCTACCCTCACAGGGATGAATCTATTACTAAGTATAAATGCGGTACTGGGGGGGAACCGTGGTAACACTCTGGGGTGCCCTGAAGCACAGATTTGCACCTGCTTCCTAAGAGAGTCATTAATCAAAGCAGGACCAGCCACATGTTCCATTATGTCCAGGCACTGGCCATAAGCAACCAACTTTTACCCAACTCAGGGAACATTTTGGGTCTACAGACAAATATCTAGACTGTTCTTTACAAGTTTCAACTCTGATTGCTGGACCTCCAGAGCACACATCACTTCTGCAGGATCCCCAGACCAACCTTTGGCATCAGTGCAAACAAGGAGACTACATGAAGGCAGCGCAAGGCCAGGAACAACCAAGTGCCAAATGTTTAGGGATCAGGGGAGAGGGTAAAGGAACCAAGACAGAGCCCCATGGCCCATGACAGATGCAGGATCTCTTGTGCCATCTTTATCCTTACCTTGAACAACAGAAAGGTGGGAACAGAACTAATTTCATATTTTTCAGATACTTCAGGAACGGCTTCAGCTTCCAACTTTAAAATAAAAGAATTTAAAGCTTGATTATAAAAAGGTCCTATTTTACTACTTCAACATGTAAATCAGCTTCACATACATCATCCCTTCAAGTAGCTGATGTTTTTAAAGAGTATGGTACAAAAGTTTATGACACATTTACATTTAAATGAGACTCACTGGGCTGGCGTGTCATCCACTGAGTCTGCAGTGTCAAAACAGGTTCAGAGGTTTTTATTTTGTTGCACATTTCAAAAGATGCCTGGAGGCTGTGAATAAAATTTTTGGTGCACTAGTGACCTAGTAAATTTTCAATCATATGCAGCTACTACTATATTGAAATCCATAAATCACTGACCCCAGTTATGTCATGATTACAGTGCTTATTTTCTGCCCACAGCAATTCTTGCTGTTTGCTCTATTGACTAATTCCAAGAGGCAGTACATCATGAGTGACAGTTGTAGCCTTCTGCAAATTATGAAGCAAAAAGGAGTATTTCTTCAATAAACTATTGATGTCTGATAAATTTTACCGTTAACTCCTGCAAGGCTGCTGGACACTAAGCAGATATCTTGCTAGGTTATTTGCTTCTGGGTCTATTCATACATTTAAATGCATTTTAAATAAGATGACTGCATTCTGCTTGATCATTTCCTTAAGGCCCCTCAACAAGATATGATGGCTAGCTAACATACAAATTTTAAATGTATTTAGTGACTCAATTTCTTAATAATTAGAACACAATTCCTGTAAGCTACTTATACTGTAAGACTCTGTAAACCATACACTTTGAGAAAAACCAAGACATAATATTATATCCTTCCCTCATAGGACTGTCAATTTAATATAAACTTTTTAAAACCAATAAAAACCTGTATTCACATTATACCTGTAGGAAATAAAATTTATTGATAAATTATATTGTTAAAAGATTTTAAAAAATATATCCTGTATTTTTCCAGGAATGAAAGATTTCCACTGGGCTTGAAGCACTATTTTTATCCATCACTTTCCCCGATCCAGTACATATCTATCCAAATGAACCTTGACGGTAAATAGGAGGCAGCATCATTTGTCTTTGGTTTGTATCTTCCATCTCATATATTCTTGGGTGCTCTTTTACTACTACTTTTTTCTTTAAAACATCCTTTTGAAACAATATTTTCAATTACATTCATTTTTCAAAACGTATTAAGGTGAAAATTACATACATTTTAAATCAACAACTATCCAATAAAACTGAAAAAAATGAACAAAGAGAAAAAGCATTTGAAGACAGCTATTTAGAACACACTTTCTAAAGGTTTTTTAAACTTTCGTGTTTTTCTTTCATACAATTACACACTCAGACCAAAGAGGAACAGAAAAGGCAATGACTGAGGCAGTTCATTATTTTCTCTCAAATAACATCTTTCAAGTGACCACCACATGTTGGCACTGAGTTAGGCTCAGCTACGATCCCTATCTTTGGTACTACTGGATTCTAACAGCAAAATGAGACAAATTTTAAAAAGACAAAAATACTAGGCAAAAACTCTCAAAAGATAATATAGCTTTAAACCAAACCAAACCAAACCAGGCAGCATCTGGACCCAGAAATACAGTCCTCCGTGTGGCTAAAAGTTGGAACGCTTCTCACGTTCCTACTAGTTTCCAATGGTCTCCTTAGTGACAACTCTTCTAGGAAGAAAATAATCCTTTTGAAATTCCTAAAGCCAGGAGGATCGCCACATGTGCCTCTCACAAAGCAGCTCCCAGGAAGAGATCTTAGTAAGACCAAGGCAGTGGTGACAGAAAAATCCCACCCCCCACCCCCAGCACAGACCAGGAATGCCACTAAAGGCAAACCCATTCCTCAGAGCATCAAGGGTATCTGAGGTCCTAAAACCTTTGCAGCACTGAAATTCTTTGGAAACATTTTTAGTGGATATAAAACAACATGACAGTTCTATCAATGAAAATAGAAAATATTGAAATATGATCTGCAGTGATCTTTCATGGAAAGCCTACCCTATGCCACAAACAATGTCAGACCCTTTGCATACAATTGCCTAAACTATTTAAAACCTGGAGAAGTGTGTAGTACATAATCAACTTAATCTTACAGGTGGCTAGGTGAAGATATAACTTGTCCAAAGACCCAGTTAATAATTAGAGCTGAGAAACAAAACCAAGTTTGTTTGACTATAAAACCTATGCTATACTGCGGTAATCTTTTTCTACTGATCAAAAAAAAAAAAAAAAAAGATTAAATTTCAAAGGTAGGATTTATATATGACCTTAGCATTCACCAAACATGAATATTTCCAGAATGTAATGTCAGAGCGTCTTTGGTGGGAACCATGCCTCTCAAAGTCAGACCCTTCCCCTGAAATGTGCTGTATGTCTGTGGAGTGGGGTGAGGAGAGGCAGGGAGGGGTTTCCACAGCAAGGTAAATCCGACATAGGAATTCCCTCTCTACAGGGCCACCAAAGACCACTTTAACAGTAATGGCTAACAGCTATGATTAATGCAGGTCAGACATGGATCTAAGTGCGTTTTGTGTACTGACTTGTTTAATCTGCAGGATAATGGATGCTGTAATTACACCTAACTTCCAGAAGAAACTAGAACTTAACGAAGTTAGGTAAATCAGCAAGATTACAACACTGTTGAATGGTGGAGCAGAACACTGTGGCTCAAGGGCCAAGCTCCACCCTCCACTGCCTTGCTGTCGTCTCACCAAATCCAATGGTTACCCTTCTCCTCATCTGACCTTTCAATATCATCACACCCACCCTCTCCAGATACCATCTTCTCACTAAGCCTCATTCGACTTTCCATTTTTTCTTCTTCCCAAACTCTGAGACTCAGTCTCTCTGCCTTCTTCCTTCATATCTGGCCAACCTCTACATGGCTAGCACATCCCAAGGGACTTGGTTTTGAGTGTACTTCTCTCATTTATGCTCATTCTCCCTGAATGGTCTCATCCAACCCTGGGGTTAAGTAACACCAATATGGTAACAACGCCCAAGTTGTATCCAGGCTAGACCTCCCCCACCACCACCTCCAAGCTAAACACTCGGACATCTTCACTCAGATCTCTACTAGATATCTCCCACTAAACCTGTTCCTCCTCAAGGCATCTCCATCTCTTTAATTCATCCAGATGATCAAATCAAAAAGGAAACAATTTTGATTAATCCATTTCACTCATCTGAAATCCACTCCATCAACAGGTCTTCCCGGTTCCCCCTCCAATATATAAGCCAAATCAGACCATGACTTCATTTCAATGCTCTCTTCACTCATGTCCGTGAAGTCTTTTACCTGGCCTGTGAGATAGCCTCCTAACAGGTATACCTGCTTCTAGTCTGCATCCTTCCCCCATTTCAAACCACAAACCCACAGGACAGTCAAAGGAATCAACAACAGAAATCCCATTGTGTGTCACTTCTGCTGCACTCAAAATAAAACCCAAACTCTTCCAGTGTCAACCTCTTGCCATACCCTCTCCTCCTTCGGCTAGATCCACTAGCCTTCTGCCAGCCTTCCAACAGTGTTCATTTGCTGATCCACAGCCCAATCCCTGGCTCTCCCAATGAAAACTCTTTTATCTCTTTCCAGCTTTCCCAACCCCAAAAAAGTACCTACCCACCCCCAAATAGGCCCTCATGGCCTATTTCTTCTTAGAACTTACCACTATCTGAAATTACCTTAATAATATGCTAACCAATGGCCTTACTGACCAACATAATGGTGGCATATAATAAGTGTTAGATAAATAAAATCTGACATGATACGAAGCACATGTTGGTCATACTGCTAAGCCTACGATGGGAGCAACCACTGGCCAGGGTGGCCTTGAACCCAGAGGCTGAGGAGAGAACAATTAAACCTGACATTCAGAAACATTTGTTAAACTTCATAAAGAGGCTTCTAACGCTGTGATGTAATATAAAAGGAAAAGTTTTCAAAAACAAATTCTTTGTCCAAATAAGTATTTAAATTAATGTTTTTGGTACCTTTTTAAAAGAACTTTGCCAAACTTAGCCCAAGAATAACTAATAAATATTGTCAATTGTTAGTATATCTTTTATTACCAAGACAGCCTAAATAAGAACTAGGATACTTTTAAGATTTAGTAATTCTCCTTGAATTATCTGAGCATTTTGAGAGTTCCCCAAAAATGTAATCCTACATATATTCTCAAAGAAGCCATGATGATGATGATGATGACAGAGAATGATTATGTCAGTAATCTCTAGTACTGAAATATAGGAATTCAGCTAACTGGTACCTAGCTATACAGCTGATTGGTGCCCTTCTGGAGATTGTCCTGCATTGTGTGTGTACAGAAGCTAATTGTACAGACATTTAGAATTAAACATTTCTGTAACTATATAGAAATTTTTTATACTGATTTTATAGACCCTCAGAAATTAAATAGGGTGAGCTTAAAAAAGCTTGCACATTCAAGAATAAATCAAATTAAAACAATTCTTATTTTCTAAGAATCAAAAAATGCAAACTTAAGTATATAACTCCTCCTATACCTTTGGTTTCATATCTGAAGTTACAATGGTCATAATAAAATGCAAGTGCAGCAGGTACTGTACAAACAAGGTCACCACTAAATGAAACACAGTAGTACAAACCTCACCAACCAGGTGGCCAGTAAGCTTGCCTTTGAGGGTTTATGTACCAAAGTGCATCATATGGTAAAATGTGAATACCATGGCCTAACTGGATCAGAATTATCAAGCTGGAAGAGGGGTGGGGAGGTGACCAAGAAGATGGGAACCACTTACACAAAGGAAAACAAGGTTAAAGGGCCCTATATTAAGTATACCACCACCTAGCCAAGGAGCTAATAATGGGGCACCACCAACAGGTGGTTGGGTGTCCCACTCTTGATTCTGGCTCAGGGCATGATCTCAGGGTCATGAGGTCTAGCCCCATGTTGGGTTACCTGCTGGGGCATGGAGTCTGCTTGAGATTCTCTCCCCCCTTGCCCCTCCCCACCAAGTGCTCTCTGTGCTAAAAAAAAAAAAAAAAAAAGAAGCCAATCAAAACAGGAATTAAATGACAGAACAGATAAAAATACAAGATATTCTCTAACTAATATTTGAACCAATGGCACAGACTAAGTTTGGAGATGGGGGAAAAAAAAGCCACAGGGGTGCACAGGATACTTCATATAAAATGGATTTGGATTTGAGTACCTTAACAATATACAATTTTTCCATGTGAAGAAAAATCAATAAATTTAATAATTTAAAAACTGGATAAAATTTCAAGAATGTAAATCATAATAAAATCAAATGTAAAATAAGAATGAATGGCCGCTCCTATAAAAGATGAATTTGATCTGGACCTCAAACAGAACCGGTTGTACCCAACTTCCCATCACAAGGAGCTTTGTGCTTCTCCTCCTCCTTCCTACCTCGTCATCAGACACTAGATCTTGAAAGATTCTATCTCCCAAACAAATGTATATTCCCATTTTAAAGATAAAGTGCTAACAAACTGACAGTATGTAATTTGAAAAGCAAGGGCATGTCACACTTTAATTAGCCATTTAATTTTATTCTGAACCAACATCAAGTTTTCAGTAAGACTTTAAGCATTAAGAGTAACTCGAGTATCTCCTGTAATCCCTGGGAGGCGTGCAAACCTCAGTGCCCAGTGCTCAGGGCCCAGAGTCTCCGGCTGGTCTGGATGAGGTGGCCAGCGCAGGCACAAACACAGACGTGGTTTGCCCAGGAGCATACGAGCGCATTGTCACTACAGGGTGAGTACAGGCACAAGGGTGTTCATCCAGATGCAATCAAAACGTAAGAGTCCTGCCGTTAAGCAACCTACTCCGATGAGCATGAACTACTTAAGCCAAAATGTACACTAGCTTTTCTCAGGTATGGCTTTCCCATCATTTACAAAATAAACAATTGTTTATGGCAACAAAAGTCTACACTCAAATTCTTAAAAACATCATTTACAACATCACCTACATAATAATTTTGTAAATTTAAGTTATGGGATCAACTGATCTCTGTAATTCACAAGTCAAAAATGCCAGATCAGGGGCTCCTGGGTGGCTCAGGCTGTGATCACAGGGTCCCATGATCAGCCCCACGTCAGGCGCCCTGCTCAGCAGGGGTCTGCTTCTCCTCTCCCCTGTTCATGCTCTCTCTTGAGCTCTCTCTCTCAAGTATATAAAATCTTTAAAAAAAAAAAAAGACATCAAGTTAAAAGACACAGAGGTAACAGCACCAGTTCCCTACTGCAGACGGTGAGGGGGAAGCTCTCACTGACAATAAAGTGCTCTTTAAATGATGTGCATCCTCTCCTACTGGGGCATGCCAACAGATCTCTCAGATATTTTACTTATTTGCTCACCATTTAAATTACCTACCTTACCAACTCCATGCAAATGATCTTTGCCATTTAAAAGAAACACTACCGGGGCGCCTGGGTGACTGAGTCGCTTAAGCATCTGACTCCTGACTTCAGCTGAGGTCATGATCTCAGAGACGTTAGACCGAGCCCCACAGCGGGCTCTGCACTCAGTGCAGAGTCTGCTTTGAGATTTTGAGATTCTTTGCCTCTCCCCCTCTCTCTCCCCAACTGCAACTCCCCTCCACTCACACTCTCACTACAATAAAAAAATAAAATCTAAAAAGAAAGAAAGGAAAGAAAAAATGAAAAGAAAAGAAAAAAGAAAAGAAAAGAAAAAAGAAAGAAAAGAAAGCAAAGCAAAGCAAAGCAAAGCAAAGAAAAGAAAAGAAGAGAAGAGAACAAACTACTCCACAGAATGTATTTCCAGAAAGTAACGCCTCTGGGAGAACCACCCATCTAGTGCTGTCAGCCTTCCCATGAGCAGCAGGTACACTCAGGTTCAGGTGTCCCCGAGAGATAAGGACTTCCCAACCCCTGGCTTACTGAGACACTTAAGCACTTGAACAACTTAAATCTCACTGCCAAGCATGTTACCAATGTGAGAAGTAATTCTACAGTTGCTTTAAATAAATCATTCATATGGCAGCTAAGAACAATGTGTTACCTAAACTAGTAACATTATACACATAAAAGCAGACTTGCAACAATTACCATCATCTTGATTAATCTTATGATTGAAATGTTTAATCATTCATTTCGCTGGTAATCATTATCTTTTATCACTGACCATACATGCAGTTTTAATGTCTCCTTCTATTATTTATATTGGACATTTTAGGGTTATATTCTAAGGTTACATTACACATTTCATTGGAATTTTAAATAAGTCCTTAAATTTTAAAAAGCGAACTACTACATCTATATTTTTCTATCTTCATAAAAAAAAACACACTGAAAAGATTCATGCAAAATTAATATAATCAGTCCCTTCTTTATAGGGTGGGACGCCACAGCTGGCAGGGAAGGTGTGGGAGAGCATCCTCATTGTATACCTTCTACACTGTTCTGATTTTGAGACATCTAACTGCAGTACCTATTCAAAGCACACTTCTCTGTACACAAATTACCTAAAAATTACATTGCCTGTTATACAGATGAATTAGCCTGTCAAAATTCTATTTTCAGTTTATGTAAGTGGAAAATACAGAAGATGTTACTTTTAACCTCATATATGGGTATATTTGTCTGAACTAATTCTGGTTTTAATAAGGATTTGGTCCTTTTTGTTTCTTTAAATCCTAAGGATTCAAGCTTTTGAATACAGGTGTACCTCCCTTCCCAAAAATTCATTTCTAAGATTCTTGACTCCTATTTTGGCTTTGTTGCCTCAATCAAGGCTAAGTCGTGAATGACAACATTAAATATGCTAAACCAAGCAAGCTAATCCACAGCCTTGACTACTACGTTCCTAGTTCATACCCACCCCCCAAGAGAAAACTAGGAATGTGCAGTGTGCAAAGCTGGGTGGAAACAAGGCAAGGCAGGGAGACACTGGATTCTTCTCCTCTGCTTCCACACAGGCCAGGAAAAGCTCTCAGTTTTTCCCAGTAGGTCTTCATTTACCCAACCCAGACAACAGCTTCCTCCTGTGCCCCCGGCTCCCAGCGACCTTCACACAGCCTTCCTTCACTCACTTTCCACGTCACACCTTGCTCTTCAATGAAGCAGGCTTTGTTAATATTCTTACTATATTAAAATCACGGTGAGCCAGAGTGAATGATCTAGGTGCTTCTGCTGGCAAATATCCCCACTGCCCATCCTGAAATTTGCTAATTCTGTCCGCCCATCACACACGTTAGGGAAAGTGTGGCAATTTCCACAGTGTTTGGTACTTGAGAAATGCAAAACAACTGTAAGATTTTTAAGAATCTACTGCAAAAATAACAAAGACTAACACCAATTATAAACATGGAATTCCATATCCATCCTCCCTTACGTCAATAAAACAGTCTGCCTCATAAAAGAGGTGATACCCAAGGTGTACTACCTTCACAAACGAAACTTGAGGGTGTTCCTTGGCTAATTCTGCCATCACATCGTTCATCTGGACACACTGTGGAGCCCATGGCGCCCAAAAGTGGACCACAAGGAGAGACCTGGAAATCAACAAAATGCAATGTTTTAAAGTCACAGTATTTTTAGACATAAGGGAATACTGACGTTGATTAAATTCTATTACCAAAACAACTTTCACAAGAACTGCCTGAACTGTTTTTGTCCTGCTAGAATTCCATCATATTAAACATCGACTGAAATATAAGGCTTGCAAGGTCTTGATAATCTTTTGGATGAATTTTCAAGTTAATGGTATTCCTTGAATGAAGACTTAGCTCATATGAAGTGGTTTTAAATATTCATCCCTCTCAACCAATAGTCCTATAAATCAATTATGTCTTCAGACCCTCAGGAAAGGTGGGAACTGGATTTCTGCAGCCACAGCAAGCATCAGTGACAAACGGCTGCAGATGCATAGGTACCAGTGTTCACTCTGCAGCCACAGTACTGTGATGCCAGGGTATAACTGGGACCATAGGAACAGGAATAACATGTTGAAAATGGAAGGCACACAGAAAGAAAACAAGAGGAAAATTGATGGTATAAACAGAACAGCGGATTAACAAGTTATTGACTAAGTTCTCAGGCATGTCAGTATGTATTTATCAACTATTTCCTTTTTTTTAATCATCTATTTCCATATAAAATGGTCTTGCCCAAGATATTTTTTAAGTCTATGCTCATATTGAACTAAAAAACTATTCTATAGGATTCTAAGTACAAATTATAACCATCCCCAACCAAAAACATCTGAGAAATCAGGAAGAAAACAGACTGAAAAATATGTTACATAGAAAAAGGAACTAAGGACAGCTAACCTGTGGGCAAGGAAAGGAGTGGCCAACTATAAAACCAGGGAAACAGTACAGCTGGGAGTATGGCCTCACCATCCAGTGTCAGAGAGCAGAAGCAAAGGGAGGCACTGCAGGACTTCAGAGGTAGGAGGGGTAGAATTTGGTGACTTTGGAAACAGTCTGGAGCAGACTCCCAAGTTTCTGGCTCAGTGACTGATGGATGACTAGCGGTGGCACAAGCCACACATCAGGTATAGAAGCTGCTAACCTGAGAGGAAAGGAGGTCTGGGGGGCTGTTAGTGATGGTCTGGAGCTCAGGAAAGAAGTCTTTGCTTCATCTGCAGATAGACTCGGTAATCAAGAAACAGAGCTAGCACCAAGCTCTCCCACACTAGAGGATTAAAGACAAAGGTCAGAGCCTCTGGGCTCATCGACAGTTAGTTAGGAGGAAATGGAACCCAGGCAGTAGATCCACTGCTTCCTAAGATGGAGCCTAAAAAGCCCAGCAAGGGTAAAGGGCCTCACAGAAGAGAAGGATGTCAAGAAGGAAGGAGTGACAATCCTCCAACGCAGCTGGAAGGGCCCCAGCAAGGCTGCAGGGCAAAATCGCAAGTCACACTGCTGCATAAGGGCAATGAACCTAAGAGGAGGCTGCAGAGTGCTAGAAATCTACACTTTAAGAGACCTGCTTATAAACAGAGAGAGTCCTAGGCAGAGGGGCAGACAGGATCAAGGGATTTGCTTTTAATAGAAGAAAATTATCATGTTTGTTTCATAAGGGGGAGTGCAAGTGGAGAGGGAAAGGATGAAGACACAAGACAGGTTGAGGGTGCAAGGTCTCGGGGGCAGCAGGAGAGAGGAAATCCCAGAGCAGAGAATTCACCTTGAGAGAAGGGACAGCTTCCTCCAGGTCAGGGGTGAAGGAATCAAGAGTGGGTAAAGCTACAAATCAATGTCAGATGTTGAGGGAAGGCAGAGTAAGAGAGTGGGGAAGAAGTTATTGGAAGTCCCGTTTTCCCAGGCAGGAAGCAAGGTCATTTCCTGAAACAAAGGAAAACAAGGCCTGGGATCACAGTCAGTACTGAGGAAAAAGGGAGAGCTGCCCAGGGGCATGCAGGAGGAAAGCAGGAGGTCCTCAAGGAAGACCCACCCAAAGCTGGAAAGGATATATTGTGGGTCCCTAATCAATGGGTTCTCATCTGTGTCCCACAGAACTCCAAGGCTCAATGTGTGTGGGTAGGTGGGCCTCAGGGTCTATGGCAGAGACGATGAAGTGCCCCTCTCCTCCTGGGCACACAACCTGACCACAATGCTCACTCTTCCTTGCAGCTGAGCTCTGGCCAATGAGCCTCTGCAGAGAGGCTGCTGGGGATGCCCCAAGGCCTACAGGATGGGGAGAAAAAAATGAGGCCCACAAAAGGACCTGCACAAGAATGTTCACAGCAGCCACAGACACGACAGCCAAAAACTGGAAATAACCCAAATGTCCACAAAGTGGAGAAACTGTTGTCCATTTATACAATAGAATACTACTCGGCAATAAAAAGGAACCAACTATAGATCCTTGCAACAACACGCATCTTGAAAACATAGAGGAAAACAACCTAGACATAAAAGACCAGGAGCCAGGTAACTCCGTTTACATAAAGTACCAAGACCGGCTGAACTAACCTACAGCAACAGACAGTGGATCAGTGGTGGGGACTATGGGAAGGAGCTAAAGAACATTCTGGGGCTCTATATTGTGTTGAATAGTGGTTACTCGTGTATGTACAACTGTCAAAATTCATCACACCTAACTACTAAGATCCATGCATTTTATTATGGTATATAAGTAATACCTCATTTCTTAAAATGCTGGGATACCACTTTCTACTAAACTGAAAGAAGATTTTTTTAAATAAAATAGTCCATGTTAAAAAAAAAAAAAAGAAGAAGCAGTCAAGCATTTCCGTATCTTACTGGTAAAAATTAAACTCAGAAAATTCTTACACACTGTCAAGTATCTATCCTAAGGAAGTAATTAAAGAAACAAAGATTTATGTATATTTATGTATAATACTTTCCCATTTTCTCACATAGCAAATAACTGGAAGAATCAATTTTTCAATAACACTATATCTTTGTTAAT
Organism: Vulpes lagopus; assembly: GCF_018345385.1. Taxonomy (NCBI): domain Eukaryota; kingdom Metazoa; phylum Chordata; class Mammalia; order Carnivora; family Canidae; genus Vulpes; species Vulpes lagopus. The sequence goes on from NC_054825.1 coordinate 2,517,872, forward strand.
GGTCAAATAGCAGAATATTAGCAAGCTGTTAAAAAATCATATTTCAAAGAATTCTAATGGCATGTAAAAATGCCCAAAATATGATTATTTTTAAAAATTTAAATGTTCCCAAATTTTCTAACAGTATGTATGAACTGGCCTATGCAAAATATATATATATGTGTATATATATATATATATATATATATACCTGAAACTAATATACTATTGTGTATAAATTACACTAATAGTTAAAAAAAAAAAGATATACCCACACAACTTAAAATTCCATGACTACTAACATGACTCTGAAGAGTAATTTCAATCTTAATGTAAATGTGAATCTTAACTTCCATACTGTAAAACAGCAATAACTAATACCCTGAGATGTTGGGAAGATCAAACAAAAATAAAGAAACACTTTAAAAATATAAAAGCATGATATTAATAGTTGTTTTACATCATCTACAATAATCTCTTATTTAGATGCTCAACTTCCTAATTAAGGACATAGTACCTAGGAGCATTAGGCTATAAACCTGAAACAAATATAAATGCTGCCACCCTCTCTTGGGTTACATATGAGTACCCTCTGTCTGCATGGAATAACCCTACATGCATGGTGCACTGCTTGAAGAACTTTAAAGACCAGGTTCAAATCCTGACTAGCATATTTTTAGACAATGTAATGAACATTGGCTCTGCATCAGCAAAATGGGTGCTCAATGCATAGCTGTTTCTCTATTATTATTAGATGTTCAGCTCCTGCAGTTACTTATCTGCAGATAATACCAGCTGCCGTGTATTAAATACTATCATATACTGGACTTAAGTATTTTACAAATGGGTAAAACCTTGATCCCTCTGCAATTGGGGATATCCCCACTGTACAGAGCAGCTGAGGTTTCAGTGATACACAAACACCCGAGGTGAGTTAAACAAAGAAAAAATTTCAATTCACATCACATTTTAAAACTGGGGGCAGGGATCTCTGGGTGGCGCAGCAGTTTGGCGCCTGCCTTTGGCCCAGGGCGTGATCCTGGAGACCCAGGATCGAATCCCACATCGGGCTCCCGGTGCATGGAGCCTGCTTCTCCCTCTGCCTGTGTCTCTGCCTCTCTCTCTCTCTCTCTGTGTGACTATCATAAATAAATAAAAATTTAAAAAAAAAATTAAAAAAAAAAAAAAAACTGGGGGCAGCCCGGGTGGCTCAGCAGTTTAGCACCACCTTTGCCCGCCCGGGGCGTGATCCTGGAGACCCGGAAACGAGTCCCACATCGGGCTCCCTGCATGGAGCCTACTTCTCCCTCTGCCAGTGTCTCTTTGTTTCTTGTGAATGAATAAGTAAAATATACAAAAAAAAAAAATTTTAATTGAAGAATCAAGTTTAGGATGTAGATTTCTAAATTACCATAACAAATACTGTATAACATCTTAGAATGCTTCCATTATCACAAAAATGGGCAGAAATGGGGATCCCTGGGTGGCGCAGCAGTTTAGCACCTGCCTTTGGCCCAGGGCGCGATCCTGGAGACCCGGGATCGAATCCCACTTCAGGCTCCTGGTGCATGGAGCCTGCTTCTCCCTCTGCCTATGTCTCTGCCTCTCTCTCTCTCTCTCCCTGTGTGACTATCATAAATAAATAAAAATTAAAAAAAAAAAATGGGGAGAGATGTATTCCTTCTCCGATGCCAGCCATCATTTCTCAGGTGCCTGCTGAAGCTAATCCCTAGGGGAAAGGTGTGCTGCTTTCTGCATCACCTGGAGCACAGACCACTGGCAGGAAAACACCCAAATGGCGTGTGTGGGCTGTGTTCTTTTAAGAATATTTACAATGAAAAAAGAAAAGAAAAAAAAAAAAAAAGACACGTGAAAACCGAAATGTGCAACACGCGAGGCAGAGTGAGCTCAAGTATTTAGGAAAGCAGGTGCACCTAAGTAGTCCTGCCCCTTCCGAGAGCCCACCTCCGGCGCCGTCCACAGTCGGGTATGTCAGTGCGGGATGAGTCACAACCCACCTCTCGCAAGTGAGTAACGCTCATTTCCCTCTTTTTTTTTTTTCTTTTTCTTTTTTTCCTGTAAACAGTTTTCCAAGGAAACCTGAAATGTGTGAAGGGCTGATCCGGTTACACGTCTACCTCAGGCAGGGCCAGCACGCGTGACCCCCAGAAGCAAGGCAGTAGCTCCGGCCCTGCTCCGCCTCCACCCCCGCCCCCGCCCCCGACCCCGCTCACCCGCTCTCCCAGGCACGCTCCTACCCGCCTGTAGCCGGTACATCGGGCACCACCGGCCTTCGCGGGCCGCCGCGTCCACACCGCAGGGGGCACTGCAGGTGCCCCGCACCCCCCCCCCCGCCGGCGACTCTAAGGCGTTAGGAAGGCGGGGTTAGGAAGCCTGCCCAGGGGCTCCAGGCCCGAGGCCTCGCCGCCCGCGGGGCTCCCTTCCGGCCCGGCACCGCCGACCCGCCGAGCGGCCCGCACACCGGGGACCCAGGGGAGCAGCGCGACGCCGGGGCACCGGGGCTGCCAGGCCGGGCGGCGGGGCGGGGCCGGGGGGTCGGGGCGGGGTCGCCCCGCTCCTCTCCCGGGGGTGGGGGGGGTCATTGGGACGGGGTCGGACCCCCCCTCCGCTCCCCTGCCGGGCCCGGGGGGTCATGGGGTCAGGGCAGGGCGGCCCCCCCACCTGCGCTCCCCTCCCGGGCCCGGCGGGTCATGGGGTCATGGGTCGGGTCGGGCCCCCCTTCCGCTCCCCTCCCGGGCCCGGAGGGGTCATGGGGTCATGGGGTCATGGGTCGGGTCGGGCCTCCCCCCCGCCCCCTCCCGGGCCCGGAGAGCCGACGGGCCGAGCTCGGGAGCCGGCCGCCCCGCCAGGCCCCGCCGGCCGGACGCGAAGGAGCCGGGCCGCCCGCCGCCGCCCGAGAGGCCGCCCCCCGCCAGGCCCCGCCGCCGCCGCCGCCGCCCGCCGCCCGCCGCCCGGCTCACTTGGCTCGGAGGCGCAGCAGCTCCTCAAACTGCGGGGCTGAGCCGACCTCCACCACGGCCGCCGCCTCGGCCGCCCCCGCCGCCATGCTGCCGCCGCCAGACAGGAGCAATCGAGCGCGGGCGGCCGGGGGGCGGGGCCTCCGGGGTCTGCGCGCGGAAGCCCCGCCCCCGCGGCTGGCGCAGGCCCGAGGCGGGGCAGGGGGCGTGGCTTCCGGGGGCGGGGCCGCGCTGCTCCGGGCTCCGCCCCCCGCTCCGCACCCTCCCGGGAGCTCCCGCTGCAGCTGCGGGGGAGCCGGTGCGCGCGTGCGAGTGGGTGGAGGGGAAAGCCGCCAGGTCTGCACGTTTCCACCTCGAATGAAATCAAGTGGAAGGCGGACTTGTTACCGAAAACGGGAAATCACATTATTTGAGATGATGCAGGAAGAGCCACGAGGTCGTTGGTATCCTAACTGCGGTGGTACCAGTGCAAACCCGAACAGAACATTGCACGGGACAAAACACACGCAGACACACGGATTCAACTAACACCGGGAAGAAGAGGGGCCGACGGTGTGAATGTGGACGTCCTGGCTGGGGTTTTGCAGACTGGCTGTGCGAGATGTCATCTTTGAGGGGGGAAGGTACACAGGATGTCTCTGTGGACTATTGTAAAATTTGAAACAAACTTTTTTTCAATAAATAAAACCCAGAGGCCCTGGGTGGCTCAGCGGTTGAGCGTCTGCCTTCAGCTCAGGGCCCAATCCCAAGATCCCCAATGGAGTCCCACATGGGGCTCCCTGCAGGGAGCCTGCTTCTCCCTCTGCCTGTGTGTGTCCCTGCCTCTCTCTCTCCCATGAATAAATAAATAAATCTTTAAAAAAAAATAAAATAAAACCCAGAGATTGCAATGCAAAGATGCAATAGGAAGTGGGGGGAACAGGGCCTTGCAAAAGAGGATGCATACTCCAACGGCTGTTTTAAACAGAATTATATGCAAATAAAATAGCATAACTATATATAGCTGAACAGTAGCATTAAAAAAAAAAAAGTCTTCAGAAGGATATGCCCCAAAGTGTGAGGAGAGCTTGCCCCCAGAAAAGAGGGGAGTCAAAGGGAGGACCTTCCCTTTTACATCTTATACTTCTTAATGTCATTTGCATTTTTTCAAAGACATGGACTGGCTTTGTAATTTAAAAAATAATGAAATTGTAATGCACTAGGGAAATGTGCTATAGTGATTCTTTTTCAAAAAGCAGCAGTAATCAGCCCCTCTAATGTGGCTGTTTTAAAAATCCTGACTTTCCCTTTAAATGGAATTTGCTGAGAGCAGCACACACCAGCCACAGAGCACTTCTCCACTTTAGGAAAAAGCATGTCAGGGAAACTCCAAGATTACATTTCTACTCTTTTTTTTTTTTTTAATTTATTTACTAGAGACAGGCAGAGAGAAGCATACAAGGATCCCAATGTGGGACTGGATCCCAGATCTCCAGGATCAGGTCCTGGGCTGAAGACAACGCTAAACCGCTGAGCCACCCACGCTGCCTCATATTCCCACTTCTACCTCCTGCTCTTTCTGCAGCTTTCACTATTGACATCAACAGGCCTAATGGTTAGAAGCTGACCTCTGAGCTTTAAAGTGCTCTGACCTTGGCAACAGAGACCTCTGAGCTGGGCCCTAGCCCAAGCAGTATTTGGCTGTCGCATTTGGCTCTCCCAGGTCTGCATGTATATGTACATGTACATGGTGCTCTTCAGCCTGCCAAGGCCTTCAAGCACGTGTCTGTATTTACCACTCAATGCTTCCCTTCAGCCGCTGATGTAAAAACATCACCGCCTACCTACACTTTATAGCTAAGGAAACACCCGACCCACCACAGCAGGGAAGGGGTAGCACCAAAGCTCCCCCTAGGCTTTCTCTGATCACCTCAAGCCCACTTGGAGCCCCACCACTGCACCCCGTCTCATCTATGGGCTGTTAAAACCCTGTCCTCTCTCTAAGCATGTTAAGGGAACACTTAACAAAGGAAAAAACTCCTCCTCATGTTAAACTGGCTTGGCCTGTTACAGAATACTCTGGACTTGGCTCTCCCATGGGCCCCCCCTCCACCTTGTTAGTGCACAAAAGCTCAAAAACTCAGGAAAGCAAGGTATTGGGGCTGATTTTGGCCTATGCCTTCAATGTGTGTTCATTTCAGGCACTAATCTACTGACCCCATATGTAAGCATCATTTAGCGGTGTCCTGTTCCCTGGGGACGTCCCCTTTGGGAACCCAGTTAAAATTTACCTTATGTGTCCCCTGGGCAGGGTCCTCTCCTGGGCTCCCTCTCCTGCTCAGTGAGGAACCAAGAACAACTCTCCCAGGACAGCAGCACAGCCCCGAAAGGGATGTTATGTTTCCCCAAGGATGCCATGTGTCAGGGGCCTGGAACATGGGGACCGGGAAGCTGAAGTCCTGGCAGGACGGGAGAGCCAAAGCTCAGACCTGCAGGGGCCTTCCTGGCAGTGAAGTAGCTCTACCCTACGTCTGTGAATTGACCCCGTTTTAAAGGGTTTGTGTGGGGGATGCCTGAGTGGCTCAGGGGTTGGGCGCCTACCTTTGGCTCAGGTTGTGATCCTGGAGTCCCAGGATCGAGTCCCACATTAGGCTCCCTGCGGGGAGCTTGCTTCTCCCTCCACCCATGTCTCTGCCTCTCTCTCTCTCTCTCTCTCTCTCTCTCTCTCTCTCTCTCATGAATAAATAAATCTTTTTAAAAAAAAAAAAAAAAAAAGAGTGTGTGTGATAGAGAGATTGAGGTGTAATTATTTTCCCAGGTAATGACATTACCTCCTAAGTAGGCAAGGAAATATTTTAGCCATGCATTTTTAAAAAATATCTTATTATTTATGTATTTAACAGAGAGAGCCAGAGAGCACAAGCAGGGGGAACATTGGAGGGAGAGGGAGAAGCACACTCCCCAGCGAGCAGGGACCCTGATGATGCAGGGTTCAATCTCAGGACCCTAAGATTATGACTTGAGCCGAAAGCAGACGCCTAACCAACTGAGCCACCCAGGTGCCCCTAGCCATGCATTTTTAATGACACATCATTCCTTCCCAGGGCCAGGTGATATTCCCTGGCAGGCACAGGGCTGAGTGCTAGGCGGAAACAATAAGCCATGGTGGAGAGGAGTACCTGGTCACTGTAGAGGAGGATGAGGAATTAAACCTTTGCAAACCTCACCCCACAGAGCTGAGAGACACAGGAGCACTGAGAGGGCGAGAGCGAGCCAGCATTTTTAATGGGCAAAGCATGGCATTAAAAAGTGTTGTTATTCAAGTAAAACGGCCAATGTTTCCTTTCTTTTAAGAGAGACTCTTAAATTCCAATTACTCCGCCCCCAAAGACCAGTTGAGAATAACCCCAACTGGAGGGAATTAATTTCCTTAGGAATTTCACTGTTACAAGATTAATGGAGCCCCCCTGCAGAGAAACAGTAAAACTGTAAGTACAGTAGATTTGCACCTGAAGGATACATATTTTAATTTCTGTTCTCAAGCTGGGATAACATCTTCTGGAGCTACTATAAAAAGCATAAATGAGCACCCGCTTGTCTGCTGAGAACCTGCTAACACGGAGCTCCCCAGGAGGAGTCGGCACCCGGCTGGGGAGGCCCCGGAGCCCCCACCTGCGGCCTCACACTCTGTCCATACGCACTGGTGGCCAGGGCTCCCAACCAGGGGCACGGTGACCCACTGCAGGGCGCAGGGCTGGGAAGGGCCCCAACAACGCGCCTTCCAGAGAGCCCTGACGGGTGGGGACTGGAGGTGACCAAAGTCCAGAGCAAAATCCCTGGAAGATTCCGCTAAATCCACCCAAATCCCCAAGCCCCAGCCCTGCCACTCACCCTGGCATCGCCCTCTCGGGAGACCACAAATAGAGAGAACCCTGCCCTCCAGAGCCCTCCCAGGAACTTCATCCCACCACCCATCAGCGTTGCTGGCCCCTTCCAGAATGGGCTCTGGGGAGGGTGCCTCACCAACCGTGTTGGAATACGCCGGCAGTTGGGATGCTCCAACCGTCCCTGACAGCCGGGGACTACCCAGATGGGAAAGTGGGAACAGGCTGTGTGAGGGTTTGTCTGTCAACCCTTAGGAGTCAAGACTTTGATCTCAGCACCCGTCGGCCAATTTTCTGTATTCCTTTCCTTACCAGAAACTGCTTTTATTGGAAGAACTCTATGTATATGCTGGCTATAAAGGTTGTTTATGCTGTCATAGCTAGATTTTTATTGGTTGTATTTTTGCTGCACTTGCTTGAAAAATAATTATTTTCAAAGAAAAGAAGAATTATATATCCAGTAAACTAAATAAGACTCATGTTTATTAGGGACCTCTGACAGCTCCTCAAACGTGAAAAAAGATTTCGAAGCAGTGAATGGACAATTTATGTGCAAGTTTATTTGTAAAACAGATTTCAAGACATACTTCATCTTGGCTGTGCCAATAAAAATACATTCCATTTCTTTTTAGAAGTGTGTGTTATCTGATGGTTCCACAGCAATCTGGTTTCTCCTAAGATACAACTACGTGGATAAGCATGTACCCACTAACCTAATCTAGAATTGGGTTGAACGTTTTGGGCTTGCTACACACGAAAAAAAAAAAAAGACACAGGCATATCTTATAAAGGTGCTCTCATGTATTTATGAGAAATGTAGCTCACAATCGTAATCCAATTACTGCAATCTCCAAAAACACTTTAGTTGGATAATTTTTAAACTCAGGTTTAATTATTTACGTTTTATCAGGAAAAAAAATTCATCCTGAGAATTGACTGCCCATTCTCCATCCCAGCATAAATTCTAATCTCCTCTCTTCCACGGGGACGGAGGACCCGGCAAGGTGGTGGATCGGCTGCAGAACTAGCTCGCAGGCTGTAGGTGGCATCAGCGGCCTCCTCAGCCCGGGCAAGGAGCATCCTTTGTTGAGTGGTTTCTTTATGCGATGTCCAGAGGCCACAATTCAGGATTCACACAGACTGATTCTGTATCTGTAGACGCTCTGCTCATCCACCAAACACGTGCTTTTTCCCTGACCTGCCAACTTGTAGCAGCTTCTGCTGCCCTTCTCAGTTTGATGGGCTACATACTTGACATCCTGAAGCGTTTACCAAGTCTGTAGGGTAGTGGGCGGACATGCCAGTATAGGCTGGGGGGAGAGGGTAGTTGGTGGTGGGGACGACGTTGTCACTTGCACGCACACTGCCACATGCGTGTTTGTTTACCTGAAGGTCCAGGTGCTGCTGTGATCACCCCAGGTGCAGAGTCCGGGACCCTCGGTTGAGAGTGAGTGTTCGTAGTCACCCTGTAGGTTTCTATGCAGCTGCCTATTGTCTGGGGTCAGCCTTCTACATGGAAACCGTATCGTGCACACCCACGTGCGTCCGTGTATGCATCCTTTACATCCATCTGGTGTTAACTCTCTGCTCCTATTTATGATTCTTGCTTCAATTTTGAAAAACTAAGGACACAGATGAACTTGATATGGAGTCACAAACAAAATGGCTTGGCAATCAGAAGTCATTCTTAAGAAAGCTAAGAAGTCTGAGCCAGGCAAGCTCCTCCGGCCGTGTGGCTCCGACAGCTCACCTCTCGACAAGCACCCTTCCAGAACTGGCTCCCCACCGGCGTTGTCTCAGTGGAACACACAGGCCTCTGTCCCGCCGACCTTGGCCTTCTCTGGCAGTCTGCTCTGGCACGGGGATGTCACCACACAGAGCGGACGTCTGGAGTGTCCAGTGGGCACTGTGAGCAGAGCTGGCCCTTCCTACCCGTGGAAGGAACTCAGGGCACAGCAGTCTGGCAGACTGTGGGAACACACACGTGTTCCTTAAAGACGCAGCTCCGCGACACGCAACTCACAGTGACTCATTGCTTCTCAACACACAGCAGATGCCATTCCAACCTGGAAAGCTAATTGGCTTGATTTTGGTTAAATCAATGACCACAATAGTCTTTACACTGGCCGAAATTCCTCGAAAATCTGCCACACCCACGAGGGCTTCCTGTACCTTCTCTCTATTCTGTGAAAGAGAACAATGACATTCCCTCCCATCCCCAGGTGCAGGGCAAAGGGACACCAGGATTCTGCTTCTAGTCATCTGAAATGTGTATTCTTGAACCTTTTCCAGAGTGGCTCTGTGAATGTTGGCCCAGCACAATGCCCCACCCCCCCACTAGAGTCCAGTGGGCCGGGCGGAGCAAAAATGCATGATGTTCAAGGCACCTGTACTCAGCCGGCTCTAGATTCTCCGCACCTGCTGTCAGCAGCTGCTCTCCAGGAAGTTCAGGGGCAGCTTCAGGGGGGTGGCAAAATAATGACATAATGCTGGGTGCTGAGAACAAATCTGGATTTGCTTCAAATCTAGAACGGAGTCCCAGTTTGGACGGTCTCCAAACTGGCTTGCCCATGTCAGATTTCAATGGCTGGGACAGTTCTCTGTGAAATCACCGCTGACTTGAAATCTCTTCTTCCAGAACCAAACAAGCAAAAAGGAAAGGAAAGAAAAGCAAACCTCTAATTTTCACACGATGCTTGGGCCCTGTTGCCCTGTGATATGTGTACAACAGAAGCGGGTCAGTATTTCATGATGGAGCAACTAAGTTTGTAGCTCCAGGGGTGTGTCCTTCCATCAGAGTAAAGCAAACTTTGGTGGTAACTCCGTCCTTAGCCTACAGTGAAGTTAGTATCTATTATTCACTCATTCATATGAAATAGGCTTTATTTTAATCAGAGGAAATGTCTTATTTAAAAATTTCAATGCCAACATCCCCTTTCGACTTTCCAACCAAGACATGCATCCTTTTCTCAGCTCGATTGTGTTGAACTACAAAATGTGTAACAAGAGGTAGAAGGGAAAGTCTCCTTCCCACGAGAAGAAGGAGAGGTGTGGGGGCCCAGAAAGAGTAGCCCTTCATGCCATAGGTCTGAGGGAGATGGTGGCGCTAGGTCACATCTGGCCGGTTCTGCAGACTCCAAGGACAGCTTTGCCAGGTGCCAAGCCACAGCCGCCCTAAGGGCTGAGATGGAAGAGGCACAGAGCTAGCTGGCATCCTCGGCCCCTCCGTGGGGGGAGCCCTGCCAGCCCCACCTTCTATCCTGCGGTGTTTCATTCCTATTGTCCCCGACTCTCCGGCCTTCTCTCGGGACTGGTGCAGACCGGGAGAGATGCTTTCTACCATTTGGAAGAAATCCCAATTTTCTAGTTTTCCACACTTTTTTTTTTTTTTGTCCCTGAATCACAACAAGCAGTGATTGGACCCCTTGTCAGGATGCACAGTGGGTTTCTGGCCGCCCAGTTTTTTCACCCCTTAAATCATCATTGCTACACAGGACCGAGTTATTATTGGCCATAACCATATTTACCCTACAGAAATAGGTCCTTTTATGACGGGGCATAAATATGAAATGACACTGTTCTAGAATACCTGGTCACTAACGTGGCAGGATGAAGCTGAATTCCAAAAGAATCCCGAGGCCTAATGATGTCCTTAAAGGGAATGTTCAAAGGGATGGCTGTACAAACCTTTAATGCTATTTAGCAATCTTTTTTTTTTGGGGGGGGGGGTCTGTCTCTTATTTACCAGAAGATGTAGTATATGAGCTTCCATGCCTCTGCTTTTGTTTTGTAATTTCAAATTGTATATAGTCAGGAAATATTGCATTCACTGGCAATCAATTTATTTTGATTGATAAAAAGGGGTTAATAAAAACCTCCTTAGAAATAACAAGAAGGGGACAGTAATATATCTCTCGTGGTGCCTTCTTTCGCGGTGCATAAAGAGAGCAAGCTTCTTTACTTCTCCTCGATAAGTCTTCTCCTTTATTTTCTATACCTAGTGAGTCATTTATAACCCTTATTACTTCCAACCCACACAAAGTCATATTTCCACATGCAGGGGTTCTCCTCACTATGTCGTGAGAGCCGAGAGGCCAAAACATCCTATAATTTATATGAAAATACATGCCAAAAATGGATTATCAGACATAACCAATGTGAGTTCGCACACTTGCAAATAAAAAAAATTTAGGATGAAATATAAAACATCATGCTAAAATTTCAATCTATTGTTGAACATAGCATAGCACAGAAAGTACAGAGGTATCTGGCCCTTGACAAACATCACCAAGTGATTAGAAGTGGAGACAAGTTGAGATGAGATACAATTAATACTTCCATTCAAACAGAAAGTTATTATTGATTTTAGGAGGCACAGTTGTGGTTTATTACTATTTTTATTTATTTACAGCACCTGAGAAGAAAATGCAAAACGACAGACCATGAAATGCTTGTCTTCTGTATGTAGCAAGTGCCTGCACTTACATTATGGGATGGGTTGGGCCATATACACTATATAGCATCATATAAATCTCTAATTTGCACTGGTCATAAAGTCTTTAAATATTAAATAATTATCTGTTGCTGGTTATCCCTGAAGAGCACATTTGCAATGTCAGGATATAATTTAGGGAATTGGCTTAGATCGCAAAGGTCTCCACGTAGAGGTATTATTTTGAAAGTTGAAATTCAGTGGGTTAATTTTTTTTTTTGCCTCAATGAAGTTTTTTGTTTTGTTTTTGTTTTTGTTTTTGTTTTTTTATTCAATGAAGTTTTCTTGGATCATTATAAAGACTGCATTTAGGGCAGCCCGGGTGGCACAGCGGTTTAGAGCCGCCTTCAGTCCAGGGCCTGATCCTGGAGACCCAGGATCGAGTCCCACATCGACTCCCTGCATGGAGCCTGCTTCTCCCTCTGCCTGTGTCTCTGCCTCTCTCTCTCTCTCTCTCTCTCTCTCTCTCTCTCTCTGTGTGTGTGTGTGTCTTTCATGAATAAATAAATAAAATCTTAAAAAAAAAAAGACTGCATTTAGAGAAATCCTATACCAAATCTTGCTGTAAAAGAAAAGATAGCTCAAGATAAGATAGCATTAGAACAAAACCATGAGCTCCAGGAAAACAAACATGTGCTGATCTAGAGAGAGGTACATCTCTCAAATTTGGATCCTTTTGGAACAAAACAGCCCGTCCACAGTGAGAGGGCCTTACGAGTGTCTGCACACTGAAGGGCTAAAGACCAAGGCTAACAACGAGGGCCTAGAGGTGAGAGAGCTTGTCATTTCACTGAACATCCCGGTGACAAGAAGTGTCTTTAGCTGATAGCAGCCCAGAGGAGCCAAGAGGGCAGGGGCACCTCTCTTGATGCCGCACAGCTAGCTTTGCTGCACTCACTCGTTCACTGGCTTGGCTCTGAGTACCCGTCCTGGGCCCTGTCCGTGCTGGGCACTGGGGACACACAGATGAACACAGTCATAGGGCCTCCAGCGAACAGAGGGTCAGCGGACCACAGCCCTACACCGACCGACTCAGAGACCCTTCCACTTTCTAGGCAATGGAATGTTTCTGAATGTGTGAGAGAGCGAGCGAGCCTCAGCACCCCCATCAGCACTGAACTGTCGCCCTTCCAGGTCTGGCTTTGTGGTGTGCCCGAAGATGGTCTCACTTAGAAGATGCTTTCTTGTCACGGACTGAAAGGAAAGCGTCATACCGGGGCTTCCATAGGCAGCACACCTGTGTGGGCCCGCAAAACAGGACGTCTGCCATATGGCAGCTCTATGCAGGAAACATGGAAGTCACGGTCCCCTGGCCAGTCCAGACAGACGTGGATGGGAAGATACGGATGGCGCAACTCAAGGAGGGTGGCTTCTGTGGAGGCCAGGCCAGTCAGAGGGGCACACCGGAGCCACGGAGGGGAGGCCCCAGGGGACAGATGACGACAGCTGTACCTCCAGCAATGAGGAGAGAGAGAGAAAGGAGGAAAGAGAGAGGCCTGACGTGCCCAGGGCCCCGGGTCAGTGCAGGCACCGGATCGGCCCAGGCTGTAGGGGAGGCGGGAGCAGGGAGGCCGAGACCTGCCCGGTGCTGGCGGGGAGAAGGCCCGTGGCCACACAGTCTGGGGCACGAGCCACCTGCAGCAGAGGTAAGGGTGCAGGGTGAAGACTGCTCGTGCCGAGTTCAGCACAGGTTCACCTTGTGAGGGCCAGGCGGCCTCGAGGTCCTGCACCCTACAGCAGGGAGCCTGGGAACAGTGGGGAACGAGGCCCCCCGGGAACCGTGGACTAGCGCCTCGGAGCCTGGCCCTTGGTCTGAAGGTGGAGACAGCCCTGCAGCATCACCGGGGGAGTCACCGACAGCAGGGACCCCAGCCCAGCGCTCAAGCCTCAGAGCCCAGCTGTGGGCCTGGCCCTGCGGCCCTGGCCGGTGGAAAGGGAGCCCCGGGGAGGCAGGACATCAGGTGTAGGCAGGCGGTGGGACAGCCTGCAGGCAGGGCGGCTGCTTTAGGCTAGGGGGTGGCATGGTCCCTCTGAGGGGGGACAGTTCAGCCACTGTCTGAACAAGAAGAAGTGAGCCTTTGCGGATTAGGGGGAAGTGTTTCCAGACAAAGATGATGACTACTATTGTTATAATAATACCTAAAAACAGTGGATTTCAAAGAAAAAATATAACCCTATACCAGTGCCCAAGAAAGTGCCAGGTATTTCTTTTAACAAGACAGATATATGGAAAAGAGAGGGCATTTATTAAATACCTACTATGTGCCAGTGTCTGTGCTAGATGCTTTACGTGCACCGCCTCTTTTACCTCCCAGCAAGATGAGCAGAGGTAGTAATTTTTAAAAGAGGTCATTGGAGGCACTTTGAAAGGGGGGACGATTTAATCCATGGAAAAACAGGCACAGCTTTGCAGCAGCGGAACAAAACTGTTACTCAACCCCCTCCCTACAACACACACACAGACCTTTCTTGGCCAAGCTAGGCATGTCTATCTGTCTGTCTTTATATATTTTCTTTATATAGTTTGAGAGTGAGTGAGAGTGAGTGTGTGAGTCCGGGGTGGGGGGTGGGGGGAGGAGCAGAGGGAGAGAGAGAATCTCAAGCAGGTTCCATGCCCAGCCCAGAGCCTGATGCAGGGCTCGATCCTGTGACCCTCAGTTCATGACCTGAACTGAAACCAAGAGTCGGATGTCTAACTTACTGAGCCACCTAGGCGCCCCTTGAGCATATTTTTCAAGGTAATCTGCAGCCACTCCTTGAAGCTCCCTCTTTCCTAGAAGGCAATGGATAGGATCAAGCTATTTTATTCCTACTTTACACATGGGGAAATGGAGGCTCAGAAATGAACACTTGCCCTGGTGCACATCACTAGTTAGGTTTTGCAGCCATAAATAAACCAAACCTCCAGAAACTTCCAGTGCTCAGATGGGGACAGACTAGAGGTGGCCGGGCAGCTGCGGTGAATTGTGAGCTGACCATGTACTGCACATCATGCTTGACACTCTGCAGACAGTACCTCACAGTAACTCACTGTGCCTAGGCAGTTCAATGGGTTAAGTGTCTGCCTTCAGCTCAGGTCACGATCTAAAGTCCTGGAATGGAGCCTCAGATTGGGCTCCCTGCTCATCCAGGAGTTGTCTTCTCCCTCTGCCCCTCCCCCTACTCATGCTCTCTTTCTCTCTCTAATAAATAAAATCTTTTAAAAAAAGATTTTAAATAAAAAAATAAATCTTTTTAAAAAAGATTTTATTATTTATGAGACACACACACACACACACACACAGAGGCAAAGACACAGGCAGAGTGAGAAGCAGGCTCCATGCAGGGAGCCCAATGTGGGACTCGATCCCAGGACCCTGGGGGTCACGCCCTGAGCCAAAGGCAGACACTCAACCACTGAGCCGCCCAGGCGTCCCAATAAATAAAATCTTTAAAAAGAAAATAAAACTCCCAGTACCCCATTGAGGTAGGCACCACTATTAGCATCTCAATTTTATACCCAGGGAATGCCTGGCAGTGGGAGATGAGCAGGGTGGAATTGGAACTCAACGTACATAACAAAAGTCATCATTTTAAACATTTTTAAGTGTACAGTTCAGTGGCATTAAGTGACCATCACCACCATCCGTGTCTGGAACTCTTCATATCTTCTTAAATGGAAAGTCTGCAAGCATATACCCTAACTCCCCACTCCCAGCCCCAGGGAACCACCATCCGTCTGCCTCTGCGAGTTTGATCATTCCAGTACTTCATCTAAGTAGAATTACACTTTGTCTGGTGACTGGCTTATTTCATTGAGCGGAACAGGTTCCAGGGTTGGAGCAGGTGTCAGAGGCTAAATAATATCCCATTGTATGGATGGAGCACATCTTACTTATCCATTCATCTGTCTATGGACACCTGGGTTCTTCCTACCTTTGGCTCCTGTGTCTAGTCCTGCTGTGATCACAGGTGTTCGAGCCCCCTGTTTTGTGTTATATACACAAGTGGAGCTGCAGGATCATAGTTTTATTCTTATTTTTTTGAGAAAAACCCATACTGTTTTTTTTTTAAGTTTTCAAGTTTTATTTTTTAATTTATTTTTAAAGATTTTATTTATTTATTCATGAGAGACAGAGAGAGATCGGCAGAGACACAGGCAGAGGGAGAAGCAGGCTCCATGCAGGGAGCCGGACGTGGGACTCGATCCCAGATCCTAGGATCACGCCCTGAGCTGAAGGCAGATGCTCAACCGCCGAGCCTCTGGGTGTCCCATAAGTTTTCAAGTTTTAATTTAAATTCTAGTTAGTTAGCATATAGTACAATATTGGTTTCAGGAGTAGAATTCAGCCGGTTATCACTTTCATACAACACCCAGTGCTCGTCACAAGTGCCTCCTTCACACCCATGACACATCTAGCCATCACCCTCCTCCCCCTATCAGCCCTCACTTTCTTCTCTATCGCTGAGTCTCTCATGCTTTGTTTCCCTCTTTTTTTCTCTTCCCCTATGTTCATCTGTTTTAAGTTCCACATATGAGTGAAATCATATGGTATTTGCCTTTCTCTGATTGACTTCGCCATACTGCTTTTAATAAAGGCACACCATTTTGCATTCTCAGCAGCAATGGTCAAAGGTTCTAACTTCTCCACATTTTAGCCAACACTTGTGTGGTTTTTTTTTTTTTAAGATTTTTTTTATTTATTCATGAGAGACACACAGAGAGAGGTGCACAGACACAGCAGAGGGAGAAGCAGGCTCCATGCAGGGAGCCGGACGTGGGACTTGATTCCGGGTCTCCAGGATCACGACCTGGGCTGAAGGCGGCGCTAAACTGCTAGGCCACCTGGGCTGCCCAACACTTGTGTTTTTAGGATAGGCCTCCTAATGGGTGTGAGGTGGTATCTCGTTGTGGTCTTGATTTGCATTTACCTGAGGAATAGTTGATGTTGTGCGTCTCTTCATGCGACTTTTGGCCATTGTGTATCATCTTTGGAGAGACATCTATGCAAGCCCTTTGCCCATTTTTTAATCAGGTTGTGTGTTTCTCTGATGTTTAATTGTAGGTGTTCTTTTTGTATTCTAGCTACTAACTCCTTATCAGAGACACGATCTGCAAATATTTAATCCGTTTTGTGGGTTGCCTTATCGCTGCTGTTAGTGTCCTTTGATGCACAAAAGTGTGTAATTTGATCTAGTCCAAGTTGTCTATATTTGTTGCTGTTGATTCTTTTAGTCATATGCATGACTCCGATGTCATGAGGATTTTGGTTTTTTTTTCCCCCTAATAGTTAATGTCTGTTTTAATATATGAAAATAATGAGCACCATAAACATCATTTAACAGATGTTTTGTATTTAGTTTTAAAAAAATTTACGATATTAATTTAAATAAACACACCAAGGAATAGCAGAGTTTTGTAGACATCTTGTAATTGGCACCCAAATGATTGATGTTTGGTACATAGTGTATTACACTAAATTGCAACCTATTAGATCTATTCCTGTGCTCAGTGTTAAAGAAAAAAAATCATCCACGGCACCTGCTTACCCAAGGCCGACTTACCCAGGGGGGCCATTGCGGCAGCTTCTTCCTAAGGGGAAAGCCCCAGTGTTTTGATGTGAGGCTGTCAGCTGGTAGCAGTTTTGGAGAAGGAGGACTAGTAGGAGTGACACACCATTTGCTGAGTATTTTGTGCGGTTCTAAGTAGTCCGTGTGTATGGACCTCGGCCTCGTAACATCCTGACTCATCATCACCTTTCACAAGTGAGCACACTGCGGTCGATGAGCTGCCGAACTCTCCGCAGATCCTGCAGCCGGTAGCCCAGTGGAGGGGGCGTCACCCCTTTCTCCAGAATGGCTGGGACCAGGGCTGAGCATCACAAGACACCTCCGCTTGCAGCGACTCAAACAGCAGAAACACAGCCAGAAGTCTGCGGGCTGGTAGGCACTCAGCTGTGCGTTGGTTCAGAAGCTCAGGGCCTTAGGGCCTCGGGGCTTTCCGAGCCGCCGCCCTCCTAGCGGCAGGAAAGCTGCAGCAGCTCCGCGATGCTGATGCTCGGGCAGGAGAACGCCGCGCCCACGCCTCCCGTCCCTTCCTGCCCACTACTCCGTCCAGGGGCCCAGCCCTCCGCAGCCCCGCTGCACCGCGCGCCCGGCCCGGCCCAGCCCAGCCCAGCCCAGCCCAGCCCAGCCCAGCTGCTGCACCGCCCTGCAGCTTGCATACAAGCCCCCGCCCAGGGCAGCACCCACCCGGAGATCCCGGACTACAACTCCCAGAAATCCACGCCCCAGCCGGCTCGCCGGCGCCGATTGGCTCGCTGCGCCATCCATCAACCACCAACCACCGGAAGACGGCTGCTGACGGCGCGCCACGGCCAATCACGAGAGCGAGGGGGCGGGAGCTCCCCCAGCCGGTCCGACGCCTGGAGTGCAGGCGTGGCGGGACGCCCAAGGAGTCGGTTCTTCGGAGAGCTACGGCGAGTCAGTGGTCGGAGAGTTGACGGGCCGGCCCTCCGCGGAGTGACGCCTGGGGTAGAAGCCCCGTTTTGCCCAGAAGACTCCGGAGTCCGCTCCGCCGGCTGCTGCCCCCGGCGCCAGGCCCAGGCGGCCTTCGCCCCGTCCCCGTCTCTCATTGGCTCCCCCGGTACACGTGGGGGGAAGGAGGCGTGGCCATCGCGGCTAAGGCGGGCGGCCTGCGGCCGGCGGGGATGAGAGGCCCGCGGACTCGGGCCTGGGGCCGCATGGCAACCGTGGTGCCGGGCTGCTGGCGACGGCGGAGGGCAGAGGAGCTTCAGGTTCCGGGGGACGCGGTGAGCCTCTGCCCCCCGGGCCTGGGCGAGAGGAACGGGATGGCGGAAGCCCCGGACGTGTCCCGCGGGGCCTCTCGTCCCCACCCCGGGAGCCTTCCAGGAGGAGGCCTGGCCCGGGTCGCGCCGGCGCCCTCTTGGAGGAGGGGGCGTGGCCAGGGCCCAGGGGGCGTGGTCGCGGCGCTGCCCCGCCCCCCCAGGCCGCGCCTGCGCAGAGGTGCGGGAGGCGCTCGCGGTGACCCTGCCGGGTGCCCGGGCTCGGGGTGCAGGCTGCCCCGGGCTGCTCCAGGTGCCGGCGCCGGGCTGGGCGAGGTCGGGCTGCCTCGTGAGCAGACCCCGCCCGGGTGGGTGGAGGGCTTTGAGCGGAGAGCACGGGGGTGAGGCCAGGTGGCTGATGCAGGCGCCCGGGGTCAAGGGCTGGCGTGAGACTGGGCGGGAACCAGGTGGGAGACAGGAGGTCCTGTGGCGGGGGAGCAGCGCTCTCTGACTCCCACCTCCGCTGGCCCGTTGGCTGCTTGTCACCCACCGCCTTTCTTTGGGGTCCAGCTCCCGAGTTCTTCTGTTTCTTCTGCACCTGCAGGCTTGATAAGCCCGGACTCCACCCCCCAGCTAATGCAGGCACTGCTTTCCCAGGTGTCATGCACAGCGCAGCAAGAGTGGGGCTAGTCTCGTGCCCTGCATGTGCTGCCTCCCCCTGCACTGCGGGGCACAAAGCCTGTGTCACATCGGCCCTGGAACGGAAGCTTCAAACCACATAGGCTCTGACAAGGTGGAAGCATGATTCTGCTGCTCATAATGTGTGGAGGGGAGCAGGCCAGGGCAGTGGCATGGGGACCCTAAATACAGATATGGGGCTGGTGCTACCCAGACTCCCGTGTCCTGCACTCCCCAGTGTTGTCCTCTTATGTGAGGTCAGCACTAGGTCACCAGTACATCGCTCACATTCCATACAGTGTGAAGTAAATAGTAAAGTGACATGATCGTACTGACATTTTAAGAGCTTATTTTGGAAGCTCTGGGGAAAATGCAGGGTATGGTGGTCAGAGTGAAGGCGAGGAGGCAAGGAGTGTATGGATTACGAGAGGTGACAGGCTTGGACAGAAAGGACAGGAAGACCGTGAATGTCGGGCAGAAGGCTCTGTATGTTGGAGGAACCATGGACAGGTCAATGGACAGGCCTTGCCGATGGAGCAGTTGCAGGAGGTCAGGGAAGCGGAGTCGTCTGGGTTGGCTCCCAGGGCTGTGGCTTGAGCAATTGGGCAGACAGTGCTGAGAGAAAATGGTTGTGGAACTGGGGGAGAAAAGGAGCTCCCGGCGGGACACACTGTGTTTTCCATATTTGGGACGTTTAACAGAGAGGTTACGGGTTGAGTGGTTCCAGGTGGATCATCTGAATTTCACAATAAACTGTTACTGTTCCCAGATTACAAGTGAGGAAGCTGAGATCCAGAGAGGTTAATCAGCGGCTTGAGGATACACTGCTAGCAGGGAAGTAGGGATTAAACGGCATTAAACGGCACCTGCTGCCTCGAGAGCCTGTCCTCTTAGCCACCGGGCTCTGTAGCCTCCCATGTGGGGCTTTGCAACAAAGTCCTAAATTGGCCATAAAATGATGGAAAGTGTGATGCCACAGGCTGTCAGGGACCAGGCACCAGAGGTCATTATTTTTTTTTTTTTTAAGATTTTATTTATTTATCATGAGAGACAGAGAGACAGAGGCAGAGACACAGGCAGAGGAAGAAGCAGGCTCCATGCAGGGAGCCCAACATGGGACTCAATCCAGGTCTCCAGGGTCACACCCTGGGCTGAAGGCAGGCGCTAAACCACTGAGCCACAGGGGCTGCCCCAGAGCTCATTATTGATCAGAGAGAAAGAAAGGCTTACAGGAGAAACCTTGAAGGATCCTTCAGATTGCAATCCTGAAACTTAAGTACCCAGCTTGAGGCTGCAGTACTTCCCGGCTGTTATCCAGGAGTAGTGAGTTCAGAGTCTAATCGCCAAGTTGTGTATGGCCTCCTAATCTGATAAAGTCCTTGTATATATTGCGTTGTGCCTTTGGCCTTTGCTCTAATAATCCAGATTGAGTTCAATAAAGTATCCAAGTCCTTGTCCCAAGTTTTCCGTTCTCTTTCTCTCTCTCAAACACACATGCCCTCTTTCAGAATTTGGTTATGAGAGAAGTACAACCATTTCCGTACTCTGCTCACAGATTAGTGGTGCTACACCTTGTGTATTATAACCTCCTGTGGGGTTTTAGAAACCGCAACGTCGGGACCCATCTCTGCAATAGCTTCGCAAGTGATTCTCAGAGCCAGAGGCAGCCACCTCCTGTGATCCCCTGAGTGTCCTGATTGTGGGAAGGGTACCTGATGTGGTGACACGTGCTGCAGTTAGGTATCAGTGGGGTTTGGGTTGACGCGTTTTGAGGACCCGTCGTAGAGCAAACACTGTTCTAGGCTCTGCAAAAAAAAAAAAAAAAAAAAAAAAAAAAAAATGATATCTTTGGTTAGATTGACCCTGAGACTTGGGGACATCCAGTGCTTGGCTCTTGCAGGCCCCCTGCCCACGGCACACTCACCACACTACCTGTTCCAGAAGAGAGACGCATGCCCAGAACACCTGGAGTCATGCATACTCACCCTGTGCTGTCCATGAAGTTGCTCCTTCCAGACCGCTGTAAAAAGCAAGTTCTTTGGGGAAGCAACACCCGCCATGTCTGGGCTCACAATTGATTTGGTATCTTTTCCAGTTTCCCCTGGGTTGATCCAAGTTTTCCAGCTTCTGATTTCCTCTATTATACTTTTCTTTGATTCTTTGTCAGTATCCTATAGCAATAGCCTATTAGGGTGCATTAATTAATTGGGTATTGACAGGTTTTTCTGTTTATTCTTTTAAAAACATTTTTACCTTTGCGTTTTTTTTTTTTATATATACTTTATAGTTGAAGCATAATGTACAGTGTTATATTAGTTTCAGGTACACAGTGTAATTTTTCATCAATTCTGTACATTACTCAGTGTTCATCATGGCAAGTGTACTCTTCATCCCCTTTGTTTTACCCATCCTCCCCACCCACCTCCCCTGTTGCAACCACCAGTTTGTTCTCTTTAAAAGGGTGCTTTTTCCCCCCCTTTGTTCTCTTTTAGTTTGTTCCTTTGTTCTGTTTCTTAAATTGCACATATGCAAAAGCATATAGCATTTGTCTTTTTCTGACTTATTTCCTTTAGGTCAACAGTCTATTCCTATAGTCTGACTGACTATATTCTTTAGGTCAGTCCATGTTGCAAAGAGCAAGACCTTTTTTGTGGCTGAGTAATACTCCATTGTGTATGGAATCTTTAGCCATTCATCTGTGGATGGACACTTGGGCTGCTTGCATTATCTTGGCTGTTGTAAATGATGCTGCTATAAACATAGGGATACATGTATCTTTTTGTGTTAGTGTTTTTGTTTTCTTTGGGTAAATACCCAATCATGGAATTATTGGATCATAAAATTTTATTTTTAATTTTTTGAAGAACCTCCATACTATTTTCCACAGTGGCTGCTCCAGTTTGCATTCCCACCAATGGTGTACAAGGGTTCCTTTTTCTCCATATCCTCACCAACACTTGTCATTTCCTGGGTTTTTGATTTTAACCATTCTGACAGATGCAAGGTGGAAGCTCATTATACTTTTGATTTGCATTTCTGTGGTGATTAATGATGTTGAGCATCATTTCACGTGTCTGTTGGCCATCTGTATGTCTTCCTTGAAAAAATGTCTACTCATGTCCTGCCCATTTTAATTGGATTATTTGGGTTTTTTGGTGTTGAGTTGTAGGAGTTCTTTATATAGTTTGGATGTTATCCCTTTATTGTGCATATCGTCTGCAAATATCTTCTCCCATTCAGTAGGTTGCCTTTTTGTTTTATGGATGATCTCCTTTGCTGTGCAAAAGCTTTTTGTTTTGATGTATACCCAATAGGTTATTTTTGCTTTTGTGTCCTTTGCCTCAGCAGACATATATAGTAAGAAGTTGCTATGGTCAATGTCAAAGAGGTTGCTGCCTGTGTTTTCTAGAATTTTTATTGTTTCAGATCTCACATTTAGGTCTTTAATTCATTATTTCATTATTTTGCACGTAGCTCTCCAGTTATCCTGACACCATTTATTAAAGAGGCTGGCTTTTCCCCATTGTATACTCTTACCTCCTTTGTCATAGATTAATTGACCATATAATTATAGTTTTATTTCTGGGTTATCTGCTCTGTTCCTTTGATTTCCATGTCTGTTTTTGTGCTAACACCATGCTATTTTGATTACTACAGCTTTGTAGAATATCTTGAAATCTGAGTTTGTGATACCAGCTTTGTTCTTTCTTAAGATTGTTTTGGCCTTTTGGGGTCTTTTTTGGTTCCGTACAAATTTTAATATTATTTGTTCTCGTTCTGTGAAAATTTTTTTCGGTAAGGATTGCATTAAATTTGTAGATTGCTTTGGGTAGTATGGACATCTTAACAATATTGGTTCTTCCAATCCATGGGCATGGAATACCTTTCCATTTTTTTGTCTTTAAATTATTTCATCAGTGTTTTAGAGTTTTCAGAATACAGGTCTTTTACTTCTTTGGTTCAGTTTATTCCTAGGTATTTTATTATTTTTAGTGCAATTATAAATGGGATTGTTTTCTTAATTTCTCTTTCTGCTACTTCATTATTAGTGTATAGAAGTACAACAGATTTCTATATATTAATTTTGTATCCTGAGACTTTACTGAATGTTTTTGATACTTGGCCTTTGTTTAGATGTAAGTAAATGATTTCTTGGTATTATGAATAGTTGCCCCTAAAATCAAGGGCTGAGGATATCTTTTTTTTTTTTTTTTTGGTGACGATATCTTACTATCCACTCTGCTCTGTTTATAAATTTTAGACCTGCCTTTACTAATACTTGAAAAATTATCTAGTAAATTCAGCTAGCAGACCTTGTCAGCAAAACCACTGAGACATGTTGATGACTTTACCTCCATTCAAGTGACCCTATGGGGTCTAACTTGTAAAGAGAGAAAATTCAGAGTTAAATTTGCTTCTTTGGGATGCCTGGGTGGCTCAACAGTTGAGCGTCTGCCTTTGGCTTGGTGTGATTCCAGGTCTGGGGATCAAGTCCCACATCGGGCTCCCTTCAAGGATCCTGCGTCTCACTCTTGTGTCTCTGCCTCTCTCTGTATGTCTCTCATGAATAAATAAATAAAATCTTAAAAAAAGAAAATTTGCTTGTTTCATCCTGTAGGATGTAGATTTTATAGCTCATCTGCTAAGCAAGATCCTTAACTATGAGAACTTAATGAGTACTGGCCATGGTGCCGATCCTAGCAAAACCCTTCACTCTGCCTTTCTCTGTTCACTCTTCTCATTCAAGATAATTGCAACCCATGCCTCAAAAACCAAGTTATTTAATTCTCACTCAATTTTAGTTTTAAGGTGAATCTGTGGAGCTACTTTTACTGTTTGTCTGTTCTACTCAGTTTAATTGTATTCAGCCACCTTCCCATCTAGATAAAGGGAGGTTTACCAGTAATTCATTTTTGGTTATATCTCTAATACACATGTTCACACCGCCACCTGCATATGGCCTTGATCATTTCTAGCTTTTGGCAAATTTCCTTATATATGACACAGAAAAGTCAAAATGAGGTAATAGTCAGGGGTTCTTTACCATGCTTGGGGGGCTTTTCAGGTGTGTTTGTTGGGCTCAGTAGCCATGGCTGGAGGATCATGATGTGGCTTCTGCTTCTTCAGTTTTCATATGCCCAGAGTCGAGCAAGGCATGTAGTAGGTGTTCAACAAATACATTTTGGGTGATTAATGTGTTGAGGGTGTGTGTGTGTGTGTGTGTGTGTGTGTGTGTGTGTGTCTAACTGGAAAGAAATGAAGGGAGGATTACACTAAGGCATAGAAATGTTGGTGCTTTCAAACTATCATTTATTTAGGGAAAATTATAATTTGGCTGGCAAAGCCCCAGCAGTGTGCCTCATCATCACCCTCATGGTCACAGCTCATGTCTTCTCAATTTCTTGTGTGTTTATTAGCAAAGCCGTGCTGTTTAGCTGGATTTTTCCAAGTGTACAATGAAGTGATTTTTTTTTTTTTTGTAAATTTGCAGTTGTGCAGATGTCACCCCCAGTCTTAGAGCATTTCCATTGCCTCGTTTGTACCTGTTTTGCAGGAACTCCATCTCTCCCTCAGCTCCAGGCAACTGCTATTCTACTTTGTATTTTTCTAGATTTGCCTTTTCTGGACTTTTCATATAAACAGAATTGAATGTGCTTTTTCTTGCAGCTGGCTTCTTTCAGGCAGCATCTTAATTTTTCAGGTTCCTCCATGGTGAGGCATGTATCTGTAGCTTGTTCCTTTTAATTGCTAAATAATACTCCATTGTACCAATATACCACATGTTGTTTATCCATTTTTCAGTTGATAGACATTGTGTTGTTTATTCTTTTTGGCTATTATGAATAATGCTGAAAATTCAGAAAAGTTATGTGCAGATCTTGGTGTATATGCACGTTTCCATTTCTCTTAGACCAAGAGGACTGGGATTGCTGGTTCCCAGTGCCAGAGAAGCTGCCATGCTGTTTTCCGAGGGGGCACATTCTGCATCCACACTGGCAGCCTACAGAGGGCTCCGCTGAGTCTCCTTCTCTGTTGTCCAATTATCCTCATTCTAGTAGGTATGAAGTTAGGGGTCTCACTGTGATTTTAATCTGCATTTCCCTAGTGACTTGCTGTTGAACATCTTTTCATGTGGTTTTTAATCACTCATAACTTTTTTGGTGAATTATTCAAAACTTTTGCTCATATTTAAAAACAGCTTTGTTTATAATTTACATACCATAAAGTTCACTCTTTTAAAGTACACAGGTCAGTGGCTTTAATGTATTTACAGAGCTGTGTAAATATCTCCATAATCTAAATAAAGAACATTTTCATGACCAAAAAGAAACCCGATTCCCGTGGGCAGTCACTCTCTTTCACCTTCCCCTAGCTCTTAGCAACTACTGATCGACCTTCTGTATCAGAAGATTTTTTATTCATTCATGAGAGACACGCAGAGGCAGAGACATAGGCAGAGGGAGAAGCAGGCTCCTTGCAGGGAACCGGATGAGGGACTCAATCTCGTGTGACCCCTCAGGATCACACCCTGAGCCAAAGGCAGATGCTCAACCATTGAGCCATCCAGGTGTCCCGAGTCAAACTGTTTTCCAAAGCAGCTGTGCTATTTACATTCCCACCAGCATTGAATGAAGGTTCTAGTTTCTCCACATCCTTGTCAACACTTGTTACTATCTCTTTTTGATTATAGCCATTCTAGTGGTTGGGAACTGTATCCCATTGTGGTTTTGATTTGCATTTTTCTAATGACAAATGGTGGTAAATGTCTTTTTATGTACTTATTGCCCTTTTATATATCTTTGTTGGAGAATACACTATTCAAATCCTTTGCCCACTTAAAAAATTATGTCATCTTGTTGAATTGAAAGACTGCTTTGTATATTCTGGATACATGTCTTTTTTTTTTTTTTTTTTAGGATTTTATTTATTCATGAGGGACAGAGAGAGAGAGAGAGAGAGAGAGAGAGGCAGAAACAGGCAGAGGGAGAAGCAAGCTCCATGCAGGGAGCCCTACTCGGGACTTGATCCCGGGTCTCCAGGATCATGCCCTGGGCCGAGGCAGGTGCCAAACCTCTGAACCACCCAGGGATCCCTGGATACATGTCTTTTAACAAAGGGATGATGGGCAGCCCGTGTGGCTCAGCGGTTTAGCGCCACCTTTGGTCTAGGGTGTGATCCTGGAGACCCAGGATCAAGTCCCGTGTCGGGCTCCCTGCATGGAGCCTGCTTCTCTCTCTGCCTGTGTTTCTGCCTCTCTCTCTCTCTCTCTCTCTCTCCCTCTCTCTCGTGGATAAATAAATAAAATCTTTAAAACAAAACAAAGGGATGATGTGCAAATATTTTCTCCAAGAATGTGGCTTGTCTTTTTACTTTCTTAATGGTGCCTTTCAAAGCCCCAAAATTTTGGATATTGATGAAGTCCAATTTTTCAATTTGTTTCCTTATAGATCAAGCTTTTGGTATCACATCTTCAAAATCTTGGCCTAAGATCACAGAAGTCTTGTCCTATGTTTCTCCTCTAAAAATTTTATGCTTTTAGTGCTTGCATTTGGCTCTCTGATCCCTTTTGTGTTAGTATTTGTGTGTGGTATGTAGATAGGGCCCAAAGTTCCTCTTTTAGTGCATAGACATTGAATCGTGTCCATGCCATTTCTGATGAAGACTGTGCTTTCTCCATTGAGTTGTCTTGGCATCTTTGTCAAAAGTCAGTTCACCATAAACTTAAGGGTTTATTTCTGGATTCTCAGTGCTGTTCCATCAATCTGTGGTTTATCCCTATGCCACTACCACACCACCTGGATTAGTGTAGATTTTATTAAGTTTACATTAAGTTTTGAAATCTTTTTCATACATGGTTTGGTTTTTAGGGCTTCCTCGTTGTATTTTTCAGTTTTGTCTCCCCAGCTGGACTGAAAGCTCACTGAAGACCCAGCTCTGTCATTTCAGGTCACCCGACTTCAAGTTAGTTCAGGTTTGGGGATTTCATTTTTTGCATCTACAAAATAGAAATAAAATTCTTACTCTTCCTACATCATGGGGTTGTTGCAAGGACCAAATGAAGTAACAAATGTGGAAAGACTCCTAAACTGTCATTTTTATCATTGTGACCTGACCATGGTGAGTCAATTTGTGTACCTGCTTTTCTGAAGATCTTGGCTTTAATCAGGATGTATCTTCAGTTTATAGAGGACATCATGAATCTCGTGGGCCTATACGTGATCCTCATTAAGTCTACTTTGTTCTTTCATGGTTTTTAATTGGAAGTATGAGCGTGGCGTTTCTTTGCTCTGTTGTCTTCCTCTAGGTTGCTAGCCCGCTTGAAATTTAGTTGTCACTCTTGCTTCTGACTGCTGTCTCAGAACACTCCTCTTCCCCTAAGCCTCCTTGTTTCCCAGCCAGGCAAGGTGGGTGTGTGGGCTGGGAAGCCCGTATAAAGTAGTTTGATAAGTCTTCCAAAGGTGGTCACAGCTGAGTAAAACACAGCATCGAGCTGTAAGATCCATGTGCTGTGAGAGCGTGGAGTGCAGACGAGTCCTAACTTCTGGTCTCTGTCATTGACACTGTGTCAGGTTTCATTGTCCTGAATCTCCCAAGAAAGTGAGCCTCCCAAGAGTGCAAGGTCATTTTCCAAGTGACACTGTTATTGAAGAAGAATCTGTGCTTGATGGAAACCATGCTCTCTCTCTAAATGACAGCCTATAGGGTCTTATTAATCTTGCTGTTCCAGCTTTCATGGTTCTGTATTTAGGGCTGGTGGACATCCATATCAACCCCTCCAACAGAAGTAAGCTGCCTTTACTGAACTATACAGCCTTACTCAGCAAACTGTTCCTGGTAACTGGGACTCAGTTAACCAGCATATGCATTTCTTTAGAAAAAAAGACCATTAGTCAGTAAAAATCTCCACAATACCTTCTTAATGAAAGATTAGGGGTGCGTGTGCGTGTGCGTGTGTGTGTGTGTGTGTGTGTGTGTAGAGACTCACTATCAATGGCATTCTGAGTTCTAATGATTTATGTTGGCATTCTCCAGAGTATGTATGCTTAATTCATGTACTAGTGTATGTATTAAAAATGCTTAATTCAAGGTATTTAGTTTTTTTAAGAACATGCCATTTTCTTGCTGTGCTGATTGGAAAGAATACGTGGTGCTTTTCTGTTGAGGTGTTTAGGAAGTTGGCATCTGTTTTCTTTTCCACATTCCTCTGGAGCATAGAGAGCAGGAACAGGTTTCCAGAGGTGACTGCATGTCTCAGCGGCTGAGCTGGCAGCGGGCCTGCACTCTGTGCGCTCCTCCTCCTCTTCACTGGCTTACCAATGTGTTCCCCGTGCGTCCCTAAGATGTCCCCAGTCTGGTTCCTACAGTTCTGTTGATTCGTGAAGCCTGTAACACTCCTCCCTCCCCTACGCCCCACTCACTCATCCAACTGGGGCCCATCACTTCTAATAAAGGAAAAAGTCCACAGCAACAAAGGTGGGATCGTGCCTCCTCAGTGGAGGGCACCTTGTCTTTCCGAGACCTGCCAGACATTTTTGTTCTGTCATTGAACCGACACAGTATGTGTTTTATATTTTAATTTATGCATCTTATCAAATGTCTTCTCTCAGCCAACCATGTTCCTATTTCAACTGTTCTCTGGTGAGGTTGCTATTCGATTGATATTCAATTATTGTTAAGTAATGGGGTGTTTGTGTATACTCAGGATTTTAATTTTGTTTATACAGTGCAAGTGTCTTCTTAGTTGGCTGGTAAATCTTCATCTGCCTTTATGAAGGCTGACATGTCCTCTCCAGGAGGGAGTAAAAGTGAACCATGTAACACAATCCCAGAGTTAAATGCCTCTGCAGGCTTCATTTTCCTTTGGCCCAGGCCAGTCCATAAAAACTGGACAATTTGCCAAGTAAGTGTACAGGTCAATAGCATACGCAGTCAGCTCTCAATAATCCACAGTAAATAGCAGACAACATGAATAATTTAATCCACTCAGCTGGTCCAGAGCTCCCAAGCAGGTAAGCCCCACATCCCCTAGAGGAGCCCAGCTCTTACTGACTACCTAGGTACCAGCATGACTCCCCCTTTCGCCTGCCATCGGGTGTGGGGACCCAATTCCCCAACCACCTGAGCCACTTAAAGAATGTCAGCTTGTCGCCATAGATGATCACAAGTCTGCTGACTTTACTGTGCCAAATGTTATTGACCCCACACAGAAACGGTATAGAATATACTTCCACGGTGTTTTAGGTTTCATCCGGAAAGTATGGGTTCTAGCTCAGAGTCACCCATCTGAGCCCCTTTGCTTTTCTTTTGGCATGTCTGATGTTATTCAGAAAGGAGCGGGGACATAACATTGCTCTCAGGCAGCTGTGGTGGTACTGATGGGGGAGGTTGAAGCCTGTGTATAAGATGACGTGGGGCATATTGGATATTTCCGCTTTTTCCCTTTAGTCCAGATTGTGGGAAGTTGGCAGTAAACCAGTTTTACACACTGTGCTTATGTTTACAGTGTAAAGATTGGTTACATCCTGAATAACCGGAGATCTAGGTCCTTGATCTTCCTCACTGTGTTCATCTGTGTGGGCAGAGGCACAGAAGGCTGCATTCTTTGCAAAGATTTTGAAGATGACGAGTAGGATTCCTTCAGTGTTCAGGAGAAGAAGGATTGGATGTTCTCCGATAGACCAGGAAACCACACAGATGTCAAAGTGAGGTTAACGAGGGAGCGGGGAGAACCCTCCCAGGTGAAGAAGAACACTCAGAAGGCTCCAGGACTGGGGCAGCTGCTTCACACACAGAAGACTCGGGGGTGGCAGAGGATTCCCGCCTCTCTTGGACCTGCCACGCCACATGGCCACTGGGCCTGCTCCGCAAGGGTCAGTTTCCCGTGCAGATGTGCTGGCTGAGCCACGGAAGGAAGCCTTCTGCTGTGGGGGCTGCTTGGCTTTGCAGGTCTTTTTTTTTTTTTTTTTTAAGATTTTATTTATTTATTTATTTTTTAAAAGATTTATTTATTTGTTTATTCATGAGAGAGAGAGAGAGAGAGAAAGACAGAGAGAGGGGCAGAGACACAGGCAGAGGGAGAAGTGGCCTCCATGCAGGGAGCCCGATGTGGAACTTGATCCTGGGTATCCAGGATCAGGCCTTGGGCTGAAGGCAGTGCTAAACCGCTGAGCCACCCCGGCTGCCCAAGATTTTATTTATTTATTCATGAGAGGCACAGAGAGAAAGAGAGAGAGAGGCAGAGACACAGGCAGAGGGAGAAGCAGGCTCATGCACTGAGCCCGACGTGGGTCATGATCTCAGGTCTCCAGAATCACACTGAAGGCGTCACTAAACCGCTGAGCTACCGGGGCTGCCCTACAGGTATTTTTTTATGGTTTATTTTAAGAGGGATGCTGACAGTTTAGAAACTCTGCCACAGAGTGTCTGGGATAGGAAGAGTCTGGAAAGCATCTCAAGTGTGGGATAGTGAAAGGCAGTAGGAATGGTTGGTTGGAGAGGAAGCCTCAGAAGTACCTGAGTGCGATCTGCAAACATCTGGAAGGATGTTTATCTCCTGCATGAGGGACTATTTATTTTATGTTGCTCAAGAGGGAAAAATTAGAATCAGTGGGTTGAGATTATGGAAAAGCAATTTTGCTTAAATCAGTATTTCTTGAAGTGTGGTATACGTACCACCAGGGGTATGAGAGATTTTTTTTCCCCTTCATTTTTATAAACTTTATTTCAAAATAGTTATAGATTTACAGAAAGGTTTCAAAGACATATAGAGAGAATTTAGGTGTAGCCTTCAGCTAAACAACTTGCGTAATCATAGTACAGCGAGCAAACCGTGAAATCAGCACTGGTGCGGCCCTGTTAACTAAACTGCACCTGACTCGCATCTCACCAGTTTGCCCACTAACAGCCTTTCTCAGACCCTGACGGGATCCAGGGTCCACATTGCACAGACTCCTAGTGCTTCTTGGTCTCCTCGGTCGCTCGTGACCTTGACACTTCCGATGAATAGTGGTCAGCTGTTTCGTAGAGTGTCTCTCATCGAGGGTTGTCTAACGTTTTCTGTGATCAGATGAAGGCCGTGCATTTGGCATGCAGGCCGCAGAGGTGACATCCCGCCTTCTCTGTGCATCAGATCCGGGCATCACGGCATCACCATGCCGGTCATGACTGCCGTTGGTAACCTTGTCACTCCATGAAGGTGATTTCATCCACTGTAAAGCCCCTGTCTTTCTCTTCCTAGTTAATAAAACTTTGGAGGAGATGCTTTGAGGCTGTGCCAGTATCCTGTTTCTCCTTAAACTTGCTCACTGAGTTTAGCCTCTATGGGTAAATCTTGTTTGAAATGACATTTACTTAATGGTGCTTTTGTATTTTCCTTATTCCTCTTTCATTTGCTAATTAGAATTCATCTGAAAAGAACACTATCCCCCCACCCCCACCCCAGTTGTGTATTCATTTGTTGACACCGTGGTCAGACTCACAGGTACACAGGTTGTTCTCTGCCTTGCAATCCACTGCTGTTGTTACTTATTCCATTGCCCATGTTGTTCCAGCTTTGGCCGTGGGGTACTCCTTCAGGATGGGGCGCCTCTGTCTTTTTGATGTGTCCGCATCCTTTTTAAAAAAAAACTTCCTTATTTGGGGTGACACAAAATGTCTCAGGCTCATCTTACACTGTCCCCGTTCAGTGCCTGAACTAACCCCTCTCCATGGAGCCTAGATCCCTTCAGCGGGAGGATGGTAGCTAGAAAGCAGTATCCGTGTGCTGGGGGTAGTCTTGCTACTACTAGGATGCCACCATCTCTCTCAGTAGACACAGCTAGAAGTGTACGTATTGGTGTATGTATATGCACTAGTGTATATTTTCATTTACACTTCCTATTATGTGCACATGCACACGTCTGTATGTGGTTCCGTGCTGCTGTCTGGATATGTATTGAAAACTGGGCATTCATGCTAATACTTCCAGTCCTGATCCAGTCCCACTGGGTTCTTTTTTTTTTTTCTTAAGGATTTATTTATTGGATGGGGGAGGGGGAGAGAGAGACTCTCATGCAGACTCCACGCCCAGCATGGAGCCTAACGTGGGGGCTCCATTTCATGACCCTGAGATCACAACCTAAACTGAAATCAAGAGTCAGATACTCAATCAGGTGAGCCACCCAGTCCCCCTCAACCCCATCTTTAATAGCCTCCTCCTTCCTTATTTATAACTTAACCTTATCAACACAGAGAAACCTGGCTCTCATTAGTTACCACGTTTACTTACTTATTTAATCCTGGTATGCCAATAAAATAGTTTCAAAATTGCTAATCTTCAAGAAACAGATTTGCTGACTAGATTCAGTATTTCCAGTCTTAGAAATAGTATTTTTCAGAGTGAATGAGGATAGTTCTGTATTTCAGTGTAGCTAGGTTATTTGTAAAATATTTTTATTTGCTATTTTTTGTGTTCCATTTGGGTCTTCTCTCTCTGACATCCTGGTTGATTTAAATTTGGTACTCACTTTTGGGCAGGTGAAACGTTACTGTGGTTCTAAGACTAGAGCTTCCAAAGAACTTGTACTGTCTGCCCCCACTTTATACCTGTCGTCCCCCTTCTCTCTGACCTTTTCCCACCCACTCTCCACAGGAAACCAGTGTCTTTAGTTCCTGGCATATCCTCCTGTGTTTCTTTTGTACAGATGAGCAGACTGGTTTGTGTTTTCTCAGACTCCTTCTTTCTTACATGGAGGGCAGCATTGCAGATGTTTTTTGCACTTGGTCACTTCCCCGTATGCCCTGGAAATCGCTGCAAGCCCGTCCACAGAGGACTTCCTCTGGTTTTCTCAGCTGCCTGGAGCCGCATTGCTTGGACGTACCGTGCTTCTCCAGCCATTCTCCTGCCTGTGCCCATTTAGGTGGTTTCCAGTATCTTCCAGCCTAACCAGTGCTACAGTGAGTAACCTTGTACAGCCTTTTTTTTCCCCACATTGTTGTGGGTGTGCCTATTGGGTAGGTTCCTACAGGTGTATTTTCTGGGTTAAAAAGTCTCTGTAGCTTTTGTTAGGTATCACCAAGTTTCCTGCAAAATTTGAAGTGCAGGAGAGGCCCATTTCCCTACAGCTTTGTGGGTAGAGTCTGCATCACACTTCAGCATCTTGCCAAGCTTATAGAAGACAAGTGACAAGTGGGGTCTTTTCCTTTGATCTTCTCTAAATGTGAGTGAGCTTGAACTTGTAAACTTGTTTGTTGTCTGTTCATGTCTTTTTCCCACTTTTCTTTTGTGAGTTTGTTCCTTTGTTTCATATATTAAGGGTGGTAGCCTTTTTTCTGTGGTATAGGCTGCAAATAATATCCTCCAGTTTGTCAATTATCTTCTATTTTGTCTAGGACACTGTTTTGTTTCATTTTGCCCTGCAGACATTTTTGTTTTTATGTAGTCAAATTTATCAATTTCTGTTTCGTTGCTTCTGGATGTGGAGTCATTGTGAGAAAGTCTCCCTCTACCACCAATGGCTCACCCAATGGCTCACCCATGTTTTCTTCCAGGAATTCTATAGTTTCATTTTCTTCCATTCTTAGATCCTTGATCTATTTAAGGTTATTCTTATATACAATACAAAGTACATGTCTGATTTCATCTTTTTCCAAATGTCTACCCAGTTGTCCCAGCACCATGTATTTATTAAAAGGTCCATGTTTATCACAGTGACCTGTGATGGCAAATTTCCATATACATTCAGGTTTATTTCTGAACTTTTTATTCAGTCCCATTTGCCTATTTGTCTATTAATTATAGAGTCTTAATAGTATAATGTCCAATAGGCTTAATTTTATTTTTTTCATTTTTATTGGTTAAAATATTTATAATGAATTTTTTTCTGATTATTGCTTTAAAAGCATTCCGCAGATTCTGATTTATTCCCTCAGGGTTTTCTTGGCTATTCTTGCATGTTTGTTTTTCCACGTGACCTTTAGTATCAACTTTTGTAAGTCTGTACCGTAGTCCCTTGGTATTTTTATTGGCATTACATTGACTTTATAAATTAACTTAGGGACAGCTGTCATCTTTTTAACGTTAAGTCATCCTAACCAACAATAGGAGATGCCTTTTCATTTGTTCATTTCTGCTTTCATATCTTGCAAGAATGTTTTAAATTCTCCTTGTATAGGTTGGGTGCAATTCCTATTAAATTTATTCCTAAACATTTAATCTTCCCTGTTGTAATTATCTAAAATGAGTTTTTTTCTAACATCTTATTATTTTATATTTCAAAGCAATTTTTGTATGTTAACTTTGTGTCCTATTATTCAATTGATTCTTTTATTGTTTGGGTTGTTTTATCATTGATTCTCTGGGGGTTTCCAGATATATATTACGATATCATCTACAAATAGTGATAGTTTTACTTCCTTACCCATTCTTATGCCTCGGCTTGATTTATCTTTTGTAATTATATAGGGTAATGTAATACCTCTAGGGTAGGGCAGTGGTAAGCAGAAATGGAGACCATGCATCCTTGCTTTGATTTTAGTGGAAATGCCACCAGTCTTTTCCCATTAAATAAAGCTACTGGCATTAGGAATAAAGTATGTATATTTTGTCATGTTAAGAATATAACTCTTGGGGCATCTGGGTGGCTCTGTCAGTTAAGTGTCTGCCTTTAGCTCAGGCCATGATCCCAGTCCTGGGATCAAGCCCCCCATCAGGCTCTCCACTCAGCTGGAATCCTTCTCCCTCTGCTTGCTGCTCCCCCTGCTTGTGCGTGCTCTCTCTCTGTCAAATAAATAAATAAAATCTAAAAAAAAAAAAGGAAAAAAGAATATAAACTCTCAATTTCTATTTTCTGTAATTGTTATAAGTAGGATTTAAATTTTGTCAAAGGATTTTTTTCAGTATCTGGGTAGATAATTGTACATCTTTTCCTTAGGTTAATTAATATGAGGAATGATACTGGATTTCGAATATTGAACCCAGCTTTCATTTCTGGAAAAAATCCTACTTGGTCATGGTGTGTGACTTCTTCCTGTGGTGCTAGATTCTGTTTGTTAATGTTTTATTTAATATTTCTGCATTGATATTCGTGAAGGATACTGGTCCGTGGTTTTTTTTCTTTGTTCTTCTTTATCTGGTGTTATCAGCATTACACTTGCTTCATGAAAGGACTTGGAGACTTTCCATCCTCATCAGTGCTCTGGAGCAGTTTATGTAGAGCGCCGAACTGTCTGGTCTTGAGGGTTTGGTAGAAGCCTCTGTGAAGCTGTCTGTCCTGGTGCTTCTTGGGAAGGTGCCTGCTTAGGAACCTTTGTCTTCTCTGGCTGTCGTCTGGTTCAGCTAACTACAGAGGGTCCGGTCTTGGTCATGACCATCTGAGTTCCTTGGAAGTTGTCCATGTCAGTGACATGTTAAGTCTGTTTGCATAGAGGTCTATAAGGAGTCTCTTAGGATTTTTTAGATTTCTTGTTTTATTGGTCACTTCCCTGTGTCATTTCTTATTTTATATATTTGTGCTTTCTCCTCTTTTTTTCTTGATCAGGTAGCTGGTAGGTTGTCTACCCTGCTAATTTCCACCCCAACTCCCGCAAAAAACCCATAAGACTTAGAATTACTAGTTAGCACTGCTGTTTTTAATGGAAAACCTACTGTCCTTAGTCAGCTGTTCCCTCAATTGTTTTTTTCTTGAATTTTCTTTTGGGTCACTGTGTTCTTCTTTTGCTAGTGTTTATGAGCTAAGGCTTATTGACAGGGTAATTTTATTTTTTCATTTTTTTATTGGTAAAAATATTAATATGAATATTTCTATGATTATTGCTTTATTTTTTAATATTTTATTTATTTATTCATGAGAGACACAGAGAGAGAGAGGCAAAGACATAGGCAGAGGGAGAAGCAGGCTCCCTACAGGGATCCCAATGCAGGACTTGATTTCAGGACCCCAGGATCACAACCTGAGCCAAAGGCAGACATTCAACCACCCAGGTGGTGACCCAACTACCCAGGTGAGCCACCCAGGTCCCCCTGATTACTGCTTGTAAATGCATTCCATAGAGTCTGATATGTAGTGTTTTCTGCGTAATTATTTTTTAAAAATTCTATACTTTTAGTTTGTCCTCTTTCACTAAGAGTCAGTAATAGAATTTTTAAATATCCAAGTATAAGTGTCTTTCTGTTTTGTTGTTGTTGTCGTTGTTAATAATGTTAACTTTTATTGCATTGTGATCAGAAAATATTATTTGCAGTATTTCTACCTTATGGAAATTGTTAATGTTTTCTTTGTGCCCTAATATATGATGATTTGTAGGGAGGTGCTATAAATTCTTGAGCAAAATATGTGTTCTCTATTATCAGAGTGTAGACTTCACTATATATGTATAAACTCTACCTTGGTTGATGGCGTTGCTTAGATCCTAACTTATTTCTTGTGCACTTGCTCTGCCTTGTATGGAGATGGTGTATTCGATCTCCCATTTTTAACATATGCCTCTACACATCTCCTTTGGTGTCCTGTTACTTCTGCTTCGTAAAGGTGGTAATTGTATTTCCTGATGCCTAGGTGTACATGAGCATCATCTCTTCATTGCAGACTGAGGCTTTTAACATTAAATACATCCTCTTGTGTTTTACACTTTGGGACTTGAATTCTACTTGGTCTGCTTCTCTCTTTTTGTTTCATTTACTTTCGTCCAGCCTTTTACTTTTTTAGCTTTTCTAGAATGACTGTTTTAGGTATGTCTCTTGTATACAGCATACAGTTGGGTCTTGTTCTGTGAGCCCAATCAAGAACCTTTTTCTTTAAATAGGTAAATTAAGGCTATTAATATTTACTTAACCTAAGGAAAAAATGTACAATTATCTACCCAGATACTGAAAAAAATCCTTTGACAAAATTTAAATCCTACTTATAATAATTACAGAAAATAGAAATTGAGAGTTTATATTCTTTTTTCTTTCTTTTTTAGATTTTATTTATTTATTGGACAGAGAGGCGCTTTGGCGTTTCTTCATGTTTGTATGGACTTCTCACCCCTTTACTGTGCCTGTCTCTGTTCTGCAGACTTTCCTCTTGGCCTGGCTCTCCAGAGTTTATGATGGCAGGTGTGAGCTGGGGGCACAAGGGGCACATGCCAGGACCTAGTGGCTTTTCTCTTACCTTTTTCTTTGTATTTCACGTTCTCTGACTTCATGTTATGACCGGGACATGGTTTGAGGTAGAATTTGTAGTTTCGTTTGGGGGTAACCATAAGAAAGGCAGTGACTGCCTCACCTGCCTTGTCTTCAGCCTCTAGGAGGTCAAGCACTGACCTGAGAAATTCTTCTCAGTGGTCTGGGGGTGCATGGAGTTCAGCATTTTCCAGTTTAATCTCAAAATGCCGTGTAGTCTTTAAGGTGTGTGAAGACAGTAAAACTAGCACTCTAAACCCATGATATATTGAGTGAATCCAGTAATTAAAAAAAGAAAAAAGATAAGTCAATTTAGAAAATACAAATAAGTACAGATAAGAAACAGATTTGGTATAAACCATGACGATGGTTTGCAGGAGACCAGAGAAGCAGAGGGAGCTGCCGTGTAAGGGCTGTGTTTTCTGACTTGGTGGGAGCTGTCCAGCAGCAGGGCCCGTAGGCCGGCCTGGGGACAACGGATGGACTTCACGACCACTTGGAGAGGTCTTCCTAGTTCTCAACTTTGTGTCCCTGAAAACACTATTACACAATGCTCAAAGTCTTGTTTTTTTTTTTTTTTTTTTTTTTTTTTTTAAGATTTTATCTATTTATTCATGAGAGGCACACAGAGAGACAGAGAGAAAGACAGACAGACAGACAGATGCAGAGACACAGGCATAGGGAGAAGTAGGCTCCACGCACGGAGCCTGTCACGGGACTCTATCCCAGGTCTCCAGGATCACAACCTGGGCCGAAGGCGGTGCTAATCCACTGAGCCACCGGGACTGCTCAAAGTCTTGGTATTTTGAGAGTGAAAAAAAATTTTTTTTCCTTTAGCATTAGAGGATTGCTTTTGTGATTTATCTTCTTTAGAAGGTTCACAGGGAAGCAGAAACCAAGTGCTAACTTTCCCAAAGGTTATTAGTTATGGAGCATGTGTGCAACCTGAAAATAAGTAAAATTAATTTGCTCTTCAGTGTCAGTAAGACAAAGAATTACTTACATGTGAATTGTTTATATTGTATTAAGAAAGCATGTAACTCGAAACTAGGCAAAATGTGTTGAAGCATAGAGCTAGTTTCTTGAACAAAATTGATAGGTTTTGTATATTTCCAATATCACAATAGTTTATTTTAAGAGTTTTGACCAAAATTGTTTAAAATGTCTATATTAAATCTATAAAGTGAGGTAAACCCCAAACATTGCTAGAAATAATGAGGTTAAATGTAACTGATGGAACGTGTTCCTGAAAGACGATGTTTAAAGTCACCCCTCAAACGTCCTATAAACTCATCCAGCTCCACAGGGGTCTGTGTTTGCAGCTGAAGTTTGCAGAAGGCAAATCCAATTAGTGCCGAGTGCTCCAGGAGCCTCCTCAAGTGATGTTTGGTGTCTTTCAGAAACGGGCATGCAGGAGAGGAGAAGCAGCCGGGCCAGAGTGGGGCCGAGCCCCTGTGAAGCTCAGTGCCCCAGTGTCCTGCAGCGGCGAGGGGCTGCCACGTGTGGGGGTAGGTTCCTGTTCCCACCAGGCCAGCTATGACCCATTTAAATATTTTAATACAAAGTGTAAATAATCACTGTTCTGATGCATCTGCGGCTGTGATTTGTTAAATAGATTCCTCAGAACGGCGGAAGGAGCTGGGCCCAGCCTTGCCCGAGATGTATGGCGGGGGAGTCTGTAAGTGCATTAACCTTCTTGCTGTGACATAAAAGACAGACTTGTTCTTAAATATTAGATCCATAAAACAAAGTTAATAAAAACGGCAATTACATTTCTAAGGACTGAGGGATGTAAATAAAAAGGTGCAGATTGATTTAAGCTTTTCTTGGTGTTCTGCTGGGGTGCAAACTGATTTGTTTCCAGCTTGAGATTGGAAAAAAAAAAAAAAAGAAAGAAAATGCACTTAAATTTTTTTCTTAACACAGGGTTCAGGGAAGGGAACAGGCCACCGGATACAGTTAATAGAGGTCATTTGAGGACATCTTGGAGAGAAGCCTTGACCTCAGTTAATTATCCGAATAGGGATGGACATTGTTTTCTTATTTCCCTGTTTGAGCTAGTTTTCGTGTCCCGTAAACTTCACAGAAACCTCAGATTTCAGAAGGAGAAATGCAGTGTTCACACCATTAATTCAAAGTAAAGGAGGTCTAACATGGCCAGAGTTAGATTCTCAGTTTCCATATTGGGCAGGATATTGTAAAGTATACACGAGTTACTAATACCTGTAATTAATATTTATTAATACTAATAAGTAATACCTGTGTTACTAATTTTGGACTTATTCTAAGAACAAGTTAATGTCTTTGATAACCTCTGTAATTCTTGTTTGTTTCTTTAATTTTAAATTTAGTTTCTTAATATTGCAATAAAATAGAATTACGTTTAACTGTTACATAGAAACCAGGAGAATGTGGGTCTGTGTGTGTGTGTGTGTATCTGTGTATGTGATCATTTCTTAGATTCCCCCTAAAGAATTTTAGAAAAACGTATCGCTCTGTTTTTGATGAGCAAAAGGTTGAGTTGGTCAGTTCTAAGATTTTGAATGGGCATATTGCAAGCTACTGTGTTTTACAATGAGAGGCAATGATTTTGTTTCAAATGAAGACCTAACACTGTGCCAGTTATTGCCCATGTGAACCTCTGATCATCTGAAGTCACTGGAAAAATATGAAAACAGAGCTTAGTGTCTGACTCCTTCAATGAAGGCATGCTTTTCTTACGCTTATCTTCTGGAGAATTTCTGCATGTTATGCTGCATTCCATGGTGCAACCCTAAACAATGGTGAAGTCAAAGATTGGCAATTTGAACTTACTGTATTTTAGATTGATTCCTTTAACAGCCAGACATGCCCTGGAATACAAATCCATAATGTTTACCTTGAGAAATATGGCCTCATTATGAGTAAATTGTGTTAATGCTGGTTACTAACTGGTAACCTTCCTGGTTCTCATCCCATTTCCATGGAATGTATCTTTCAAATCCCCCCATCTGTTGGGCAAACACTTGGAACGTAATATGGATTCTTAATGCTCTGAGACGTTGTGTTCTGGCATGAATGGCTTAAAGAAAAAAAAATTTGGCTCAAGCAACTGATTGGATCATTTTAGCTAATATTCTGTTTGAACAACAGTTTCTATTTGATTAGGATTTTTCCTTCCTTTGTAACTCCCCAAGCTTGCCTCTGTTCTGTTTCGTAGGAAATGAATCTGTGAGCAGAGAACCTATATTGATATGTAAATACATCATTTTTTCCTTAGTGCTCGATATTCTTTTTATCTAAATTTCAGAAACTGACTTTAAAAAATCAGTTTCCCTTTATCTGTAGTTATTCTCAATAAAATTTCACCCAGGCTTGGGTGATTTAATATTTACACCTACTGTTTCTAAAAGTCCTATGTAAATAAAGATTGAAATGTGAATTTGAAAAGTCACACCTCTTGATATTTGAACAGACTATAGCTGCGTATATCTTCTTTTTCTAATAATATGGCTAGTTTCTCTCCTAAGCTTTTAAAATAATAAGACACTATTTTTGTATTCTGGAACATCAGGAGGTTCAGTGTTAAATAAAAAGCAAACAGTATTTTTAGAAATGCAAGATCCCAGGGAGAAGTGCTTAACAGTAAATCACTGATGGGCAGCAATTCCAAATTTCAGAAGACTTTATTAGACACATAGGTCCATTCACAGATATGCACCTGTGTGCATGAGTGTGCCCTGTCCTGTACCATTGGTCCTGAGTGGACCCAGGGTGGAGACCTGGGGTCAGAGAAGCAAAGGTTGCATCGAGGGGTCTGTAGAGCCCTAAAAGGAAACTTGGGTATGAGTCTCACCTTCTTTGGTCCTCCCTCCGATAACCTCCCTGGGAGGTCCCCCCATAACCGCCCTGAGTGCTCCCCCCGGAAACTTCCTGGGTGCTTGCTTCCCCAGGAACCTCTCTGGATGCTTCCCCCAGAACCTCCCTGGGTACTCCCCCCAGAACCTCCCTGGGTACTTCCTCCAGAATCTCCCTTGGTGCTCCCCCTGGAAACTCCCTGGCTGCTTGCTTCCCCCAGAACCTCCCTTGCACTTGGTTTTCCGGTGTGCTGCTGACTTGCCAGGACCTGGGCTGACTGGCCAGTCCTGCTCTGAGTCCCCGCACGGCTGTCTCAGCTCATGCCTGGGCACCTGCTGTCTTTCTCCTCCGGAGCGTTTCCTCGTCTTTAACATGGATTAATCGTTTGTCACCAGTGCAGGGTCTTGGCTTCTCAGGTGCATGGGGACTTTTTCAGTTGAATTCGTCCACCTTGTTTCCAGGTTGGCGTGTGGTCCCCTCTGTGCTGACTGCCTTCGCAGGGACCGCTGCTCCGCCTGGCAGGAGGACCCCGCCGTGGCGCTCGCCGCTCGTAGGGGCGCCTCCTCTTAGCCCTGCTTCACCCCGCTCGGGTTACTGACGACCGCAGGGAGACTGTCCCCGTCCTTGCTGCGGGATGTGGCGCTCCATCCTCCCGGTGTCCCCGGGGCCAGGCTGCCCTTCTCTGCTGCCGCCCAGAGCAGTGCTGATGGCCGGTGGCCACCCGTGGGACCCTCCTTCCTTCACAGGGGGCCGCTCAGCGGGGCCCGGCCCGCCAGGGCGCTCGCTGCGTCCCCGGGTCACTCAGCCTGCTGGCCCCGGGGCCACGGTAGCCCAGGGCCAGGCGGACGCCACGTCGTCTTCTGCAGATTCATTTAATGGGAGACCTGCCGGGGCTTCGCGGGCGCTCTGCGGCAATCCAGTGAAGCTACGCGGTGGGGCCGGTGCGGTAGACGGCCGAAAACTAGAGCCAGAACAGAGTTCCCTAAGTGAACAGATTTGCTAAGTGGAGATGCTGTGTTCCCGCCACCATGTTTTCCCAGTCATGTCTGGTCTCTTTAAATTTTTTTTTTTTTTTTTTAAGATTTTATTTGTTTATTCCTGAGAGAGGCAGAGACAGAAGCAAGCTCCCTGCAGGGAGCCTGATGCGGGACTTGATTCCAGGACCCCGGGGTCACGCCCTGAGCCGAAGACAGACGCTCCACCGCTGAGCCACCGCTGAGCCACCGCTGAGCCACTGCTGAGACATGGGAAGGTGTCCCATGTCCGGTGTCTTGACACCGCACCCCAGCGCAGGAGCCCTTCAGGGGCAGGCCACCCTCAGATCTTACCGGGTTGGCATGATGGTCACCTGCCTGTCTTTTCTCAGCTCTGTTCCCCACCTTTGCTCTGCTCTGCTGGGTGTTGGGGGGACTCCTTGGCTTCTGGTTTCTGACCCTGGACGCTGGAGTGGGGAGGAGAGCGAGATGGAAGCCAGAGCACCTCTCCCTCTGCCCCTTCCTTCCCAGGTACCAGCTCCTGCAAAGGTGTCCCCCTTGGTCCCAGCTCCTGCTGGGTGGCATG
Source organism: Vulpes lagopus (assembly GCF_018345385.1). Classification (NCBI taxonomy): domain Eukaryota; kingdom Metazoa; phylum Chordata; class Mammalia; order Carnivora; family Canidae; genus Vulpes; species Vulpes lagopus. Next base: position 2,560,165 of record NC_054825.1, read on the forward strand.
GGCTACTGGGCTCTGGTCATGCCACTGCCTCCCTCCGCCCTCCCCACCTGGGGAATAGTTGGTGGCCTTGCCCTTCCCCATGTGGCTCTTCTGCTCTTCCACCATTTGTGTGCTTGAAGCCACATTAAATTCCCCACATGGAATACCTGGGTTCCTTTCTGACTGGACCCTTCCTGGGTTAATTACCTAATGAGTGGACAAGTCCTCTTGGGTTTGCTGTTTTAAACATGGGCCTCTGGTTCTTTGTTGCCCTCTCTCCGGTCCCTGGGTCTAGCCCAGCAAGCTCTGTGTTGGGGAGCGTGGCCAGAACCTGCTCCGCCTCGGGGTCATCTGGTGGTATGGTGCTCCTGGGCATTAGATTGAGAAAGAGTCAGGTCCTTAATGTTGCTCGCTTGTGTGTGTGTGTTCTGTTATCTGGGGTTAACTGTATTTTATCACCCAGACTTGTAGAGAATTGTCATATAAAGGCCAAAGTGCAAAACATGACATTTTTGTTTTAGGGACCCTTCCCCCCACACAACCCAACAAGTTGATTTTGGATTACAGCCCGTTAATTGGTGTTGAGGGCAAATACTATGCGAGTGGTCTCAGTGAGCTGCTGTTCTACTCACTTTTTGACACTGAGATGCCCTGTCTGACTGCGGGGACTAGGGGGCGGGAGCAGAAATCGAGGGGCTGGCATCAGGGCCTTGGTCTATGCCTGTTGCCTGCCACCCCTGCAGGGATGGCGGGGCAGCCCACGTGTGATTATTTTGATTCTAAGTGGATACACTCAATTTCTTTGTACTTTTTTATCTCCAAATGGTCGACCTTTAAAATATTTGTTTTATTTTACTTACCTGTCTTATTGATAATTCTCCCTACGTCTGTAGCATCTCTAAACAAAGCACTAAAACAGGAACAGCCCCAGAACCTGTGTGCACGAGCGTCTGCCTTTCTCCTGTGCCTGCGTCGCAGCAGGGCGATGGCTGTGGCCAAGCTCAGTGGCCCAGGTGTCAAGCCGCGGATGAGACTGAGATGAAAATGTAATGTCCTGACACAGATGAAGGAAGATCGATGTGCAGTGGTCTGGTCTTTGTGTCCTGTTTCAGCAATAGCTAGTTCTTGTCAGTCTTTTATTCTTATGTCCTGAGAGGAGAAAACACAATCAGGTGGATCAAGGGAATTTCATTGATTATTCTGTGAGAATCAAATTATGCTTGTCCATTTTCCCCGGGTTTGTCAGGGACCCTAGATTCATTGAACCCCGTCCATTTACAGATAAGGAGAATCGGGTTCTCCATGGTCGAAGGGTAGGCTGGGGCTCCAGCTCCCTTTGCTGCCCGCCCCTCTCTGCCCATCTCTGCTCCTCTTGGCCCGGGCATGTGTTGACTGCCAGGCTCCCTGCCCCACACTGGGTGCAGCGAGCAGCTCTAACCCACTGGGAGGCATGCCGTGAGGGCCCGGCTCTTCGCAGACATCATGCCCAGACGCAAGGAGAGCTCTTTGGCGAAGGCACGGCACTGAATTATTATTATCTGGAAGAGTGGCCTGGCCAGGAGAAGAGTTTGGCTGTGTCAGTACAGCCAAGTGTGAATCCCAAAATAGAGGGGCTTGAATAGACTTGCTTACAAAATCTTCAGATTTAGCTTCTGGCAATAAATGTTTTCTCTAGAGTATGGGAACCAAGAAAATAGTTTTGTTTTCTTTTTTTTAAACTATGTTTCCAGACTCTGAAGGATCCCAGAGCTTTTAGATGACCAGAGAAACAAAACGAACACTTCTTTCTCTATAAATTAAGTGGAAGTATGAGGAGATGGTGACATGGATTAAAAGTGCTTTAAGGAAAAGGTAATTTAGACGGTCTAGGAGCCTACCAGGCTGTGCTGATGCTTGTGTGCTGCCTTCTGCTCCAGGTGAGAGCGTCAGGTACATGGTCACTTTGGTGAGTGCAGAGAGAAGACAAGAGCATCACATATGGACCCATCCCTGGTGGCTGTTATGAGGTCCTCCTTTTTTGGGGTTGGTCCTGGAATGGGCGGGGGGGAGGGAGGCTGGGGGCTGGAATTCTAATGCCCAGCGGCAGATGTGACTTTGACCAGTGGAGGCATGGGAGCCAGACTTGGAGCCTTGCATAAAGTCTTGAGCCCAGATCATCTCTCTGTACCTTAAGGGGATTAGACATTAAAATAGCAGGCCATACATGGGTGCGGGCTCCAAATCTGTTCTGTCCCATTGGTACATGAACCAAAAGGAAAGCACGGACATAAAATAGATACAGACTCTTGAAGTCCTTTAAGCCTTGGACAGTGGCAAATGCAGAATCATCCTGCGAGTGCACCTCCACCATCCGAGGCACACAGCATTCAGAGCTGAGACCGTGTGCGTGGAGGATGTCGCCTCAGAGTATAAACAACATAAACAGGTCTACCACTGTGGAGCGTGGGGGAGCACCTCAGGAATTATAATGAGAATACAAACCTCCAAGATTCTGAAATATAAAAGAATCTCACTATGTGAAGTTCACTATAAAGATAATTGTTTGAAATTTCAAAAAAACTGATTAAGAAGAAACAGCCAGGGGTACCCCGGTGGTACAGTCAGTTAAGACTGACTCTCAGTTTTGGCTCAGAGTCCTGAGATTGAGCCCCGTGTCGGGCTCTGCACTCAACAGGGAGTCTTCTTGAAGTTCTTACTCACCCTCTGCCCCTCCTCCCACTCAGGGACTCTCTCTAAAAATAAAACTAAATCTTAAGAAGACAGAGGCATAGTGAAAGGAGAGCACAGTGTGGAAAAAGAATTGGAAGGCCGGGAAAAAAAAAAAAACCAAACCCTAAAAGTGAGTGATACAATCATTGAAGTAAGACATAGTTAAAGACAGAATTAGTGAACTAGTTTTTCTGGGGAAGTCATCCCAAACAGCTTGGGACATAAAGAGATGGAAAGTATGAAAGTGTGATTGAGAGAGGAAAGAATGGAAGGTCTGTCAGGAAATCCAGAAGAACAAATTTAGAGAACAGGAGAGGAAGAGATAATGAAAAGGCCTGACTTGAAAAGACTCGTGGCTTTTGAAAAAACAGTGGCTGAGAATTTCCCAGAATTGAGGAAAGACAATGTGTAGCCAGATGATTTTGAAGTGGAAGAACAAGGTGACAAAGATCACCCACCTGTCAGATGTCAAGATGCATTACCAACTTGTAAGAATTCAGACAATGTGCTGTTGGCCGAGGGATAGGGAAATAGACCAGTGAAATAAGTTTGAGGGCTTTAAACTTGGGTATAACGCAGCTTAGTGCATTGCAGAGAAGGCAACTCAGGTGGGAGCCACCAGGTCCTCTAACTGCTAAGACGTGTGGCCATCTGTATGAGGAAAAATCAGATTAGATCTCTGCCCTACACACAGATCAATCCTGAGAGCTGGAGAGAAGGTTAAAGACCCTAAATGTGCAAAGTAAATAAACGGAGAATTATAAAATCTCATAAAGCCACAGAGAAAAGATTGATACACTTGACTGTACATAAGACACATTTCATACCCAAATTCCTTACCACTGTTCAAGAAGATGCCGTAAAGCAGGAAGACACTTGTGACATACCAAATGGACCCAGCAGGTTCATGGACAAAGTCCATGAATTGGCATTTCAGAGAAGAGGAAACCAAATCAGCCAGTAAACATAACGGACATTAAGCCTTGCTAATGATTAAGGGTATCAACTTAAATCATCAAATTAGCAGAAAAAATAGTCACGGAGCTCTGAAGTGTGGAGGAGGATATGAGACATCCTCTATTGTCTAGTCCACCTCCCCTGGCTTCAGTCCTGCCCGCTTCTCCTTTCCCCGCATCTGAAGCCTTGCTTCCCAAACTTGAACTCTTTAAAGATGATCGGTAGGAGACTGATGGTGAACAGTGTGCTGAGTCGCTCATTAGAAGCTGATGATGAAAATGTGGGCAGGAATGCGGAGCGAAAGGATCTGCCCACCACCTTGGAAGCCGTGTACCTTGGGATGGTGACTGGGAGATCAGATACCAGCTAAGGGTGGTGACGGGCACTCCCTGGGACCCAGAAGATTCCTTCCTGGGAAGGAACCCTAGCAGATGCCTGAAGAAATGTCTACAAAAAATTATAGTAGCATTGCTTGCTTAGCAAAAAGCCAGAACAACTCACCTGTCCCGTAGGACAATGGACAAGTGGATTTGGGTATATTAATTCAACAAAATATACACAATAAGAATGGATGAATTAAGGAGATGACAGGAGGCTGTGTATAGAATGGTACCATTTAGATGCAATTTTAGACATGGAAAACATTAGTATTAACTGAAAGAGTCAGAAATGTTCCTGAGAATGAGAGACCTCAAGTTCAGGACGATGAGATTATTTCTCCTTAGGGCGTGAGGGCTCAGGATCTGCAGGGTGTGTCTCTTCTGTTCTCCCTCCCAAGCGATGCGGTGCTTCATGAGGGTGTGGTACATTTTTGTGCTTTTTTGTACCCCTGGAATCATGGTGGGCGGGTCTTGGGCATGATGTCTCCGCACAGCTGTCATGGATGTGGAAAGACAATACAGGGGATGTCCTGCGGGGCTGCTGGGGAGACATAATGGATTGTTCTGGGGGGGGGGGGGATGATGCTTTCACCACAGACCTCTTGGTGAAAACAGACACCAGAAGACCGTGGCAGGACATCTTTGATGTGGTCGGGGGGTTGGGGACAGTGCCTGTGTGAACACGTGGGCTGGCTGTGGTAAGCATAGGGTAGGATGGCCGGTGCAGTGGGAGCCCTCCCCCCTCCCCCGCGGGAAATGTGGATGTCCACCAAGGTGGACTCAGACCAGTAACAGATGAATCGGGAAAGTTATCAAAAAGCTGGATGAGTTAACATTAGAAAAACTACTACATTGGTAAAAGGAGAAAAAACCAAATGATTGTCTAAATAGATGCAGAAACAACATCCAGTTACTCCAAATCCCACTCACAATGAAAACTACGCAAACCAGAAATAGAAGTGTTTATCCTGGGGAGGCGTAGGGTTTGTCATATTTAGTGGAAGCATTTCTGTTGATGAAGAGGGAAACACAAGTGTGCTTGCTGTCGCCACTCTGTTTAGTGCATGAGTGTGCGGGTGTGCTGGGTTCCTGACTCTCCAGGGAGGGATAATGCTCTGACCTTTGACATGTTAAGAAAAAGAAGCGATGGTGTAAAAATTGGAAAGGAAAGAAGTAAACTTATTTCCAGATGATATAATTATCTACATAGAAAATCCAAGAAAAGCTACAGATAGTGCTAGAACTACTATTCGCCACGCTTGCTGGCTAGGAGATGAACACGCAAACATAGGATGGATGGATGGATAAAAGAAACTGTCGTATATATACATAGTGGAATGTTATTTGGCCATAAAGAGAATGAAATCCTGCAACAACAAGGATGAAGCTCGAGGGCATTACGCTCAGAAAAAGATTCTTCTCATACGATCCCACTTACATGTGGAATTCTTTTATTTAAAAAAAGAAAAAGCAGCTCATAGATACTGAGAGCAGATTGGTGGATGCCAAAGGCAGGGAATGAGGATTGGAGAAATGGGTGAAAGGGGTCAAAAGGTATAAAATGAAAAAACTAAAACAAAAATTTAAAAAGACAGCAGCAGCACCCAGTAAGTGGGTTCTTTAAAGTCCTCAGGCTCCTCACGGGGAAGCCTGTGTGAGACCCCAGCATCCGCTCCTAGTGCCAGTGCCCCTCCACTAGAGCCCACATCCGGAGTTTGAGATATTGCAATGTAAGAGAACAACCTGGTAACCGGATTTCGGATCTGTCCTCCATGCCTGCTTTTAAAGTCCGGGAAAGCTCTGCGTGCAGTTTGTTTTTTAGTTTTGAACTCGAGGCTTTTCCTAGAACGCACATTCCTCCGTATCCCCTATTTTCAAAATGTCCTGTTTGTCGTCTTAAGCTCAACAGTATTCCTCTGTGATCCTCGTGCATCTGGGGCGTGAGCGCTGTCGGTTGGCCTGCTCGGGGCAGGTGGAGCTGCTCCCAGCACAGGCCCGAGCCTGGTGCAGCCCTAGATCTTCCCAGCACGAGCACCACTCAGCCTCAGAAGTGGGGAAGGTTATGGGATGCCACCTGGCCTGACTCCACCTCCCCTGACTGCAGTCCCAGCCACTTAGCCTTTCCCCCCAGTCTGAACAGAGTGTTCCTCAAACTTGATCCCTTCGAGGATAATCAGTGGGAGACATTATAAAGTGTTTGCTCATTATTGTTCCAAGTTCCTCGTTCCAAGCTATTGCTGAGTACTGCTCAGTACTGAGCTTTGTTCCTGTTGTCCACTCCCACCCCCTGGAAGGGTCTTACGGCGGTTAGACTAGGGCAAGTTCCAGAGCCTTCGAGCTATGGGACAATCTGAAACAGAGGCAAAAAGAGTGATCTTTACAGTGCAGTGCCCTTTCCCTTGATATGGGCCCTGCTCCCCACAGCTCCTTCAGACTCAGGCTGACAAGTAAGCCTTCATAGCAAGGTGGAAGGCCAGTTCAAATACAGACTTCTTGGATTTCTTGGAGTTCCATGCTGGGATCTGCTGGGATGAGGGAAAGCTGGCTCCTGGGCACAGCCCAAACTCTGTCCTGCATGACATGGGGCCCTGAGCACATTAAAAGGACAGTCCGGGCTCCTTGTCATCCCCACTCCCACCTCACATAACCCTCTCCCAACAAGCAGCTACCCCTTGGAGTAGGGCAGCAGTGAGGTGGTCTGTCCTCAGGAGAATGTACCTGGAGAAAGGCTGGCCCGGGCCCAGGAAGTAGGCTCTGGAAGGGGGACAGGGGCTTAGGGTCAGAACATCCCACTGGCCCTGTGGATTCTTTACCCCATGGAGAGGCGCAGCCAGAGGGGGCCCTCTGATGCAGGAGGCCCCAGGCGGTGGGCTCACTGGTAAGGTAGCTTGGATGGAGGGAGAGAAAGATGAACTCTTACTCACTGGTAATAATTAGGAAACAAACCACATTCACATTATTTCTTCCGGATGAGAGGAGCAGCGCATCTTCGACTGACTAGAAGAACAGAACAGAAGCTTCGCGAAGAGTAAAATCTGTTCCATCCCAAGGAGAGGGTGAACTGTATTACAAGGCAAGTTAGCACTTTCAGAAAAATGTGACTTAGGCTTCCTGAGGTCTGTCCAGTATCCTTTCAGATCAGCCTGCAGGATTCTCTTCGGTATTTGTCACAAGCTGGGTCCGCTACTGACAGCCTGTCTGTGTACCCGGGCTGTTTCAGGAGCGCCTTGGTTTCTGGGGGCTAGTTTGGTTGGATCTAGAACTCTCCAGGGATTGTCGGTCAGCACTTTGAATAGCCCTCTCACTGCCTTCTGACTTCTGTGTTTGACGGGAAGGCAGCCGGTAATCTGCAGGATCCCTCGAATACGACACGATGCTTCTGTCTCTGCGGGCGAGAGGATTCCTGCTTTGACACTGTCATTCTGCTGTGTGGACCGCCTGGGCCCGAGGCCCTTGTATCACAGTATTAGAAACGAAGAAAAGCTGTCTTTAACAAACGTCTTTCTCATCGTAGAAAAATGTCAGAGTTGTATTTTATCAAAAGCCATGTGTTCCCACTGTTTCTTACAAGATGACTTTCAAGCCTGATGGGGCAATAGGGCATCGTCAGTGAGCATGAGACTTGGGGGAAGGCTCCTGTTGAGTCAGAGACGCGGTCAGCACCCAGACCCCGCCTGTCACACTGCAGAGTCCTTGGACCCCACACCCTCCCTCTAGATCAGGGACAGGACAGGCCCCTCTTCGGGTGTCACCGTGGCTCTGTGCTGCAAGAGGGACATTGATAATTAGAACGCGTCAAGAAGAGTGAATGGGACGATGTGGGAACCTGACCCGCCACTGGCTGAGAGGCTTAAAGGAGCAGGTTCTGCAGGTTCTTTTGTGCTTAAGATCCTGGGTCTGGGTTTTCATAGTGATGTGGCTCTGTCTGTCTCACTGTTTCCAGTCTGGTCTGTTCTGCCTCCAGCATGTCTTCACATAACCCCATTGCGCCACAGGAGGGCGGGTGGGGCCAGACGGAGACCTCTCAGTGAAAACCTTTTTATTTATCATTTTTTAAAGATTTTACTTATTTATTCATGAGAGACACAGAGGCAGAGACACAGCCAGAGAGAGAAGCAGGCTCCCTGCGGAGAGCCCCATGCAGGACTCAATCCCAGGACCCTGGGATCCTGCTCTGAGCCAAAGGAAGACTTTCAACTGCTGAGCCACCCAGGCACCCCAGTAAAGACCTTTTTATTTTATTTTTTAAAAATTTATTTATTTATTTATTCATGATAGACATAGATCGAGAGAGAGAGAGGCAGAGACATAGGCAGAGGGAGAAGCAGGCTCCATGCCGGGAGCCCAATGCAGGACTCGATCCCGGGACTCCAGGATGGCACGCTGGGCCAAAGGCAGGCACTAAACTGCTGAGCCACCCAGGGATCCCCAGTAAAGACCTTTTTAAAAAGAAAATTTAGTTTTTGAGCCACATGGTGGTGGTGCTGTTGGCAACAGTGATGATGATGATGATGATGAAGGAGGAGGAGGAGGAGAAGACACGATGAAGAGCATTGTCTGGTCCCCTTCCCACCAGGCCATCCACTGTCCCCCAGAAAGAGGCCCCGTCCTCTGGAGTCTGGCCCCCTGAGCCCATCTGCTGCATTCCCTGTCCCACAGCACCTCACAGGGAGCTTTGCCAGCTCTAACCTCACATCTGCTACTTCCTGTGCCTGGAGCAGAGCGTCTCACCGGGTGCCTCTGCCTAGAGTCTCACAGCAGGAGCTTCCTGGCCAGAGACGTTTGGGAAAAGCTACATCCCCTCCCCACTTTTTGGAGATTTGATGCATAGATGATCAAAGAACAAGAATCATGGTAAAGACACTCGTTTGATTTTGTTCAATCCAGTGTTTGCAAAACGTCCTTTTGTAAAGGTGCCTGTTACACATGCATCTCTGGGACTGTTTTGGGAAACACAGGCCTGTTGAATACTTGCCTGTATTCACAATCAGGGTACGGCCTGAGCTTCCAGACAGATCTCCTATCCCTGCCTGTGTGTGCTGTGAACCCTGGCTTCCCTCATCCCAGATGACTTCTCTAGTTCTGGAACATTCTGACCTGCCGTTCCTATTACCTGGGAGGCCCTCCCCAACCCTGAAAGATTCTGTTCTGCCTTCTTGGTCCTCTCCTATGTGAAGCCTTCCAGACCCCTCAGCAGGGAGAATCAGCGGCCTCCAGACCATCCCCTTCCAATCCACCTGCATGATGGATCACAAGCCTGGGTGCCCCCTTCCCGCCTGCTCACCAGTCCCAGGTCTCTCAGGCTGGGTCCCCATGGCTCAGGGCAGCACTGCCTTCTAGGAAACGGACACCATCGTGGACCAACCCGCTGGCATCATGATGTGGTCTTGGAGAGCAGGGCTCCCCTGCCGGCTCCTGCCACTGGGCCACAGATCCACACCGCTCTTTGCCGGGATTGTGGCCAAGTGGGACAACAGTTTCTACATGCTGGACAAGACCTCGTTTCACAGTGGCACAGCGTCTGGCCACCTGTCCGCCCCTAGCCATCTGGTCCTCCCAGTTATTTCTGCGGGTGAAGGTGAGGAGGCATGAGGTGAGGTGGGCAGCAGTCCTGGACGGTTACAAACCTGGGTCACTTCCAGAGCCTGGTCCCCCTGAGAGGGGCCACTACAGCTCCTTTGTGATGGATCCCTGTTCAATATTTAGACAACAGTGTTCTTTTTTAATTGTTTTATGAATATATAAATTATATTTTCACTCTTTTTTTTTCTCATAGCACTGTAGGGGAGAAGAAAAATGATGTTTATTGAGAACGTTCTATGTAACAGGCACTGTAGGAAGTGCTTTAAATATCTTTTATTACATGCTAATATATAGTCTGTAAATGTGTATTTACTTCATAAATAAAACATCCTTTACAAGTGGTAGCCCTGTCATCTTAAATGCAGTACTTCATTCATGTGGGTGAACAGCCAGCCACGATAAATTAATTCCCACGATGTATTTTTGTGTCATCATAGGGACATCTTAACCACACCGAGAACCATTAAGGAGCAAGCTGGAAGGTTCCAGTTTGGGTCTCAAGACGTCCATGTGCCAACAAGTGTCAATCTCACAGATGGACCTGGGCACCCACCTGTTGGAATCGCCGGTTCAGGAGATCCCATCGCCTACTGCGCTAGAGCCAGGAGGACCCCCATCACCTCAGAGGAGCCTTCGGACTGTTGGCACCTGCTGCACCCTTCAGATGTATCTTTCTTGACAAGGAAATCATTTGCATCATGTAAAAGTTAAAGAACATTTCAGTGTCAAATTTCCTATGAAGTTAGAGAACCCTGTGGCTCATGGAACCATATCCAGATGTAGCTCTGCTTTCAGACTCCAGTAGTTTTGTGGATGTACCCAGGGCTCCTTATATGCTCATTTTTAATTAAAAGATTTATTTTTATATTTAAAATACTCTATAATCTTAAACTGAATTTTACTAAATGCTGGTGTCCAATCCGTTCTGTGTAATTCCCCAAATGAAGTTATCGGGCACAGGGCCTCTTTTATATTAAAGTGGAAATTTCTCACTTTTCTTGGATTTTCAATGCATCATCTGACTGTGGAGACGGGTGTCACTTTCCCTGGATCTGAAGGCTTCCTGAGATGTCTTAGTACTTACCAGACACGGTCCTCACAAAATCACTGGGTTCCAGCTCTGCTCTCAGGCTTTTTACCCTTCCAAGGCTGGGGGGTGGGCAGAGGCCCTGCACTCCCCGCCTGGTCGTCTCATGCCCATGGCCTGTTCCCTGCCAGCGGCCGCCCCTCAGTACCGACATCCGCAGGGCCAGCCTGCCAGCGGTCACGGCGTGTGGTCGTGGAGGGACTTCACGTGGTGCAGAAGGGCAGACCGGGTGTTGGGAGGAAACCCGTACGACACCAGCTGTGCTGTGGATTATCCGGGATCACAGGGCACTGCTGTGTCGCAGGAAAGAGGAGACTGCCCCCGGCATCCGGGAAGGTCACAAGTCCTGTGGCCCAGAGTCAGGTCACCAACTGCCGGGGATGAGCCAGCCGTCCTCACCAGGATGCCCAGGCCCGGAGCGGCGAGCCTGAGGTCTGTGGCCGTGAAACAGGTGCCATCGGGGAGCTTTCTTGTGCTCCTCTCTGCTAAAGGAGACGCGTCGTAATTCTTAGAGAAACCATGGGGGCGCAGAGCTTCTTAGATTCACAGCATTCCTTTTTGTGCGTGAGCCCGTCCGTTTCGCCCAGATTCACGGGGAGAGGAGGAGGCCGCACGTTTACTTAGTTGTGCTGGGGAACAAGCGCACACATTGCCATGGCTACTTGGTGAAGAAAGCTTGTTCCGTGGAGAGTAAGCCCCCTGCCCCTTCCTGCCTGGTGGGAAGCACCCCGTGCAGAGCCAGCCAGATGGGGTGCAAGGCTCATGTCCCCCAGGGTGTCTGTGGGAGGGGGTGATGGCCCACAGGGTTTGCTGGGAGCAGAGAGAGGCATGCACACATGGCCTGGGTGACCCTCAGTGGTCGCCCCTGTGTCCCAGTGCGTGACCCCTCAAACCCCAAAGCGGACACCCCTCTGGGAAGCCAGAGGACACGAAAGCTTAGAGCAGCAGGGACAATGACAATGGTGGGGTGATGCTGGACCGGCAGCTTTCCCATGAATCCCTCCAGTTCCCAGACTGGGAGGGAGCGCTCACGGAAGAGCGAGTCGGCGGGGTGCCCACAAGGTGTGGCTCCGGGGTTAGCTCAGCATGTTGAGTCTGCTCAGGCCGGGTCACAGACTAGGCCACCACGGGGTCCCCGTCCCAGGGCCCATCCTAGCCTGGCCTCCCCTGCCTTGCGTCCCCAAGGCAGCCTTTGGCCTCACCCTCAGCTCTCCCACCTGCCCAGTCCACCTCCTGGGCCCTGCAGCTTGGAGCCTATGAGGGAAATCAACGTCCAGGTAAAACTTCTTGTTTGTTTGTTTGGCCGTTTCATGACTATATGAATGATGCTTGTTCGCTCTAGAAGACGTGGGAAGTGGAGACAGGGAAGCAGGTGGCGACTGTGGGCCTGCGTGGCCCACTGCGGTGTGACAGTAGGGGCCTCCGCTCGTTGCAGGAGAACGTCGCGTGGGGTAGTGGCAGGTAGTCGCCCTGGAGCCCAGGCCCATTGTTTTGACAGCTGCGACACCACGTCTTACCATTTTGCCAGAAAAGGTGGTTTATAAAGTCTGTAGGTAAGTGTGGGGACATCTTTTCCGTCTTCAAGGTGAAGGCCAGGCCAGGACACCCAGCGTGGCAGGCTCGAGGCTGCCCACGAAATGTGCTCATCCCTTTAAAGGGCTTCATCAGTGTTTACTTGTCAAAAGAGGAGGGAAAGACCTGCCCTCGCACCCCGAGGAAGCGGGCTCCTGTTTGTGCTGCCGTTACACAGCCTTTCGGTTTGTCCTTTAACCCACAATCCGCCGTTGTTTGTATTTGGTGCAGGGACAAAACATGAGCATGTCCCTCTCTTATCCTTTCACAAAATGGGTTTATGGTGGCTTCGACCCCGAGAAATTCTAAAACGCCCACATCAGAAAACTCAAAAGCATGGTTAAGTGGTTAAGGAAGAGATGGTAACATTATTTGAAATGCTTTGCCTCCTTTAAAGATATATTTACAAATTTCTTTCTGAAACATTTCAAGTTATGCCTCAGATCCATGCTTAGTACAGGAAAAATTATCCATCACTGAAAATGAAATGCAAATGTGGAAATCTCCAGAACCCTGTCATCCCAGTCCCGCCACTGACGGTGGCAGTTCCATGTCCGTCCCTGTAACACTGGCTCCGTAAACGTGTACGTCCATAGACGTGTACTTTTGGTGTGAACGTCATGTGCATGTTTTCTTGGTGTGAATGTGTACGAGGTCCCCTCCTTCAACGGCTGCAGATCATCCCCTTGAGCAGAAATGCCCCAGCGCCCCGTCCGGTCCCCACGGAACGTGTGTCGCTGCTCCTCATTCCTCCATCCGTTTATTGCTCATCTATCTACTTGCTTTTTACAAAACTTGCTGGATAATCATTCTTACATGTTTCCAGAAAGTTTTCCAATTATTTCCATAAGAGAACTTTCAGTGGTACATTCTGGTTGTCTGCCCTCCAGGACATCGGTCCCAAGAGCCCACGTCCCTTCTCTTTCACTAACACTAGGAAGAGTCTACTCTGTTCATTTTTTGAACTTGGAGCATTATGAACACGTCTGAAAGCAGAAGAAACAGTGCAGGGGACTCCAATCGCTCGTCTCCGGCAGCGCTCAGCCCAGGGCCGGCTCGGCCGCCCACCCCCTCCACGCCCCGGGAGCAGGTCCCACACGTAATGTCGGGTCACCGTGCTTATTTCCGTGTGCTCTAGTCTCTAGGCTCTGGGTAAAGCTCTGCATGCTTTCGCAGTGTCGTAAATGATTGGTTTGTTTTGGTTCAGTTTGGTTTTTTACGACTTGTACAAATTGGGATCAAATAAGGTCCACCTATCCGGCGAGTTGATGAGTTCGGTGTCTTCTGATCAAGCATCTCCCTTCTGTTTCCCCCCCTTGATTGTACTTTCAGGAAACTGGTTTGTGGGTAGAGTTTGTGTCAAGACTGTGCTGATCGTGTCTCATGTTTTACCTACTCTTCTGACCGCTGTATATCCTGTAAGTTGGTAGTTGATCTGAAAGCTTGATCAGATTCGATTTTGTTTTTTGGGGAAAAGTTCTTTTTGGATCCTTGGCTTTCTGATCTTTGCCGCTGACTTCATTCTTTTAATCTGGGTGTCCTGCAGCCCATTTCTGATACATTTACTGGCTGGGTGCATATCTTTTGTGTACTTCCCGTCTTCCCACTTTTCTATTGGGGCCTGCATCTTTTTGTTATTTATTTATAAGACTTCTTTATATATGAAGGCTAGTAAGTCTGTTTTTCTCTCATATGTTACAAATATTTTTCCCACTTTATAATTTTTATTTACCATCAGCGATGCTTGTGGTACCCGTAGCCACATGGAGGATTACCTGTCATGTCTGTCAGCCTCTTTTTCTCTGGTTTCTAGCCTGAGAGTCACTCAAGAAAGGCCCTCTTTCCCCCAAATTCTGTACATTATTTGAATTGATATGTCGCTATGCATCTACAACTTTGCAAGATTTTTATTTCATTCTTAACATTTAAAACTGCTCTAGCTAGGGGCGCCTGGGTAGCTCAGTGGTTGAACGTCTGCCTTCAGGTCAGGTCCTGATCCCAGGGTCCTGGGATTGAGTTTCAGGTGGGGCTCCCTGCAGGGACCCTGCTTCTCTCTCTGCCTGGGTCTCTGCCTCTTTCTCCGTGTCTCTCATGAATAAATAAATAAAATCTTAAAAATTAAAAATTAAAAACTGCTCTAGCTAAAAATTTTGGGGGGCAAAGGATGATACATTCAGCTTGATTTCTTCACCAGTATTAGCCAGTTATTCTAACCACATTTTTCTCCACTGATTGATTGTAAATTCCACGTCTACCATATATGGGATTGCTTCTGTGCTTTCTCTTCTGTTCTTTGATCTTTCTCATCTGGTGGCTGTAGCACTGCGTGTGCCTGTGTGTGTGTGCACACGTGTATGTGTGGGGGATGCATGCATGTGTGTGGCTTTTTTATTAAAATATAACACATGCAGAAAAGTGGAAAGTTGGGGTCTAGGCCCAGTGCATGTTCTCGTGTGGACGGGCTACTTCTCCATCGTCCCTGGTTGTTTGTCAGAATGCTCCTGGCTTTTCTCACAGGCTTATTCATCCAAACCAACGTCAGAATCATTTTATCAGATTTCAAAAATAAAAGCCACGTGAGATATAAATTGGATTTCTGCTGAATTTACTGTTTAATTGCAGGATAAGCAGTAGCTTTCCAGCACTGAGACTTAACCACTCAGAGACACGGAGTATTTTGCTACGATAAACACTTCTTATATATAAAAGGGCTTCCTTTTCTTTCTGTTTTTTGTTTTGTTTTGTTTTGTTAGTACTCGCAGCTCAATCCTAGATTATCTTTTTTCCGTTACATTTTCTGATTATAAGTGATTCCAAAAAAATAAAAAAATAAAAAAATAAGTGATTCCAGATCATTTCCTGGAATCTTGCTGTTTAAAACTGAATAGTGCATTTTTCCCCCCAAATGCCATGAGAAGGAAGCTTCTTTGTACTTAGCGACGTCTTACATAAGTGTACCGAATGATCATTTTTAACAATTTAAAACCCTTTGAGGGAATGATTATCCTCACCCTTCTGATGGAGACAGTGGCTTGTGCAAACCGGACTTCTCGTACCCCAGCACCTGCCCCTGGGGAACGTGCTCCTCCAACCACAGGTGGGTCCCGGGGGTGGGAGGGTCTCATTAAGACGCAAACACTAGGGGATCCCTGGGTGGCGCAGCGGTTTGGCGCCTGCCTTTGGCTCAGGGCGCGATCCTGGAGACCCGGGATCGAATCCCACGTCAGGCTCCCGGTGCATGGAGCCTGCTTCTCTCCCTCTGCCTATGTCTCTGCCTCTCTCTCTCTCTCTCTGTGACTATAATAAATAAATAAAAAAAAAAAAAAAAAAAGATGCAAACACTAGTTCTGGGCGGGTCCTTGAGTTCTGCCTTTCCATGAGCTCCCACGAGATGCGGCCACCACGTTCTGAGAACCTGGGCGTCGCTGAGTCCCTGAGAGTGTGAGCACATGGGGCCTCTGTGGAGGCGCAGACAAGCTCCCCGCTTCTACGTGGAAAGTATCTCCAGTTTTCTGGAAGAATTTGAATAGTTAACTTTGCCAGATGAGGCAGCCCTCAAACCCACTACCGGGGGTGGTGGTATCTGGAGGATTGCAGGGTGGGGGGCAGGTGCCCGCCTGGGACTCCTCTGCTTCTCCCAGCACTGACCCTGGGCCTCGGTTTCCTCTTCTGGAAAATGCTTCAGGACCCACTGTGAGCAGTGAGTGGTGGAGTGATGCACGTGAGATGCTCTGACGGCCCGGCGGTAGTGACCGTGACTGCACGACTGTGCTCGGGGCCTCAGAGCCCACTGCCCTGAGTCCCAGGACATCAGTGACGGGGCCTAACAGCTGGGCCCCCTCCCCAGCAGGGCAGGCCACGTGCAGGGCACCAGCCAGACCTCACCCTGGGCCAGCTGCCCTCTGCGCAGGACTGGCACTTGGGATTTCTGTACACATTTTAAAGCACCTTTAGAAACTTGTGGCCTGGCTCTTTACAAATCCTTATGCCAATTTGGTGAGGATTTCCAGCCAGCGCGCACACGTGAGCTCGTGGCTCTGCAGCCTGGCCAGAGGGCAGGGCTGTGCGCGCAGACTTGGCGGGGCTCAGCAGGGCACCGGGGCGGGGGGCTCCATGGGGACAGACTTCCAGAGCCTGAGAAGATAAAACAGCTCTGGGGAGTGTGGCGGTGAGAGTTGCGCGACAGCGTGAGCATGCTTAATGCCACCGACGTGGATGCTTAAAAAGAGCACGGTTTAGGTCATGTGTATTTTGCCACAGTGAGAAACCCATCCAGTCAAGGCTTACCAGGACTTTGTGCGAAGTGGAGGCGGTTCTTCCCCTCGCCTCCCAGGATCATCGGCGGGGGCTGGTCCACATGCTCATCACTCATTCTCCACTTCTCTTCCTCCAGCCACTGGAAACCCGGGGATAATCTGGGGACTCAGACACCCGCCCCCCGCCCTAGGTTCCATGGGCAGGTGGCCGCAGAGAGCTGGGGATGAGTCTTCGATCCCCACGTTTGGGGGCACACAGCGCCGGCAGGCGTTCGCACAGGCTCCACTCCCGGCCACGCGGAGCCGTCCTGCAGGGGGTGGCCCTCCCGGGCCTCCCGCCGAGTTACAGGCCAGCTCAGGGGACGCTGGACGGCAGAGCGCTGGGCAGTGACCCGGTGTCGGCCAGGACACCTGCATTTAATGAATCGTGTGGCGGGGGCAGGTCTCAGGGAGCAGCAGCAGCGTGTGTGGCTCTGTCGCCCGTCTGTCCATCACCGCAGGGACAGCCCAGCTGACAAACGAAGGAGGACAGGGAGTCCAGTCTGGAGCTCTGGGCCCCACGCTGCGTCTCCGCTGGGAGTCTTCCTCAGACACCGGACTTCCTTCAGCTCAGGCCCCTCGGAGCCCGCAGCTTCGGTCCCACAGAGGGGCCCATCTGTGTCCAGACCTCAGCGGTCATGGCCTCTCCCGAGCCCTGGGAAGGGGGAGGCCGCATCCGGTCCCCAGCCGAGCCCCTCAGTGCCCAGCCCCGTGGACGGACAGCGAGGCGTCAGGCGCAGCCGTGGCAGGTAGGCTTGACTCACGGAGCCGCTCTGGGCAGCCGGGCACGGGCTGCTGGGTGGAGGCCGCAGGTAGCGGGGCCCACCGACGGGCCGGGGGGACGGGACGCAGAGGGTGAGCTTGTGCCTCCCGCCGCTCCCGGACCCAGCGGGCCTTCTGGCTGACCGTCGCTTTCCTCCAGTGGATTTGGGCTCCATCTCCCTCCAGAGTCACGGGCACAGCTGTGCTTCGCCTCCGGTGGCTGCCCCGCGTGCCCGGGGTCCCTGCTGGCCGCGGGGTCACTGCGGCTTCGAGCCGAGCCCGTGTGGGCCTCCAGACGCCCCCGTCCTCCGAGGACGGCGCCCACGCTCCCAGCCTCCCGGGAGACAGGAGAGTCGGCGGCTCTGGAGGCGTGGGGAGCGCCTGCCTCCCGGAGCAGGAGCCCCGGCGCTCGGCGCGCCTTGCCCGGGTCAGGAAGGTTAATTGTGCATCTGCAAATACACGGTGACTCCTTAGCCGAGATTCAGGACAGACCAGATTTGTTTACTGGCATCTGAATTTACTTACGTGAAAATAGTTACACAAATACAAACTTAAATCACATTTAATCAAGACCTTCATAAAAAAGAATGAAATGACAAGAAAAGTTGGAACCATCAACCGCAATCGTACACATCAATTAGAGGGGTCTTTCTGGTGTTCTGGTGAGACCCACTTACTCGTGTTGCAGGAAAGCCAGTTCAGTGATGATCTAAGTCTCTTTTTTAAACATTCTTGGGATGTCTGAGGGGCTCAGCGGTTGAGCGACTGCCTTTGGCCCAGGGCATGATCCTGGGGCCCGGGATCGAGTCCCGCGTCGGGCTCCCTGCGTGGAGCCTGCTTCTCCCTCTGCCTGTGTCTCTGCCTCTCTCTGTGTCTCTCATGAACAAATAAAACCTTAAAAAAAAAAAATTCTTGACAAGCCTCTTAATGGTCAATTTGAATTAGAAACACATCTTTTCCGCCGTCCCACAGGGTCCCTTCCCCCTGTGCCCACACTGTGCTTTTGGTGTCCTGCCCCCGTGACCTACGTCACTGCCGGAACCGGTGTCATGACGCTTTTCCTCCATGTTCTCTTCTGGAAGTTTGGGTTTCAGGTCTTACCTGTAGGTCGATTGCTGTGTGTGCTGAGACGGGGAGCCGTTTCATTGTTCCGCACGCAGCTCCAGTCTTCCCAGCGCCCCTTGGTGAAGAGACTTTCCCGTTGTGGGCTCTTGGCGCCCCTGTCGACGCCCCTTGATGGCGGATGTGTCTGTGTCTGGCTCTCTATCCTGTCCCACTGGTCTGTGTGCCAGCACGTACGTTTGAAGTCGAGAACCGTGATGCCTTCAACAGGCTCAGGAGAAGATGCTCAGGATCACTCGCCATCAGGGAGGTGCAAACCCAAACCACGGTGAGATCTCCCCACACCTGTGGGATGGCCGTTAGTAAGAAACCAAGACACTGAGTGTTGGCGGTTCCGTGGAACACTTGCAGCCCCTCTGTGCCGTTGGCCGGGACACGAACTCGTGTGGCTGCCGTGGAAAACAGTACGGAGGTTTCTCCAAAAATGAGAAATATAGTTACCATGTGATTTGGCAACTCTACTCCTGGGTATTTGAAGTCAGGATCTGTGAAGGATGTTAGCACTCCCACGTTGATAGCGGTATTAGTCCAAGGGTCTTAATGTCCACACGGATACACGGATAAGGAAAGCGTGGTCTGTACCCACAGTGTAATATTATTCGGCTGTAAGAAGGAATCCCTGCGTTATCAGACAGCATGGAAGGCCCTGGAAGACACTATGCTGGGTGAACTAAGCCAGTCGCAGAGGACAAGTAGTGCACGATTCTGCCTGAGGGAGGGGTCTAAACTAGACTCCTAGAAGCAAAGGATGAAGTGGCCGGATGCGAGGAGTTGTTGCTCGGTGTATGGCTCCAGCTGCACAAAACCGACACGCTGCACAACGGCCAACAACACTGTATTGCACACTTGAGCCTCAGAGAGGCTAGAGCTCATGTTAGGTGTTCTTATCACACTAAAATTTACAGAAAACAAAACAAAACAAAAAAAAAACCCAAAAGTTGACCTGTCGCTACAGCACCGCTCTGCTCCTTCTCCCTTTGGGTCCAGATAGTGCTGCCCCGCTAGGAGGGTCGCTGGAGGGTTTTCTGCTGCTCCCGGGGCAGCAGCTCCTTGAGGTTAGGGCAGCACCCTGACAGCAGAGCAGGGGGAGGCTTCTCACAAGGACCCTTTGTCTCCCCAGATGGTTCCACTTACAGCGCGGTTTCACTGGCATCCCAGCTAATTGATAGATGCGCTCGAGACCTGTGGTCCCAGAGTCCAGGCTCCAGAGAAGCCCACGTTGGCTGCTGTCCCGTGCAGACCGCAGATCCCCACGGCTGGCTCCGTCCCGTGTCCCCTTGAGTCTCACGTTCCACAGCGAAGTCCTGACACAAGTGGAAATGCTCCCATGTGGCCCCCATGCAGCCCCCATGCGTTCTGAGTCGTCTTCTGGAAAACACCATCCTGGACATGGAGGCCAGACCCAGAAGATCTGACTCAGTGACCCCAGAAGCCCCAAGAACAGCAGCTGTGGCCTCCACGGCCTTCACAGCCTCCAGAAGTCCCGCGGCAGCTGAGCAGTGTTTCATGCAGTCATACTCCACACTAGTCTGAGAACCTCTGGGTCAAAGTGACATTTTGGGACAATTCGTATAGATGATAAGTTCGCACAATTTGCCCCCAGATGTGGTTTTCAGATATGATGGTAATTGTTTATCACACACAGGATGTCCACCAACATCCCACTGGTGTTAAAAGACATGATTGGAAAACCTTCTGAGGATATGTATTTTTTTCCTCAAAGTTACTGCAAAAATTTTGAAATACTCCACTGATACTGAATTTCTCCATGAGGCAATTGGGGCTCCTCTGATCCTCCAGCGTCCTGGTCTGAACTCCTCCTTTAATCCTGTATTCTCATAAGAATGCTCATAATAGGAGAATACGGGTGGTGTCTGGATTTACCTGCACCTGATGAGACCCTGCAGGCCTGAGGCCACTCACTGTTGGCTTCCCTGCGGCCAGGCCAGGCCTGGGGCTCCGGCCCCTGGTCGCTTCCTCTGGGGCATTATGTCCTTCCACTACCTGTCCTGGGGAAGCCCTGAATGTTGGGGGGCTGTGGCTGGTATCCTGCCTCCCCCCCCCCAGAGCTTGAGCCAACTGGCCTGTGTGCGGTACACAGAGCCCCGGTGCCTCACCTGCTGGTGCTCAGATGCCAGAGCTGCACGCCCAGCTCCCTGTGGGATGGGCCCCGACGGCTCCTGCTGCCCCTCACCTGCAGGTGCTCAGACTGCAGAGCTGCACACCCAGCTCCCCGTGGGATTGGGCCCTGACGGCTCCTGCTGCCCCTCACCTGCAGGTGCTCAGATGCCAGAGCTGCACGCCCAGCTCCCTGTGGGATGGGCCCCTACGGCTCCTGCTGCCCCTCACCTGTAGGTGCTCAGACTGCAGGGCTGCACGCCCAGCTCCCTGTGGGATCGGCCCCGACAGCTCCTGCTGCTGCCTGGGACCAGCTTCTCCCGTCCCGCCCGACCCCTATTCCCACCGGTTCCTCCCAAGGGGCCGGGCCGCTCTCCCTGGCACAGGTGCCCTTACCTCGGTCTCTCTCCCCCTGGACCTGGCAGACGTCAGGACAAAGCAAGTTCTGTAGGGTGAGGAGGATGCTGGTGGCCAGGCAGAGAGAGGGTGGACAGCAGAGGATGAGTTCCCGTGATTAAAGGAACCTCAGCTGCTGCTGTCATGATTAACTAATTTAAAAATCTAACACAAATATAACCCGGCGTTAACACTTAATTCTGGTGAGAACGTGCGTGGTGTGATTCTCTGTATTTTTCTTTTGCTTTTAGGTATTTCTTAAGATGTTCTTTCAAAATTAACTTAGAACAAGGAGCACGCTGGCTTAGTAGTACAACCCAGGGTCTGTAATTACGGCCATGCTGGCTCTGTCCATGCACGTCCTGGACGCCTCCACACAGCAGCTGGGGGAGTCCCCTCATGGTCCCCCGAGGCAGGTAGGGTCACCCACTCTGGAGACAAGGAGGCGGGTGCCTGGCTGGGGCCGGGGCGCAGGTCGGTGCTGGAGCAGGGCTTGCCCCTGGCCGAGGGGCTGCACAGCTCCCGCCTGCCTTCACACCGTCGTGGTTGCCGCACGCTCCCTATGTTGAAGACACTCTCTGAGAATAATTATTAAAAGGGAATCTGAGTGCTAACTCCTGTTTCTTTGGTAGCTTATGTGGACTGAATTCAGATGTCCCCTATGTTATTTGAGGTAGAAAATGTCACGTGTTGATTTGCAAGTTTCTTTAAAACACATTGTAAAGCTTTACTACTACGGTTGCCTTTTTCTTTTCCATATTTTGCCTTTATTTGGTGGCTGAAGTGACTTTTGTATTTCAACGATGATGTCAAGGTCACCGTGCCGTTGTCGCCGTATCCAGTCACACTGGCTCAGTCTTCAGCCTAGCACTGCCCCACGCCCGTCCACGCAGGTGCTCCTCCCAGACACCCTGGGGGAGGCTGGTGGCTCCGTGACCCCTCATGGCCCCGAGGCAGGTACTGTTACCCATTTTGGAGGCAAGAAAATGCCGAACGTAAAACTGAATGGTGTCGCTGAGCGAGGTTTGCACTGGGCTTGAGTGGACGGCGGGGATGGTGCTTTGCTCGGTGGTACCCAGTGCTGGGTGGAGCATTTTGGCACCCAGACGGGTTTGGTGCCCATCTGCAGGGTCAGTTTGAACTGATTTTAATGACCTTTGAGAGTTTTGAGAGCTCCTGCTGCCATGAAGCCTGCAGTGTGCTTGGGCAGCCGGGCCCTGTGAGGCGTGTGAGCGTCTGAGAGGGTGGGGGCCCCCGAGGGTCCCCTTCCTGCTCCTTGGCCCTGTGAGGCGCGTGAGCATCCTGAGGGGATGGGGGCCCCGAGGGTCCCCTTCCTGCTCCTTGGCCCTGTGCCCACAGCTTCCCGGGAGGCGTCTTTCCAGGTCAGGGTTCACCACCTGCCCCCTGGTCCCGAACTCCGCCCTGAGCTGTGTCTCCTGTGTCTAGATGACCCTCTCCTGGGTGAAAGCCATACATGCAGGCTGAGAAGAGCACAGAACACCTGCCACAAGATTGGAACTCATCGATCATCCCTTTCTAAGTGTTGCTGTTTCCCTCTTTCTCAGCTTTGACCCTGAGCAGTAAACAATTGAATGCCTGAATTTTTCATTTAAAATTTTAAGCATTTCTTATGACTTTCAGATTCTCTAAGTGTTCGGGTTTTTTTTTTTAAGGATTTTATTTATTTATTCATGAGAGACAGAGAGAGAGAGAGAGAGAGGCAGAGACCCAGGCAGAGGGAGAAGCAGGCTCCATGCAGGGAGCCCGATGTGGGACTCAATCCCAGATCGTGGGATCACACCCTGAGCCGAAGGCAGACAGCCAACCACTGAGCCACCCAGGTGTCCCAGATTCTCTAAATGTTATTTTAGAGATGCCCTCAAGTTCAAAAATCCCAGACTCGGCTCAGCCAGAGGAATGCTCTCACTCCCAGAATTGCAAGTGGTGCTTACTGTGTGTCGCCTGAAGACTCGTCACTCCAGCAGCAGAAAACCCAAATCCCGCCCCCCCCCCCCAACGATGTCTGCTGAGTCAGCAGCTGTCTCTGGGGTGCCAGGGGGGCTCAGCTCGTTGGGCATCCGACTCTTGGTTTGGGTTTTGGGCGCTCACAATCTTGGGGCCATGGAATCGGACCTGGCATTGGCTTCGCGCTTGGCTGGGAGTCTGCCTGAGATCCTCTCCCTCTCGCTCCCTCTGCCCCTCCCGTGCTCATTCCCTCTCTGTCTCTCTCAAATGAATGGATACATATTAAGGGAGGGAGGGAGGGAGGGGGAAGGTGGAAGGAAGGAAGGAAGGAAGGAAGGAAGGAAGGAAGGAAGGAAGGAAAGGATGGTCAGTTGGTCTTTGGCCACCATGAGAGCCAGATGCCTCTGCAGCGACTGCAGGCTCCCTGGGCACCTTCCTTCCAGCGGCTGGGGAATAGCAGATCCCTGGGCAGGCCCCCCTGGCCCAATGCGGGCAGACCTGGACCTGCCTGCTGTGTCGCCCACCACCCTTAGGGAGTCACCACTGGCCTGGACAGCACACTCCGTGCATGGGAATGAAGCAAGCAGCAAAGACAGAGCACAGCAGGGAGAAGGGGGCTCCTGCCCTGGGCCTCCTGCCGCCACTGGCCGAGGGCTGGTGGGGCCTGGGAGGGACACGGCCATCGCAGCCCGTACCTACCCCGCTGTCCTCCAGCATTGACACAAACTATGTTGGCCTGGAGAGGAGTCAGCGGGGCCAGAGAGCCGGCCACCAGACTCAAGTACGACCTTCTCTGGCCTCCGAAGGACAGTCTGATGCATGTCCCGGCGGCCGGGGGAAAGGAAGCACGCTTGTTCTTTAGGAGAAACTGCCTTTTCCCCTGGAGCTAAATCAGAAAAAATACTTCCAGTGGGTCTCTATGTACATGACCTCGAGGTGGGGAGATCCCTGACTTGGGGGTGGAGGCCAAGGCCACAGCGTTGTAATATGGGTGCGTGAAGGCATGTCTTGGGGCCGGGGTGACGTGGCCATAGCGTCAGCCATCTCAGCGGAGGCAGGGACAGGAGTTAGAGGAAGTGTGTGGTCCTCTCCCTCCCTCTCCCTCCCCCCGGCCCTTCCCCCAGCTCTGTGGGGGTCTGAGCTGGCTTTGCAGTGGGAGGGCCTGGACGCCTGGGTTGCTCACTGAGGGAGATCAAGGTTCTTCAGACTGTGGGCTGCGGAGCTGTGGGCACTGTCGAGGCATCAAGGCAGCCTCTGGAAGGCCGGGGTTCTGGAGGCCCCAGGCTGCTTCCCCATCAAGCACCCAGGACCTCCGTGCCTTGACAGACGCGCAGACATCCTGAGTTGACACTCGGATGAGAGGAAGCAGGTTGCCTTTATTCCATATACAACAGGGATGAGATTCACAAGGTAACAGTCGTGAGCACTTGTGCGCAGCCAGTCCTTCTCTGGCACGTTGCTCTGATGGGCTCCCGGCCCCCACGACGACACCGCGGCCACATCCCGGCCTTGTCCCCACTTTACAGAGGAGAACGCCAAGGCAGAGAAGCTGCGGCACGCACACAGTGCACCCCCTGGGGTCACGCAGTGGCTGCTCCCAGAGCCCCCCCGGGTGTCCGCAGACTTCTGGGCGCTGCAGGGTCGTGTGGCACCCAGCCAGGTGGCCATCCCCGGAGACGGACGCGCGTGCCTCTCCTTGCAATCAAGAAGCAGACAAACACCTGAGCGGCGTCCCCCACGCCGCCCCCCGCAGAGGGAAGGGGATGCCCCCTGGGAGATGTCACTGCCTCTCAGGGAGACGTGAGGCCCCACGCGGGGCGGAGGCGCACCGATCAAACGCGCCTGGAGTCCACTGTGAAGCTCCGAGCGGGGCTGGAGCAGGTGGGGCTGCCCGCGGCCTCGCTCCCCGGAAACACGCCCGGCCCACGGCAGGGGCGGCCGGCAGTGGGCACCGCCCGTGGCTCGCACGGAGATGGCAGCTTTACATATTTAAAAGGAGCGTGGCCGGCTTCCTATCTGAAGGATGTTTCCCCGGAGAGACCACCACCATTTGATCTATTTTTGATTAAAATGTAAAAATTAAAAATTAAATCAAATGGTAGTAGAACTCCTCGGGGAAAACACACTTCGGTTATGAAGTATTCCCCACAGTAACCTTGAGACTCCTACCGCAGCATTGTCTCATCCGTAGGTGGTCTCTTTATGACACACATAATTAAAATGAATTGCAGCGAGAACCACCAAACGCCTCCTTCGGCTGTGTGGACTGCGGCCTGGCGCTCCTGGAGCAGGTCCTGGGCGGAGGGGACAGGTGCGGCTGCCGGGCCAGGACGGGACCCGCGGGTGCCCCCCGGCCCTTCCCCCTGTGGCCCCCTGCAGTCTCGTCTCGCCCGCCTCGGCCACCGGGACCTCACCTGCTTCTCCTGCTCGAGCAGCCGACACATGTTTCGAGTAACGTCGCCGAGTGACGGATAGCGCCCCAGAAGCCCAAGTAGGCGCCGTTGGATTGCCCAGGAATATGTGCTTTGCAGAGTCGAATCTGCAACTTATTTGTCAGGCTGCTTTGTCAGCCCGCCTGGACTGTAGGAGAGCACATTGGAGAGGCCGAGGGGTGGCCCGAACCTGGCGGCTGGTGGACACGCGCCACCTTCTGAGTCACCCCTGCCTCTCCGCTATGTGGGGTGTGGCTGGACATGCCGTGGCTGCCAATCCACAATTTCTCGTCTGCATTCATTTTTTGAAAACTCTGCTCCAGATGACAATTCCCAGACCAGAGGTCTGAACAGAGCTGCCCGTGCCGCTGTGCCGTGGCTTCGAGGCAAACACACGTGCGAGGGTGCTGGGCCCAGACGTGTCTGCAGACCCCCGAGGCTGGGTCGGAGGCACGCAGGTGGGGCCCGTACCTCTCTGATTACCTGCTAGGTCCAGACTGCCAACAGTGGGCGCGTGGTGATTCCCCTTCCTGTTCGCGGAGGTGCGGCAGCCGGTAACAGGTGCAGCGCCGTGGGACCCTGGTCGTGGCTCTGTGGAAGCCGTCATCACAGCGGGTGTGATGTCTCCTGCAGGCTCCGGAGGGGAGGGCGTCGCAGGTAAGAGCCGGGTGCCTGGGGTCTGCAGGCTGAGAGGCGCTGGTCACGGGAGGCCCAGGAGCTCCACGCCTCATGTGGCTGATGTGCCGTCGGGTGCTAGGGACCGTGAGGGCCCACGGGTCCAGGTGCCCACGAGCCCGACCCTCGGAGTTTCAGATCCATCCTGGGTAAACTAACAAATTGCTCACCCTCTACAAGCTGCAAGCAGGTCCTCCCTGCAGGAAGGAGGCAAAATCTGAAAAGACAGATGCCCTGGTTATGCAGCCGCAGGGCTCGAGCATCCTCTAGTTCAGAGGCAAGGGGGTGCGGTGTCTTCTGGAAGGTCACGAGCACTGAGTGGGCTGGGGCGGCAGGGGAGCCGTGTCTCAGCTGCTCAGGGACCTGGAAGGCGGAGGTCGGCGACACGGGTGGGGGGGGGCTTTCTCCCACATGCACACGAGACCCAGCACTTATTATAAATGGCATCTTGTTAAAAATCTGTCTTCCGGTGGTATTTCCCGTGGCTGGCATTTGGGAGGAGTTGTAGATCTTTACAGAGTGTGTGATCTGGCCGGCTGATAAGCCTTCTTATTAGTTTTTAGTATTTTAACAAATTAATTCTCCTGAATTTTCTAATACCAGCAAGTTTATAATGATAACTGATTTTGTTTTGAGTATATTGGCCCTTCGACTCTCTTATTTATTTGTTCATTCATTCATTCATTCATTCATTCATATTTTACTGTTGGTAGGTGCTCTCAAAAACTGTGTGTGGGGGAAATTCAGATGTGCTCACAGGTAGAGCAGGAGATCAGGCTTCCAGTACGTGGTGCCACTGCATCAAGCCCTGACTCTGCCTGTCTTGCTGCTTCCCCCTCGGGGGACTTCTGTCCTGGGATGTAGGAAGCAACACCAGGGCGCTGTTTTATGTCATCCTAAAGAGTCCAGCGTGTGTCTTTAGCAGGTGAGGGTGACTTGGCATCACTTTTACCGTCCCCACGTCTCACAAAACAGTGACTCCCTAATATCATCTGACGCCCCTTCAGGCTCACTCTTCCTCCAGGCCCGAGGTCCGCCCGCCTTCCTGCCTGGACCCTCTTCCACTCCTTCCATTGCTGGTTTCCTGCCTGTCCCACCAGCTAGACGTAGGCTTTCTACCTTTGGTTGGGAGCCGGCCTGTGCCCCCCGTAGTTATGGGCATGAGGAGGCAGGAGTAGACACAGACCAAGGAGTGGATCTCAGGCATTCGGGGCGAGGTGGCGAGTGGAGGGGCCGGCGTCGGAGGCTCCACATGGAGGGGCGGGTTATGGTGGCTTCGGCCTGAAACACACCAGCCCTGAGACACGCAGGGCCAAGACTGTTGTGGAAAACGGAGAGTAAAATGGATCAGTGGGGGGGGCACCTGGGTGACTCAGCGGTTGAGCGCCTGCCTTCGGGCCCAGGGCGTGATCCCGGGGTCCTGGGATCTAGTCCCACATCAGGCTCCCTGCATGGGAGCCTGCTTCTCCCCCTGCCTGTCTCTCTGCCTCTCTCTCTCTGTGTCTCATGAATAAATAAATAAAATCTTTTTTAAAAATGGATCACAGTGTTGCTTCTGGAAAAATGAGCTAAAGATCCCACTTACCCATTTGCGAACTCTTCTGAGAATGTAAATTCAATTCAAGCAGCAGAGTTTTTGTTTCCTAATTTATTTCCTTGGTCAGTTAATGTAGTTCTGTCCAGGCTTCCTGAGGGGCTAACACTTGCAGAATGATCTTTCCATTGACCTGGCGACTACGCCGTGTCTGATTTAGCACAAACCCTGGTCGGACCCTGAAACCCAGTGCTTTCTCTCCTGTCTTCCTCCCCACCTTTAGCCCCCTCCCGGATGCCCACAGCACCCTGCCTGGTGGGGGTGTGTGCACGTGTGTGCACTTAGGTATACACGTGCACCTGTATGCATGGGAATGTGTGTGGAAAGCCTGTTAAAATTACACACAAAGGCTTGAGCTTTCACCTCGCTCACCCTGTCCTGGAGGCCTTCCCTGTGAACACAACTCACCAGCATAGCTCTGGCTCATCATTTTAGGACAATCAATGATTCTCATAGCCAGGATACTATCGATAGACACTTGGGTTGCTCTTGAATTTTTCCTACAACAAAAACACTACAATTCATATGTTAGGGGCCCTTGGTGGCTCACGGTTGGGTGTCTGCCTTCAGCCCAGGGCATGATCCAAGTCTGGGGATCGAGTCCCGCATCGGGCTCCCTGCATGGAGCCTGCTTCTCCCTCTGCCTGTGTCTCTGCCTCTCTCTCTGGGTCTCTCATGAATAAATAAATAAAATATTTAAAAATAAAAATGAAATTCATATGTTAGAATATGCATATCTAATTTACATAGTTACTCTCACATTGGCAAGAAGTTTTAGAAAGTGTAATACTTAGTGCTGGGGAAGAGCTGGAAAAGGCAGTCACTCACTCTCAGTAGCTGTAAATGGAGTTACAATCGTTTTGGTCTTGCACGGCAGAGACGAGCAGGTGTTATGACACAGTTATGGGAGCTTGTCCTGGGCGGCCTGGCAACCCGTTGGCTGGCACGGGGCACCCTTAGCCGGGTCAGGGTGGGGTCTGGGGCTCCCAGCCTGGGGCCTGCTGGTGCTGCTGGCAGCCACATTTCCTGGTGGCACCCAGGCTCAGACTCTCCAACAGCAGCCCCTGGTGTCCCCACCGAGACATCCACTCTCATCATCCCGGGAGAAGAGACCGAGCAGAGGATGGAGGTTCCCTCCTGGAGTGCACCCTCACAGCCTACCGCCGACTCTGGGGCCCCTTCCCCAGGCGGGCCGGTTTCTTATCCCACGCCCTGTGCCGTCAATGCCACGTCTCTCCGTGGATCATCTCTGGGGACAGCGAAGTCAGGTCATCTAGAGTGCCTGGACCCAAACAAAAGAGGGATGAGAGGCCATGAGGTTTCCTAGGGGTAAAAAGGCCTCCCGTCGTCTGTGGTTTACGAGTGAGCAAACAGGCCCACGTTGGAAGCTGACTTGAGGGGTCACCCAGAAGGGACAGAGCAGCAGGGGTTAGGCACTGTCACCGTCCATTCCTGGCTGCTAGGTGACCAGCTCTCCCGATTTAAGGGTTTTCCAGGACAGGTGATTTCCAGCGCTCACATGGGACATTCCAGGCAAACTAGCAGCAGTTGCTCACTGTGCAGCCTCTCCCAGGCTTCTCCCGGGCACCCCCCTGCCAGCCAGGACCCTGTCTGCAGTCCCTGCTCTCCAGCCCCAAGCCCGCACCCCATAGTTCACGCCTTCTACCTGGGTTGGCACACCCGCCTCCCCCCTTGTCAAGGTCGATGCTCCATGGTTGTGTCCCGACAAGCACTGAAAGGGCGGCAGCCAGGGCCTGCAGATGATAATCAGGACACAGCCCAGGGCCACCCTCATGAACTGGGCAGCCCGAGGCCAGGGCAGGGCGGGGAGGGGCTGGGGCTATGGCTGGTCACCCTCTGGGCAGTGGACCCTGCCCAACGCTCTCCTCTGCCCTGGCTGGTCTTTGCATCCCATCATTTAAACCGAACAAATACTAATTAAGGAAAGAATCCCCGCCGCCCCCCCCCCAAAAAAATCATTTTCCTGCCAGGCTACATGCCTGCATCCAGAGACCAGAGTCTGGAGGAAATGTGAATGCAGGCTAATGAAGACCTTGGCTGTGATTATAAGGACCACCCTGCTGGGGCAGAAGCCTGGGCAGGGGCCGGCAGCCAGCACGGATGCTCCTGGGTGACTTAGGACCGAAGTGGGGGCTGTAGCAAAAGTCGGGGGGCCAGGCATCTTTCTTAACCTTATTCTCCAGTGAACATGTTTCTCTTTCTGCGACAACACGCAACTGAGGATTTATTCCCAATAAACGAATGAGAAGTTCTGAGCTAGAAACCCGAGTCAGTGCTGAGCCTCCACCTGGGGCGCTCCCGCCGCCCACCGGCCCGGGCATCTGGGGACCCATGCCGTCCCTCCGTGCCCGCACCTGCTGGAAGCCAGTGCCGCACGTTTCTCCCTGTCACCAAAGAATTAAAGACAACATCTCGGGTAGGAAGCTATTGTGGAGGGTGGAAGTTTCTGGCCAGGCAAATAAATTGGATTTAAGTATATTACAGTCATAATCTTTTTCTGCCTCTCTCCAGACGGTCTCTGTACATGGAGAAATGAGAATGTATTCGCAGACAAAGCGTGACCTGAGGGAGAAGCCTGCCGGAATCTGGATTTTCAATAACATAAGACAATAAAGCTTAGACTTCTAACCTGCTGCAATATGGTCAGAGTATAAAGAGCTTAGCTGCTAATAAAAGGGCAGGGGCTTCCCCTCATATCTGAAGATCCGGACCCCCCAGAAGGACACTTCATAAAGATCGTAACGGGTTAGCCGGGATCACACAGACACGAGGCCTTGTTGACTGATTGTCTGACAGTTGTCACCTATGGATCTGATATTAATAAGTCCCGTGTTGATTTCCTCGGGGTATTTTTGTCTGTGTAATTGCACATCTTCCTGTTGTGACCCTACACTGGGTGGCATGTTGCATGCATGTCGCTCCCTTTTTCCTGGGGTTTGCCCACTGTGAGGTGGCATCTCCCTGAGTGGGGGAATGAACTCACAGTACCTGGACAATGGCAAGGGCGAGCTCTTGGAACCCAGGACAGAGCCACTGAGCCACCTGCTTCTCCCTGGGGGAGGGGGGGAGCCCTCTGATACCTTTGGGATTGTCAGTTTTTCGGGATTTTCTTCTCTGAATTTGTTTGCCAGTTGAATACTTTGCCAGGGGATTAATGGGTTGTCACATGGTTCCCCAGACGGTATAATTGAGGCAAAGTACATGAATCTACTGCATGAATATAATTACATGAAAAATCTTTGACATGTAAAATGCCACTGAACCAGCCAGAGAGCTGTGGAGAATTGTAACAGCCAGCAGCATTTATGACTACCCATCCTTTCCCGTGGTGCAGAGGGCATTACCCTGACCTGCCCCCTTCCTTCCCACCCAGACTTTCTGGTGGCCCCAGGGTGGGTCCATGCCATGCTCTGATATCATCTCACACTTCAAAATGACATTGAGGCCAAGTGTTCCAGAAGAGTTCAATTCTGCTCATCCCAGGTGCTGCTTTCTCCCTCTGGCTGTGCCTCAGAAGAGCCCACACCTTTCATATGGGACACATCTCTGAAGAAGTTTTCATTTCTGGGGCAGTCCCCAGTGGGGAAAGGCAAGTGTGGGAAGCTGGATGCTCTAGGACAGGACTGTAGACTCTGCTGCGCACCATCCTCTGGTAACCCTGTCCAGGTCCATGTAGAGAAGGGCTACTCAGGGAAGCACACACTTAGGTAAGCTGCATACCTGTGTGCATCCAGGTTGTACTTCGGGACCTCAGAACACTTTCCATAGTGGTTAACACCAATTACAAAGCCATATCTGCTTCTCCCTTTGATTGTTGAATCAAAGACCATTGAAATATAGCGTATTTGCAGTAACACAGCCATGAGGAGGCTGATGATGAGCAAGGGGCCACACCTCAGGTGAAGTGCTGGATAAAGTGTTGGGGGCCTGGAGACAAGCCTGCTGACCTCAGGGCCAGGCTCTTTTGGCTGCCAGGAGCTGATACTGAGCCACAGATCAGACCCACAAAGACAATCTGGTGCCCTGCATCCAACATGGAAACTGCTCTTACTGGTGCTTATGGTCCTGTGACAGGTGGTCCTGGAGCCTGAGTGGTACCCATGACCTATTGATCTTGGAAGACTAGAGTCCAATACCCAAATTGGTTCCTGGTCAGACAGGCCTGATGTACAAGGTTGGTGTCAGACATGCAGCTCACTGGCTCCATGTATCTTCCTGAGCCTCAGGTTTCTCATCAGAATATGGTAGTGACATGGGTGCCATTGGGGGGCAGGTCAGCTGAATTAATCATGGTGAGAGGGTGGTCCTTGGCCTTTACAGGCAGTGTTACAGGATTAATGGTTTTCATCCCAATTCATATGTTAAGAGTCCTAACTTCTAGTGCCTCTGAATATGATTGTATTTGGAGATAGAGTCTTTAAAGGTAATTAAGATTAAATGAGATCATAGGGTGGTCCTAATCCAATATGACTATTGTTCTTATAAGAATAGGAAATCAGGACACAGACACAGGGAAAACTGTGAAGACACAGGGAAACAATAGCCATCTATATACCAAGGAGAGGGGCCTCAGAAGAAACCAAACACGTTGACACCTTGATTTTGGACTTCTACCTTCCAGAACTGTGAGAAAATAGATTCCTGTTGTTTAAGCCACATAGTATGTGGTATTTTGTTATGGTAGCCTGAGCAAACTAATGAAGGCAGGATTGCTCACAGCTGCCTCTGCCCTCAGCCTGGAGAGAGCTGGCCTTTTGTTCCTGCCCAGGGGACTCCTAGCTTTGTGACAGATGGGCAAAACACTGATGTGTTAGAAAAAAGCATAAGCGTTTGGCCAAGTGAACTCCTATGGACCTAGCCCTCTTGTAAATAAAAACTACAAACTTTGGACCAAAACAAACAACCAAACAAAAAACAACTATACCCAAGTCTCTGGTCAACTCCTGAACTACACATGCTTTTAGGCAAACTCAGAGCAGCTGAAATAAAGCAGTTCTGAACTATGATTTGACCTGACATGAAAGAGACCAAGTTTGTGGTTTAAGTTCAGCCAACACAAAAACAAAAACAAACAAACAAAAAAATCAACTTTCTCTGGAGGATTAAAACAGCCCAGAATCTCTATGACATAACATTCCCAATACATGACATTCCAGGATACAATCAAACTTGCTTGAAAATGTGATCCAGCCTCAAGAAAAAAGTAAATTGACTGAGAACAATGCTAGATGATCTTAAGATGTTGGAATTAGAAGACAAGGATTTTAAAGAAGTTATTATGATTGTATTAGATAAAATATGCTGGCAATGAAAGAAGAGATAAGAAATCTCAGCTAAGAACTAGAAGTTATAAAAAAGAATCAAATGTAAATTCTAGAGCTGAAAACAATACAATATCTAAAACTAAAAATTCAGTGGATTGTCTTATTACTAAAATGGAGATCATAGATGAAAAAGTGCATAGACTTGAATATAAATAAGTATCAATGATGTCCAATCTGAAGAAGAGAGAAACTAGATTAGAAATAATGAACAAAATGTTGGGAACAACATCAGAAGGTCTAATATATGTGCAGTTTGAGTCCCAAGAGAAGCAACAGAGAATGTGGTAGAAAAAGTATCTAAAATTATGTAAAGATCTACAGGCCAAGAAATTTTCTAAATTTGGTGACACGTAGACTTGAGTTTCAAAAAGCTCAGCAAACCCTTAACAGGATAAATATATGTAAAACCACATCTAAGCCTCATAATCAAACTGCTGAAAGTCAAAAGAAAGAGAAAAACTAAGTAGTCAGAAACAAACTATACATGTATCTGGAGGAAGATGATTTGGAAATACTGCAGACTTATCTTCCAAAACTATGGACGCCAGAAGGCAGTGGAATGACATCTTCAAAGTGCTGTCTACCTAGGATTCTTTAATCGGGAACAGTATCCTTCAAAAAGGAACATATTTGTCAGATTAAAGAACACATAGAAAATGTGTTGCTATTCATAAGAAATTCTAAAAGAAGTTATCAAAGGGAAGTGATGACAGTTGAAAATTCAGATTTTGGAGAACTAAGGAAGAGTATCAAAACTGGGAAATATGTGGGTGAATATAAAAGACTTTAAACTCTTAATTTCTTTAAAATACGTAAACTGTTTAAAACAAAAATCATAACATTGTCTTCTAGGATTTATTATGTATATAGATATAATACCCATTACAACTATAGCATAAAAGACTGGGGACCAAAACAAACAACCATATGGACCTATACAGTTGTAAGTTTTCTACACTTTACATACTCTGATGGAACAGTATCAACTCTAAGTAGACTGAAATGCTGAATTTGTATGTCATGGACATTTTAATCCCTAAGCAACCACTAATAGTGCCATGTAAAGAGATATAGCTAAAACACAATAGATTAATTAAAATGGAATTTTAAACAATATTCAAATAATCCAGAAGAAGGAAGAAAATGAGGAACACGAAGCAGAAGGAGGAAACAGAAAACAAATAAGAGATTAGCATACCTAAATCCAACCATATCACAAATTACATTAAATGTTGGTGAACTATATATACCACTTACAAGGCACAGGTTGTCAGAATGGATCTTGAAAAGCAAGACCTGCACCTTATACTCATTAGGAGGCTACCATTAAGAAAAACAAACAAACAAACAAACAAAAAATAATATGTGTTGGCAAAGGTGTGGAGAAATTGGAACCCTTTGCACACTATTAGTGGGAATGTAAAATGGTATAGCTGGTAATGTAAACGTATGGCAATTCTTCAAAAATTAAAAAATAAAATTACCATATTATCCAGCAATTCCATTTGAGTACATACCCAGAAGAAAAAGCAAGCAAAAAGAAAGCACAGACATGAACAGACATTGTACACATATCTGTTCATTAAAGCACTGTTCACAGCAGTGAAAGGATGGCAGCAGCCCAGATGTCCATCGTGGATGAACGGTTAAAGGAAATGTAGCAAATACATACAATGGAATATTAGCCTTAAAAGGAAGGAAATTCTGAAGCAGGCTACCATATGTATAAACCTCGAAGATATTATGCTGAGTAAAATCAACCATCCAGCTGCAAAAAGACAAAAATACTGGATGATTCCACTTATGTGAGGTACCTAGAGTAGTCAGGCTCCTAGAGATGAAAGTAAAATACTAGTTTCAAGGGGCTGGAAGTGGTGGTGGGGGTGGAAAAATAAGAGTTGTATTGTGGGTATAGAATTTCATTCTTGCAAGATGAAAACATTCTGGAGATTGGTTGTACAACAACGTGGATGCATTTAGCACTACTGAACTGTACACTTAAAAATGGCAAATTACATTTAAAGATAGTAATGGTACGTTTAAGATGGTAAATTTTATGTTATGTGTATTTTACCACAATTAAAAATTAAAAATAGCAAGACCCAACTGCAGTAGTTATTTTAAATATATTACTTTAAAACAGTTACTTTAAACATGAAAACCCAGATAGGATGAGCATAAATACATGGAAAAAGGTATATCATGCAACCAGTAGGGCATAAGAACTCTGGAATAGCTACACTAGCATCAGACAAAATAGACCTCCAGACAGAGAGCATTAAAAGAGATAAAGAGGAATATTTCATAGTGATAAAAGGGTCGATTCATCAGGAAAACATAATAATTGTAAATCTATAAGCACCTAGTAAGGTAAGTGGATATTCTATAATCATGGAGACTTTTTTTTAAAAGATTTATTTATTTATTTATTTATTTATTTATTTATTTATTTATTTATTTATGATAGACCTAGAGAGAGAGAGGCAGAGACACAGGAGGAGGGAGAAGCAGGCTCCATGCCGGGAGCCCAATGCAGGACTCGATCCTGGGACCCCAGGATCGTGCCCTGGGCCAAAGGCAGGCGCTAAACGGCTGAGCCATCCAGGGATCCCCTAATCATGGAGACTTTAACAACCATTTCTCAGCACTTGATAGAAATAGAGAAAAAATTCAGTTAAAATGGGTGATATGAGGGACGACTGAGTGACTCAGTGGTTGTCTGCCTTCAGCTCAGGGCGTGATCCTGGGGTCCTGGGATCAAGTCCCGCATAGAGCTTCCTGCATGGAGTCTCCTTCTCCCTCTGCCTGTGTCTGTGTCTCTCTCTCTGTGTCTCTCATAAAGTAAAATGGGTGATACAAAAACATTACCAACTACCTTGACCTAACTGATATTTCTACCATACGGGCAGCTTCAGAATACATGGTCTGTTCTGCAAGACAGATGACCGCTCACTGGGCCACATAACAAGTTTTACTAAATTTAAGGAATTAACACAGGTGGACACTGACAAGTATGGAATAAGATTATGTGTCAAGAGCAGGAAAACCCAGTGGTAGACAGAATGACTAAAAACCCACCACCCCAAGGTGTCCAGGTCCCAATGCCCAGAACCCATGATTATGTTTGGTTATGTGAAAAGAGAAATTCAAATTCCATTTGGAATTAGGTTGCTACCTGCTGACCATAGGATGGGGAGATAATCCTGGACTGTCTGAGCGGGCCTGACATCCCCATCAAGGTCCTGTGGAGTGGAAAAGGGAGGCCAGAGAGGAAGTCAGAGGGGTGTGATGTGAGGAGGACTCAATCTGCCATTGCTGACCTTGAGGAAGGAGGAAGGAGCCACAGCCAAGGATCATGGGCCACCTGGAGAAGCCAGAGGAGACACATACGGGGATCCTCCCCTAGAGCCTCCTGAAAGGAGCCCGCCCTGCAGACACCCTTTCACTGTGGTCCACTGAGACCCTCACTGGCCTTCTGACTTACAGAACTATAGAACAGTTTGGGTGGTTTTAAGCCACAAGGTGTGTGGTCATTTACTACAATGGCAACAGAAAACTAATGAAATCCTTGATTTCGGTCTAGGGTTGTTGCAATAATTGGACTTAATTATAATGAAAATTGAGGAGGTTCTAAAACAAAGGGGAAGTCTGTGTTGGAGGAGAGCTGGATCAGTGTCCTCGTGGGCCCCCTTCCCCAGCCCTGGGTGGGTGTGGACACAGTGTCCATACTGCTACAGCAGACTGGACAAGCAATCCCCATACTGCCCCCAGGGGGGTGAGTAGTGTGCCCCTAAAAATTCACTTGCACTCAGGACCTCAGAATTCAGCCTGATTTGGAAATAAGGTCTTTGCCAATGTGCTCGAGGATCAAGGTGAGATCCTGCTGGACCAAGGGAGGCTCAGAGTCCAGTGAGAGGGTTGTTACAAGACCTGAGGAGGGACTCAGGCAGAGAAGACCACCTGAAGACAGAGGCAGAGAATGGAGGGAAGAATCTGTAAATATAGGACGCCAAGGATTGTGGGCAGCCGCCAGGAGCTGGAAGGGGTTGTAAGGTGGACTCTCCCCCGGAGCCTCCAGAGGAACCGCCCCTGCCGACACCTTGGTTTTGGACTTCTGACCTCAAGAGCTGTAAGCAGACCCAATTCTGCTGTTTTAAGTCACCCAGTTGGTGGTAGTTTGTTGTGGCAGCTCCAGGTCACTAACACACCCAGAGTGTGGGTCCTTTGACCTATTAAAACTGGAAGCAGGTGCTCAGAGACTCCAGGGAGCCCTGGCAAAAGGAGCAGCTGGCGGAGCCGGGCACCAGGAATCAGACTTATTTCCTCCTTGTGCTCCTCCGGACTCCATCTGCCCCGGTGGGACCGCTGCGGCACGAGTGGGAGCTGGCCTGCCTTCCGCCTCGGTCCCCCGCTGGGTGAGATCTGCTCTGCCTGGGGCATCGCACCTGCTGTGAGGAATATCGTGATTATGGGGGCTCGGCAGCGGCCTGCAGTCCCCCAGGTCTCAGGACATGTCACATGGACTCTGGGCCCACGCATGTGGTCCACACGCCGGGTTCGCCCGTCCGCAGGGAGCGTCCTCACCTCTGGTTCCCCCGGGCCAGGTAGGGCCTACCGGTCCCGAGAGACCATCTCTGCCTTCAAGGACTTGCCCAGAACCCACCTCTCACACCCGCCAGGCCGTGTGTCTGGGAGGGACAGAGGGTGATGCCAGCGGGCTATGGCGCTGTCCCTGGGCTGGTGACCAGCCGGCTGCCCCAGGCAGCGGCCACACGCACAGCACAGGCAGCGGAGGCCTCAGCACCCGGCGGGGCTCGGGGGGCCTGGCCCTGGCTTGTCAGCTGGGAGGTGGAGTCCCTGTCTTCTGTCTGGGGTCATTGTTTCGGTTTCTTGTGAAGGCAGATGATGTCACGTGAGCAACACAGAGGGCCTCAAGTGTCTGGCTCTGGGAGGAGACAGCTGTCATCGTCCACATCATCAGTTGTTCTCAGGACTCTGGACCTTCGGGGACCAGGACCCTGCTGGGAGGGCCGTTTGGGGGTGCCCTGACTCAGGACCCTCGGGGCTTGTGAGCCATGACTGAATGTCCACTCATTTCCTCTGCTGCTCTAAGGCCGAGTCTGCAGAGCTATGTTGGTGGATGTCACACCCCCAGGTGGCTGCTTGCACAGGGCCCTGCTCCCTGGGGCACCTTGGGCTTGGGTTTCTGGCCCCAGGCACCTGTTCCTACTCAGTGGTCTCAGGAGTCGTAGGACCTGCTTTATGACTAACAATCACCCGAATTGTGGACGGCCCCAGGCACTGCTCTCAGCACCCAGGAGGTTGGGCTGAGAGGTGGGAGCCCCAGAGGATCATACACCCGGTCCGGGCTCCCTGGGGTCACCCGCCCAGGCCCCTTTGGTGCACCCATCGGGCCAGCGGCCTATCTCCCATCGATGTCCCACGAGCAGGTGCGTCAGGCCGCTGACTGCGGTGCCCTCCCCCCTTTGGTGTATTTCAGTATGCAGAGAGGTTTTTATCACCTTAATGGGGCGTCTAAATTGCCTGCTCCACCTCTTGTTGCAGCCGCCAGTGCTGGAGCTCTGGTCCAAACCTGAACAGTGGGATCGTTTGTGCAAATTTTTGGGAGCCGTGAGAGGAAAACATTTCAAATTAGGGAGAACATTCCAGTAATTGGGAGCAGTCGGAATCCCCAGGTAACCAACACAGCCATTCCTAGGTACGTTTTGAAAGTCAGGAAAAGAATCTCCCTTGGAACTGCCCAGTGGAGACTACTGTGCTGAGGCGTGTGGACAAGTCCCAGATGCTTTGGGAGAAGGGTTGGAGGAGCTCGGGTGTTGGCTTCCTCTACGTAGCATCATCCAAGCAGCATGAAGCGAGGAAGCCCCGACGGGGCTCTGGACACAGCCTGGTGTTCACCCGCCGAAGCGTCGCCGCAGCTTCCCAGCGGCCCCCATCAGCGGCGCTGCAGACCGACGCCAAGTCCCAGGCCCCGTGGACCCGGAGCCTGCAGAGCCACGTACCGTGATGTGAAGGCCCGTCCTCACAGGACCACGGCGGGGACCGCTGACCTGGAGACACAGACTCCGAAACCCTTGCGTCCGTCTTGGAACATGGCAGGGCACCAGTCCGGGAGTCGAATTTAGAAACGGAATTTTGAAGACAGTAAGACCAGGGCTGCTTGCCGCGTTTGTCTGCTAGGGCGGTGGACCGGAGTCCCGCACCCCGCGGGTCTTCCCTTCCACTCGTCCCGGCGCTGGGGCTAGACGCCCAGATCGCGGGGTCGCCTCTCTGAGTCCTCTCTCCGTATTGCAGCGGCCGTCTGCTTGCCGGGTCCTCCCGCGGCCTGTGCACACGCGTCCCTGGTGTCTCTCCCGTGAGGACTCCTGTCCCGTGGGAGCGGGGCCCGCCCTGCCGACCTCCTGCAGCCTTGGTCACCCATCTCCAGAGACAGCCCCGGGAGGCCGCGGGCTTCACCCTGTGAAATCCAAGGGGACCGCGTGTCCACCCGTAACGCGCTCCTCCCGCTGGTTGGAATCACGGTTACGGTTTCTTGCGTTGGTTTGCTCACAGGTTCCCGGAAGAGAGGCAAGACTGAAACAGGGAGTGGACTCTGTTCGCAGGGCCGCCTGTGCACCGGCCCACCGCCAGGCCCTCCTCACCCATCTCTGATCCTCAGGGCACCTTGTGCTCTGATCTTCAGAGTGGGGAGCTGGGGCTCCAGGGGGTGAGGCTGTTTGCCCGGCCACCGGCCAGCGTGCGTCAGGCTGGAGACGATGGGCTGAAGGCCACCCTGGCCTGTCAGCAGGAGATGGACATCAGAGACGTTCTCATGGCCCCGGAGGTGGCTTTAAGTGACGATGATGGGGGCATGAGGTGTCTGGATGCCTTCTGTGGACACCCCGCGTCTCAGTATGCATTTGTCCCTGGCCCGTGGAAGACAGCAGGCAACCCTTACACATGGATCTAAAAGTCCGTGAACTTGCAGCCACCTCTTCCACGTGTCCTCCATCACCAGGAGCTAGAGTGTCCTAAGCGACCATTTGGTCCTCTTGTGAGCTAAGCATACTCCAGAAATATGGTATCTGATTGTCCGGCTTTAGGGAAGTTGAGTTTACATCAGAACGCCCGAAATCATGGATGGGAGTGGCCGCTGCCCGCTGCCCACTGCCACGGTGAGGGGGGGGGGGCTGTGCTTCAGAGAGGAGAATCCCCCTTGGCCTCGTCCCACGTGTGCCAGGGAGACGGCCCGGAGGGCAGGGG
The DNA here is from genome assembly GCF_018345385.1 of Vulpes lagopus. Lineage (NCBI taxonomy): Eukaryota > Metazoa > Chordata > Mammalia > Carnivora > Canidae > Vulpes > Vulpes lagopus. The sequence goes on from NC_054825.1 coordinate 2,600,399, forward strand.
TGCACCTGGAGAGGCAGGTCGGACGGGGGTGCGGCTGCCCCTGGACACACCCATCCGACGGGACTGGAGCGTATCCGAGGTGTCGTGAGTATCCGGGTGGCAGGAGCCGGAACTGGTAACCGTCAAGCCTGGGTCAACAGCAACGATGCTTTCTCGAGTCCCTGCTCTGCCAAGCCCCAGCTGTTGCTGCTTCGTGCACGTTCAAGGCTGGTCTCAACCAAGTGATCGTACCTGGGAACCCATTTGCAACATTCCCGCTTGGGCTGGCGTGGGGCTAGCAGGGCCCCGGGTGGCCACCAGGAGCTCGCCGTGGGAGCGGAGCTGGGGGCAGACACAGGCACCAGCGTCCCCTGAGCTCCTTGTGGCAGAGGCCTTCTGCAAGGACAGGGGACCCCGGGAAGGAGCGCCCCGGGCCTGTGGTCCCCCGGGATGGGAGGGCGTCTGCAGGCGGGTGAGGGGCCCTGAAGCATGAGGTGGAGGGGACGGAGCAGCTGGCCCCCAGGAAGGAGCAGGCCAACGTGCAGGTGGGCGCTGCAGCCCGCAGAGGATGACCACCCAACTCAGGGCTTTCTTTCCCCTGGGTGGCCCTCTGCATCCTTTTCTTGGGGCTGCCGTGACAAATCAGCACAAATTTGGGTGGCTTAAAGCAACAGACATTTTCTGTATCGGAGGCCGAAAGTTGGAGGTCAAGGTGTCGGCAGGGCACTTGCTCCACAGGCCCCGTGGAGGGGGGTCCCAGCCTTTCCCTGGTTTATGGTGTTTGCTGGTGTTCCCTGGCTTGTGGCTGCACACCCCTGACCTGCGCCTCAACCTTCGTCCCTGTGTCCTGTCCTCTCCTTGTAGGGACGCCAGTCACTAGATGTGGGGCCCACACTCACTCCGGCATCACTCATCGTAACTAAACACACCTGCGAAGATGCGTGTCCAAGTAGCATCACAGCGCAAGCTTCTGGGTGGACTGCTCGACCCTTTCCAGGAAGCTGGTCCCGGAGTGTTGTGACTTCGTCGTTCATGCTGCACGTCGTGCCTGGAACGCCCGAAGCCACACGTGATATTCAGAGTCACAAGTGTTTTGTGGAGGAAGGTGCTGGCGAAGGGATTTCTCTCCAGGTCGCCCGTCTCGCTGGGCAGAGTTCCAGCTGACCCAGCCCTCAGATTCCCAGGCGCTCTCTGCCTGTGAGTCAGCAAGCCTCCTGCTCCCCGCAGCTGGCAGCCCCCCTCGGGCGCCCCCGAGGGGACCAGCAGAGCAGCCTACCCAGCAAGGTGAGCAGGTGCTTTCTCCCCTGGGCGAGGAGGTGCTGCCCTGCGGCTTCACTAAGCCCCAGACAATGGGACCGTGGGTGATGAGGGAGCGCCAGGCCTCTGGGCTCAGGTAGGCTGAGCCCGCCGGCGTCCCTGGCCTTTCTCACGTCAGTGCATTCACGGTGGCTCCTGAGCCCTCTCGTTGGACCCGGCTTACCGAGTAGGACTCAGCAGGACTCATTTGCTTGCATGGCTTGCACACACTGGGCACTGCTTAAGCAGAAAGGGGCTTCCAGAGACACTTGGACGTGTCCCCACGAGCCACTGAGCCACTAGAAAACCAAGAGTGGGCCAGATCTGGATGTGAGATCCAGGGATGCGCATGCCCACGGGTCCCCTGGCTATGTCCCCACCAGCTTCACTTGGCATTTCTGCCACTGGCTTCCTTCACTCTCACTGCAGACTGGCCTTCTCCAAGTCCAGGGTCCTCAGGGCAATGACTCAGTGGTCTGGTGTCCCCCAGTCATTGGAGGCCAACCAGGGACAGGGAGTCACCCGGGGGAAACGGCAGGATGGGCAGGCACAGCCTCGGAGGTCTGCTACGTGCCTTGATTACATGACAGTTGCTTGGCTCCGAGAATGGCGTTTGGAAACCACTGGGCTAATGCTTGTCATTTGGAAATGGTTCCCTGTGCAGGGCTGGGCCAGTGCCTCGCCTGGAGCCGCAGTCGGATGCTGGGGCCATTTGGCTGACACCGTGCTGAGTCGGTGAGATGCTACGGCCCCAGGCTCCCCGAGGAGGTGGTGACCGGGGAGGCAGGGAGGGGAAGCTTGTCTGTAGGCCCTGGAAGCCCATGTACGTGGAGGGCCCTTCTGCCTATCCGGCCAGCTTGCTCTGAACCTGCCTGACAATTGTCCCTACTCCCTGGATTGGGGGGTTCCAAGTCCATGAGGAACGATGCCCGCTTTTCACGGAGGTCAACCTCCCATCCCTACATGCTTTTCATTTTTTAAAAAAGATTTTATTTATTCATGAGAGACCCACAGAGAGAGAGGGAGAGAGAGAGGCAGAGACCCAGGCAGAGGGAGAAGCAGGCTCCACGCAGGGAGCCCGATGTGGGACTCGATCCGGGGTCTCCAGGATCACGCCCTGGGCTGAAGGCGGCGCTAAACCGCTGAGCCCCCCGGGCTGCCCCCTACATGCTTTTCAAATGCAGGAGGCCCCAGCCGGCGCCTCAGAGAAGAGAAAGGGGAATGAGTGGAGGCACCAGGCTCTCAGGAAGAAGAGGATGCACAGCGCAGGCTGAGACGCGCTCCCGAGGAACGAACAGGGAGCTGGGTGGACGGGGACTCAGGACCCCTGAGAGCCGCCCCGCACCCCTCGGTGGGGCAGGGCCTCCGACGGCAGCCGTCTTCACCGAGTCATCAGAAGCGAATGGAAGAAGAGGGTTTATTGGCTTGAACCAGAGGGTCCAGAGGCACTGATGGCTCCGAGCACAGAATGACCCACATCGGAGGGCGGCAAACGCCAGCCCGCGGCCAGATCTGTTCTGCTGCGTGTTCTTGGAAATATACTTTTATTCAAACGTGACCGCGGCCATTTGTTGAAGCGTAACCTGTGCCTGCGCGCCGAGGGCCGAGTGGAGGAGGAGCGCCAAAGACCAGCGCTGGCAGAGTCTGCAGTGGTTATGGTCTGGGCCTTTGCACGAGAGGTTTGCTGGCCTGGGCTCTGGAGCTGTGCTGCTCAGCGTGGTGGCCGCCGGCCACAGGCGGCTCCGGTCCTTTAGACCCGAGAAGCGTTGTCCGGTGCCAACTAGGATGGGCCTGTGTAAGCGCTGCACGATTTCAAGGCTAGTGTGAAGAGAAGGATGTAAAGTGGCCCATTAAGGACTTCTGCGTCTTGGTGGCTTAAGATGATCTTCTTTTAATACGTTGCACTAAATAAAACGAACCATTAAAATTGATTTTGCCTTCTGCTTCTCGCACGTCGCATGTGGCCACCGGAAGATGGTCGGCTGCGTGCACGGCTCCTGCCCTGTCCCCGGCCGATGGCGCCGAGGTAGCGAGCGCACGACGTCAGGCCTCCCCTCCGCCTCCCCGGAGGGCTTCCTGCACGTGGCAGGCGAGACGGCCGCCAGCCTCATCCCCTCAAACTGCAGGTCACGGTCCGTTCAATGGGCTGGGAAATCAATGGTGTAGGTCATGGCCAGAGTTTTTAAAAATTAAATAGAACACAAAACAGGAAATGTTCACAGTGACTTGCACACCCACAGATGAGTACTGGTTTGCAAAGCGTGTTCCAGTCGTGCGTCCTCTAGTTCATTAGTAAGGGCCGTCATCCGTAAGAGGTACTTTGATTCTTGAGATTGAGAAAGAAAACACACAGCCTGTCCCGCCACGAGGCACGGTGTTCACCGGCAGCCCTTGGAAAGCCCCGCGTGTGCCGCAGCAGCTTCCTGGCACTTGGAGTTCCTCACCCGTCCCGATAGACGTGGCCGGTTCTCCTGCCTTTGCGTGGCTGGCTGCGGCGCCTCCGTCCTTGGGGGACACTCCCCTTCGGAAGGCTCCTAAAGCAGGTGCTGCTTGTTTTGGAAGAAACCGACACGTGGCTCCAAGGCCAATCTCCCAGTGACGAGGCTTTGCTCCCCTGATCCTGGATCTGGGTTTTGGTACCTGGTGCGCGTTAGCTGCCCGGCTCTGGTATTGCTCTGCACACTCAGACTCCTTTCATTTCGACGCAGAGTCACGGCGACTCCCGGGCAAGACAGTCTGACAAAGGTGAAGTCCCACCCACGTGGGCCCTACAAGGCGGACGATCCTGAGGAGGTACAGAGGGCTCAGGGAGCCCCTGACCGCAAGGCAACACTTTCAGAGACGCTGGAAGGTGAAAGCGTGCGTGTTAGGACGCACGAGCGACGTGCACGTCTGCGAGGGGTGGTGCGCCGCACGGTGCCTTTCCCGTAGTGGGTCGTGGTGAAAAGCGTCGGGAAGCACCAAACTGTGGACCGCTCCCCGTGGGGAACCCCAGGCTCCCTCCCGCACGTGGGGCTCCAGACCTCCGCGGGCTGGAGGCCGAGTCCCACGCACCGTCCCCCAAGGTCAGCCAGGCCCACGCTACCCAGGGGGCTGCGCAGGCTGACGGTAGCCCCCGGGGTGCCGAGCCCGGGCCGGGCAGAGCCTTGTGGGGGGGGGGGCACGTGGACTTCACGGCGGCACCTCCTTGGCCGTCTGTGTCCCACGTCGTCCTGACCGTGGCTGGACGGAAGGCGGGCGCCGCGTGCTCAAGCGATGCCCGAGAAGCACGCCTTCCACGCACCTGTTCTCTCAGCAGGTGGGAGGTATCCACGGAGCATCTCCACCTGCAGGGCTGGCACCAGACAAGAGGGCAGCACTGGGCATGGGGGAGGGAAGCAGCCGTTTCTGGAAGGTTCTCCCAGGCATGGACTAACGAGATCGAGAGCGTCGCAGGGCTGAAGGCACCAGTGAGTGGAGGTCATTTCCAGAGAGATACTGGGGTGGAAGCAATGCTGTGCCCGGGGTGGGGGGGGGGGACGTACTAGGACCAGCTGACCACCCAGCCACCCGACAGCCGCCAGGAGCTCTCAGAGGCCCCGGTGCCCCGCCCGCCCCCTCCCTGCCCCGCTGCGCCTCCCCCTGAGTAGCGGAGGGTCATGGCAAGGGTTCGGGTACCTCTGCAGCGGTAGGGATGGCTGTGAGGCTGACCAGCCCCCGGTCCTCTCTCCTTTGTCCCCGCACGACCCTGGGGCTCATCTCCCCGCGCCCTGGCAGGGGGGCCCCTGCTGCCTGCAGGCTTTCCCCGCACATGGCGAGTTGACCCCTTGGGAGGCTCACAGGTCTGGGCCAGCGGTGCCCCGGGTGCCCTGCCGCGGGCTGTGGGAGCCACCGTCATCTCAGGCACGGACACAGCCGGCTTAACTTTGGTCCTCAAGCCTCGACGTTCTTTGAACCGAACACACGGCTTCTCCTGGGGACGCACAGCACCGGCAGAGCTTTATTTCCCCCTCCCCCTGGTTGGCCGTGGCAAATCCTCCCGTCCCCCGGCATCTCGCGCGTGCCCACAGCCTGCACGTTGCAGCTTCAAGAAGGGGCTGCGGAGAGCTACGACTCGGCTTTGGTAGCGAGGGTTGAGCACACAGCTTTATAATGAGGTTGGAAAGTTTGGGGCTATGCATTTAATGAATTTTGTATTAAGATATAACACAGCTGCTTTCATTTGCATTTCACAGCGCTATTTAGAACAGATGTTTAATACTTAATGAATTGAATATTTAGATACGGCGATGCATTTGACACCTACCATTAAAGGAGAAGCTTCAAATGCGCTGAAGTCCTCCTCAAGCAGTGGTTCTGGGGTTTAGGCACTGAAATCTCCAGATGGGCCCAAGGGGAAATGAAGATCTCGAAGGAGACGCCCCCCATCCTGTGCACCCTGGCTTCTTGTGCTGTCCCAGCCGCTCCCCGAAGCACCGGCAAGCCACCTCCCTCCCACCGACACGCCACCTCATTCGGGTGAAGCATGGGGTGAGTTTTCCTCTCCAACAGATCGTTCTAGAAAGGCATCCATCCCTTGCCGACCGATTCAGGAAGTTAAAACAAAGTTGGGCTCTCCAACGGCCCCCTGTGTGTTATGGTGTCGACTGTGCTCCCTGGAACACGGTGGTGGCTTGTCGTGGTTTCTTCTATAAGTAGATGCACCTTAAGAATCATTTATTCAAATATTAATGCCTCTTAGGGGAGACGTCGGGCTGACTAGAAAACATTACGGTGAAGTTCTCCCAGAGCAAGTCAACAAAACCAGTGAGCGTCCCCCACATGTGACACATGTGATGAAAACACGAAGAGTGTTCCCCTGCTGTTGCCGAGTCTCCTCGGGGGTGGGGGGCGCACAGACCTGCCCCCTGAGCCCCCCAGGCCCCTTCCCAGGGGGCCGCTGCTCCCTACCCAGTGCCCGTGGAGACCAAAACCAGCCTGGGCCCAGCTGGGCAGCAGGATGGGCCCCGCCTTCCCGGGGAGGTGGCTGCTGGCCTCGGCGTGGCCCATGCAAGGCTGGAAGGAGCCTCGCCAGCTGAGCGGCCACCTGGGTGGCAGGCAGAGGGTTGGGGTGGGAACCCCGTGGAGGGCAGGGTCCGCCGACAGCCCTCTGCCGGGAAGGTGTCTGGCCTGCACTTCTGGACACTGGAGGCTGGCGCCTCGGGCCAGTCTCTCCAGCCCCTCCCTGTGCCTCAGTTGGGGCATGTGTCAGAGGCCTGTGCAGGGTCCCACGGGTGGTCCCACGGGTGGTCCCACGGCACCGGGCATAGAGGAAGCATGAGGGAGGCACTTGTTGCTGCCGCAGGAGAAGTCACTGCCGGCTTCGCACTTCCTCTCTCTGGCTTCAGATTCCTCATCTGCACGATGACTAACAGCAACAGTAGGAGCAGCAGCCTCATAAACAAGGTAAATAGGATGCTGGGTCGTGGGGCCGACACCTGGCCCCCGGGGACACTGGGCTTCTGCAGTGGGGGCCCCCTCCGCTCGCCGCCCACACCTTCGCACTCACCTGCCGACAAAGAGGCAGGCCAGGTGCCGCCTCAGCTGATAGGTTCATCTGGACGATGGAAATGTGCGTCCCGACCGCCATCGTCAGGCTAGCAGCCCTCCTGACAGGCGCATGGCCCTCCTGACAGGCGCATGGCACGATCCAAAGGAAAGATTTAGACCTAACGGGGGAAAAAATCAGTTAAAATCGACATATCCATTAGAAGATTTTAGAACTAGAAACATATTCTTCATGGAGCGTCAGGATGACTTCTTAGGTGAAGCTAAATCAATAGCTCATACTTGGGATGAATTCATTATTTTGTTTTATGAGAACTGTCTGGTTCCTAAATTCTCTCCTGTTCCGCGTTTTCAGCAGCGCCCCGGGAAAGCCGCGGACGAGTCCCGGAGACGCCAGCGTGGTTCCAGCCTGAACGCCCTCGGAAGAGGTGGGAGATGAGTGGAGGGACGTGGTTTCAAACGGGCGCCTCCCCAGCCCAGGTGGCCCTGCCACCAGCCACGTCGCCCCCGACCCCGGTCCTGGGTATGATGCTGCCCCGGGGGCCTGGGGCTGGGCTCCTCGCCGGTGTCCGCCCCTGCGAGCCTCGGATGCATTGCAGGCCGCGGCCCCTTCAGCCCCCGCCCCCAGTTGTCACCACAGTGTCACACAGGGGTGGCCGTGCCCACGGCCAGGTTTTCCCCGGCCTCTGAAATGTTGGGGTGATGTGACCCAAGACAGCAGAGGGACACAGGTGGGGGCAGCGCCCGGAGGGAGGGGTGGCAGCAGCAGCCCCCAGGGCACAGCGTCCCACCACCTGGCCTGCAGCCCCCTGGTCTCGGGCCCACCCACGACCATGCGCCGGATTCGGCGGCTGGGCACGACGAACGCCCTCGCGGAGGAAGCGGAGGTTTCCTTGTGCCGTGCGTGCCGAAGCAACGCCCCGTTCACACCTGAGGACACAGCACATCACAGGAGGAACGTGAAACGGGGTACACAATAGAGGCCGTGGGAGGGAGCCCTTCCCTGGGAGGTAGAAAATAATTCTCGGGGCAACAGCTCAGGATGCGGCTGAGCGCGTGGGCCCCGGGAGTGCCGCCCTGGGCCGTGTGTGTGCCAGTGTGCGGTCTAGCCGCGGGCCGCGGGAGGTGCCCCTCGGTGGTGGTGTCCCTTGGAGATGGGGCCAGAGTCCCTGCTCCTCGTAGGGCTCGGAGCACGTGGCAGCTGGCAGCAGGGGCAGAGACACGCCAGTGCCCCCGGCCCAGCGGCCCCTCCGATCCTGCGGCCCTGTCCTGCCAGCCCCTGCCCCAGGCCCCGCTGCCAGCACTCGCCCTGGACGCGCCATCGCCCCCTTCACGTACTAAACACGACCGAGGTCACCGCTGCAGTGGTGGCACCTGCAGAGCCCTGGGTTTCGCGGAGGACACGCCCCAGGGAAACCTCAAGAAGACCAACCAAAAGTAGGTCAACACAAAATAACCAGGAGAACCTTGGTTGCTCTCTAGGGCTGCCTTGCTCCAAGGCCGCGCCCCCAACCCCTCCCCGACCTCCGCTGGCCCTGCTGCACCAGCACAGTTCGGGGACTCCCAGGAGGGAAGGACGGAGCAGAAGCCACCACCAGGTGTGACGGCAGCGACCCAGTTGTACACGCCCGGCTCTGCGGCCTCAGCAAGGTGATGGGCGTGCGTGGGCGGGGCGTCCTCACGGCGGTGGGCCCGGTGGCCCACCTGCACCGCTTCCCCGGCTGCCGTCACCAGTCTCTGCGAACTGACTTCACTTACCTCTGTTTTACATCAACAGAGACTTTGCCCCTCACGGTTCTGGAGGCCAGAAGTGTGACATCGAGGTGTCCGGGGCGTGTTCCTTGCGGGCTCTGGGGTAGGGTCTGTCCTGCCTCTTGGAGCCTCTGGAGGGGCTGCTGGCCATCCTCGGGGCTCCACGGCTTGTGGCCACGTCACTCCAATTGCTGCCTCCTGTGGCATTTGTGCCCCTCCACGAGGACACCTGGTGGTGTTCAGGGCCCACCTGGGGAATCCAGGACAAACTCGCCTCAAGAGCCTTGACTTAGGGTCAGTTATGACCTTTTGCCGTAAAGGTAACAGTCGTGTGTTTGCCATGTAAGGTCACACTTGAGCATCTGGAGGTTAGGGTGTGGACACACTTTTGGGGGCCTGTTGCCCACCCCTCGAGTGAGGTGGGATTGGACAGTGTCATCTGGCTGGCTTCTGCTCAGCCACCACAGCCGTCATCGTTCGGCCCACATAAGGCCGAGCCTCCAAACTGGGGCAGGAAGTCCCGGGGACATCACTCCTCACTCCACGTCCCACACTGCGCTGGGAGACCCCATTCCTGAACCTGGGGCCTGCTAGGCGGCGCTGGTCATGCCAGGAAGGTGCCACCACTGCCCCCTCCACTTCTCGATGCCTCCTGCCTGGGGTACTCACGCGGCCGCCGTGCCTTCCGTCCCCACAGGGCAGCAACTGGCGCACACCCTCGGTGGGACCCAGCGTCACCACTCCCCGGTGTCCACGCACACCAGCAGAGCCGGCCCCCTCGGGCTGCACCTGGCCCAGGTGGAGGTGTGGTTTGGGCCACTCTCTGTCCCCGAAGCCACCATTCTCTGTCACGTCTCGGGTCTCCTGCACGATGGGCGAGTGAGCTCTCAGCGTCCCCCCGGCACACGCTCACCTGCCTCCAGTCCCCCGATGTCTGGAGCATCTGTGAGATCTGCCCCGCCCCTCAATCCTGTGAGCTCCTGACATCCTGCCCACGAATGGCCTGCCCTGATCTGTGTCTTGTGACCAAAGCCCACCCGGAGCAGTACGATAACCACCATCCCTTTAGCGCTTGAGTTTGAGTAAATTCATCTTTTTTAAGATTTTATTTATTTATTTGGAGAGCAAGTGGAGGGAGGGGCAGAGAGGGAGAGAGAGAGAATCTCAAGCAGGCTCCCCGCTGAGTGTGGAGCCTGATGCAGGGCTCAATCCCCCGACCCTGGGATCATGACCTGAATCAAAATCAAGAGTCGGATGTTCAACCAACCGAGCCACCCAGGTGCTCCAGGGTTTGTTTTTTGTTTTTTTTTGTTTTTTTGTTTTTTGGCAACGAAAGAGCCCTGTCAAGATGCCTACATGTCCCGGGAATTCTATCCAGTGGATGCCATCCCACTCACTGTGGCCGGTTGGGGGGACAGACACGGAAAATGGCCAATGACAAGGCATTTGCACTGGAGCAGCGTAACGGTCCCCATAGTCCCAAGAGGGTCCCCATGGTCCTCAACTCATGGTGAGGACCAGGCGCAGGGTCCTAGAAAGGAGCAGCCCCTGCCCAAAAGCGATGTCACGGGTTCGAGCACCGTCCTGCACCTCCAGGCCTGGCCCTGCCCTCCGGGTCCCCGTGGCCACCCTGAAAGCCTCTTAATAGCCTTTGCGGAGCAAGGGATCTCCTGAACCTGTCCTGCCTCTGCTCTGGGCTGCACTTTAGGGCTGAACACGCCAGCCAGCTGTTTTCTTCCAAAACAGGAGGAGCAAGAACAAAGCAGGACGGGGGCCCAGATCCCAGGGCTGCTGCAAGCACGTCTGTGCGGCTCTGGTCAGCCTCCGGCGGCGGGACGCACAGGATGTGGGGCCATCCCAATCCCAGGGGTCCTGCTCTTACTCCACGGGGCCCATCCAGCTGGCACCTGTCATGCTTTCCTTGAAGTCTCACTTTAAAAAAATATATATTTTATTTATGTATTTGACAGAGAGAGAGAGAGAGAGCACAAGTAGGTAGAGCTGCAGGCAGGGGGAGAGGGAGAAGCAGGGAGCCCGATGCGGGGCTCCATCCAGGACCCTGGGATCACAACCCAAGCTGAAGGCTCAGAGCCACCCAGGGGCCCCTCGAGGTCTCACTTCTAAGGACCCAACACCCACTCGGGACGCAGGCCCAGCTTTGGAAGTAAAAGTCTGTTTTGTCAAAAGTGGACAACTCCGAATCCACGTGAAGTGCTGCTCACGTCCGTGCCAGCCACGTTGGTCCCGCTAAGGCCGCGGCCAAGATCCACGGGCCGGGTCGTGCTGTCGGGGCCGCCTCTGGTTCTCCGCGGCAGGGGCAAGCGCCGCTCCTCCCCGCCTAACCCGCCTTTCACTTATCCTGTGGGCGGACGCGGCGGACGACCAGCCGGTCGCGGGAGTGACAGCGGAGTGACAGCATCGATCCGGGGCCGGCGGGTGACCAGCCCGCCCTGCCGACCTAGGAGAGCGCGCGTGTTTTCCGGTCGTGCCCGGCGTGTTCGGTGTTTGCCGTGGTTCCCAGCCCGCCCTCGGCCAGCCAGGCGTGGGGCACGGAGGTTGTTCCCGGCGGCAGCAAAGTTCTCTAAACGGCAGCGACGGCGTCGGGACCCGCAGGCCCTGGGCTAGCGGACGTGGGCCGCGTCCCTGTCCTTCGCGTCTCCTGCCTCCTCCTCCTCGTCAGCCTCCTAAGTAACAACTGCTTATCGCAGAAACTCACGCAAACACAGAAATAAAACAGAGTCCCAGGTTCAAAGCAAACACTCCCCCTTCCCCCTCTTCCTCCCACCTCGGTCCGCGCCGGAGCACGAGCCACCAGCGAAAGCGCCTCCTCCTCCTCCTCCTCCTCCTCCTCCTCCTCCTCCTCCTCCTCCTCCTCCTCCTCCTCCTCCTCCTCCTCCTCCTCCTCCTCCTCCTCCTCCTCCTCCTCCTCCTCCTCCTCCTCCTCCTCCTCCTCCTCCTCCTCCTCCTCCTCCTCCTCCTCCTCCTCCTCCTCCTCCTCCTCCTCCTCCTCCTCCTCCTCCTCCTCCTCCTCCTCCTCCTCCTCCTCCTCCTCCTCCTCCTCCTCCTCCTCCTCCTCCTCCTCCTCCTCCTCCTCCTCCTCCTCCTCCTCCTCCTCCTCCTCCTCCTCCTCCTCCTCCTCCTCCTCCTCCTCCTCCTCCTCCTCCTCCTCCTCCTCCTCCTCCTCCTCCTCCTCCTCCTCCTCCTCCTCCTCCTCCTCCTCCTCCTCCTCCTCCTCCTCCTCCTCCTCCTCCTCCTCCTCCTCCTCCTCCTCCTCCTCCTCCTCCTCCTCCTCCTCCTCCTCCTCCTCCTCCTCCTCCTCCTCCGACGGAGCCCCCCAGGCGCCCCTGTGCATAGGCTTTATTTAAATGGGATCCTACGTTCCTGCCACTTGCGGATATTGTGCTGCACTGGCACACGCAGGTGAAGCCTGTTCCTCTCCTGGCCCCGAAGCACCCCCCCCCCCACGCATGCACCTTCTTTTCCGTAGCACTCAGATTCCAGCTGGTGGCCTCTGGGCCACATCTGGCCCACCACCGTGTGTCGTTCTGCATGCACCGTGCTCAGCAAGCACGTCGGATCCGCAGCCTGGCTTCTCTGGAAGAGCTCCAGGGCTAGGCGCCTGCCCACGTGGCACCGGGCACTAAGCAGCAGCTCTGAAGGGCCCGCTGCCCGTCACCTCGGTGGTGGCACTCCTGACCGTGTCACCTGCCCGCTGCCCTGTGTGGTGCACCGGGCCCCTTATGCACGGGGCTGTCCTCTTGACTGAGATGCTCCTCAACCGTCCCCGTTGCCTGTTAGGCTGAGCCACGTATAACAACTCCCACCCAGATCGTAGTGGCTTAAAGTAACTCACGCTCCTCCTCCTCCTCCTCCTCCTCCTCCTCCTCCTCCTCCTCCTCCTCCTCCTCCTCCTCCTCCTCCTCCTCCTCCTCCTCCTCCTCCTCCTCCTCCTCCTCCTCCTCCTCCTCCTCCTCCTCCTCCTCCTCCTCCTCCTCCTCCTCCTCCTCCTCCTCCTCCTCCTCCTCCTCCTCCTCCTCCTCCTCCTCCTCCTCCTCCTCCTCCTCCTCCTCCTCCTCCTCCTCCTCCTCCTCCTCCTCCTCCTCCTCCTCCTCCTCCTCCTCCTCCTCCTCCTCCTCCTCCTCCTCCTCCTCCTCCTCCTCCTCCTCCTCCTCCTCCTCCTCCTCCTCCTCCTCCTCCTCCTCCTCCTCCTCCTCCTCCTCCTCCTCCTCCTCCTCCTCCTCCTCCTCCTCCTCCTCCTCCTCCTCCTCCTCCTCCTCCTCCTCCTCCTCCTCCTCCTCCTCCTCCTCCTCCTCCTCCTCCTCCTCCTCCTCCTCCTCCTCCTCCTCCTCCTCCTCCTCCTCCTCCTCCTCCTCCTCCTCCTCCTCCTCCTCCTCCTCCTCCTCCTCCTCCTCCTCCTCCTCCTCCTCCTCCTCCTCCTCCTCCTCCTCCTCCTCCTCCTCCTCCTCCTCCTCCTCCTCCTCCTCCTCCTCCTCCTCCTCCTCCTCCTCCTCCTCCTCCTCCTCCTCCTCCTCCTCCTCCTCCTCCTCCTCCTCCTCCTCCTCCTCCTCCTCCTCCTCCTCCTCCTCCTCCTCCTCCTCCTCCTCCTCCTCCTCCTCCTCCTCCTCCTCCTCCTCCTCCTCCTCCTCCTCCTCCTCCTCCTCCTCCTCCTCCTCCTCCTCCTCCTCCTCCTCCTCCTCCTCCTCCTCCTCCTCCTCCTCCTCCTCCTCCTCCTCCTCCTCCTCCTCCTCCTCCTCCTCCTCCTCCTCCTCCTCCTCCTCCTCCTCCTCCTCCTCCTCCTCCTCCTCCTCCTCCTCCTCCTCCTCCTCCTCCTCCTCCTCCTCCTCCTCCTCCTCCTCGTTGGTCCAAAATACAGCTTCGCAGGCCCACCCAGCTATGTCCTTAGCCTAAATTCCAGGAGTGAAGCAACCAGACTTCTGATCACGCTACCCAGGCCCACAGGAAGTTGTGCCTCCACCTGCAGAGTCTAGGGGGTCAGGCTCCCTGTGCATGGCCCCCCGCATCATTATTAGTGGCTCTTCTCCCCTTCCTCCGCCCCTGTTCCTCTACTCCCCCTCCCCTTTCCCCCCCTTCTGTTTCCCTTCCTCTTCCTTCTCCTTCCCCTTCCTCCCCTTCCTCCTGCTCCTCTTACCCCCTCTCCTGCTTCTCCTCCTCCTCCTCCTCCTCTTCTTTCTCCTTCAATTTCTCAAGCCTAAGAGGTAAAAGTATTAACTCACTGTTTTATTTGACTATTTTAAATTCTTCTTTGGGAAGATACTTTGTATCCTTTATCCATTTTTCCCTATTGAGGTATTTAGGAAGTTTTTTTGGTTTAATATGTTTTTTTTTAAAGATTTTATTCATTCATGAGAGAGAGAGAGAGGCAGAGACACAGGCAGAGAGAGAAGCAGGCTCCTCACAGGGAGCCCCACGTGGGACTCGATCCCAGATCCTGGGATTATGCCCTGAGCCAAAGGTAGAGGCTCAACTGCTGAGCCACCCAGGTGTCCTTTTTTTTTTTTTTTTTAATTAATTTGAAGAAGTTTCTCTATATAAAGAATGTCAATCCTTTTGTCCTTCATATCTTTTGTAGCTACTTTTCCCTGGTTGAGACAAACTTTTTTCAGGTGTGAAATTCCGAGAAAAGTTTGTGGCATGAATCCTTGTATTGGGAACATTAGGTGACATAATAGACATAATATCTTTTATTGCAGTTTTCAAACAATATAGATACACTCTTCAGATGGCCATTTTTTTATGTTGACCCTCTACAAAGTCCAGTGGCATGAGACTAAGTCGTAAATAAGTGAAGACATTTTTACAGGAAACAAGGACATTGAAGTCTGTGTACATGGCTTTTTTCCCCACATTTTTTTAAATTATAAAAGTAATAGACAAAAACCAAAAATATTAAAGCAGTGTAGACTGATATTAAATAAAAAGGAAAAGTTTCTCACACCATTACCACTCTCAGGAGAGAACCATTTTAACAGTTTATGTTTTCAGATCTTGTTGTTACCACCATAATTTTAAATAAAATGCCTCTGCTTCTGTTTCTGCATTTGTCAATTTTAAACAATTTCTATTTGACTTTTCAGTATGATAGAGAAGTTTAAGTCATTTCCACTTTCTATATCCTCCCTTTAATTTTATTACATTATTTTTCGCTCTCCCATTTTTCCGTTAATGGCTTAGAATCACGCACACAGGCCTCTATTTCTGAGAGCAGCCTTGAACATGGTCTCACCACCCCCTTCTATGTCGGGTGATGAGGTGAGGGCTCCTCTGCTCTAGGTCATTTCCTTCACACCAATCTGTGTCGACAATTCTCTTCCACTTAGATTGTTCAGATGTTGTTTCTCCACAGAGTGAGGTGAGCACCTGCTAAAAGGCAGGCACCGTTGTAGGCAGCACACAACACCGACAATCCCTGGACTTACAGGGCTCACTTTCTATTGGAGAGACAGACAGTGAACAAAGGCAATAAATAAAATCTACAATGTGTCAGATGGTGAGAGCTATGAGTAAAAAGGAAAGGGAGATGAGGAGTCGCATTCAATAAATGGCCAGGGAAGAATTTATAACATTATTCTCTCCTCTAAATCTGTAACCATGTCTGCTCTGTAAATGCCAATATGTTTAGTCTATAATTCTAAAGCTAGTAAACATATAGTATGACTTCGTAAATATTATTCCTTTCTGTACTCAGGAAGGAAATGAAATTTTATACTGCTAGGTATAGCTGCCAGCAGGGGTGAGGACCAGCGTTAAAATGCATATGTTTTTTTTTTACATTCTATCAGTTGCTCAAATAATGTCGTGATGTTTTACCTGGGCCCACGACACTCTTCTACAACTCTTTGTTTATCCTGGGATTGCTAATTGCCTTTATGTTTTCTTACTGATGGTATAAGTATACTTTCCTCACTGCATTAGGAAGATCATCCAGCTCCTTCATTGCACTATTCTGAATGGTTAATTTGTACCAGCTGCTTTTTAAGCTCTCAGACTAGAATTTCTTTTCATACTGAACTCTTGGGTTAATGCAACTGTTTCTCAGATCCTAGGTTTTTCTTTTTCTTAAAGTTCTTTTATTGTTGTTGTTGGCTATATGGGAGTACATCCTCAAGCAATTTTTCTCAGAAAGAGCACAAAAGGTGACACAAGAGGTAAATTTCCCCAAAACGTGCATATCTGGAAACTCACTCCCAAATATAGTTGCTGGCTTGTCTGGCCATAGATTCTGAATTCAAATACTCTCTTCATGACTCTAAAACTCCATTGTTTTCTGGTGTTCATTGTGACTGGTGAGCTTGTTGTCAACCGTATCCTCATTTCTCTATGGTTAACTTGTCTTTTCCTTCTCTAAATGCTCTAGAGATCTCTCTTTAATCCTTGATATCTTAGAATTCCACAAGGCTGGTATTGAGTCTCCTTTTTGGGTGGAGGAATCAGGATCTCATAGGACCAACAGGGTTGAGTGGGTCTGGAGCATGAGTGCAGGTTGCTATGACTGCCATGCTGTGAGAGGAGCTGTGTATAGGGTAGACAAGTTCATACTAAGGTGTGAGTGGCTGATAAGCTGTCAGTTCTCAGGAGAAGTGTGAAGGGGGTACTGTTGTGGTAAAAGGAGAGTTGTAAAGTTCAAAGAAACTGTTTTTTCTATTTGCTTGCTTCGTTTTTTTTTTTGTTTGTTTCTTTTTTTTTTTTTTTTTTGTATCTATGTGGAGCCTTTCTATATAGGGACCCCCCCCTTTCATGCCACCCCTCACCTCCCATTGGCACCCTAGTGCAGTCACCCACAGAATGGGAGTCAGCAGTCTGGCACCCTAGTTCTAAAGGCATGCCAGCCAGCTATGGTTGATTAATGAAGGAGGAGCTCAGACCATGAAGTCAAGCTCACGACATCACACGTACAGCCGTGAAGTCAGGATCATGTTTGCAGGAGCATGTCGCAAGGTCCAGTCAACCCCAGGATCTGGGGGTGGGCTGGACACCTCGCCTTGTGGTACGAGCCCGCCTGGCCGACATTCCCACACACTTCCGTGGAGGGCCATGCCCTGGCCTTGTCTCTGCAGGCAGCTAAGCTGACTGGCTCGGCGCTGCCCACCACAGGTGTCTGGAGGCCAGCCCAGCCTCAGAACCCAGCCTGGGCCTGAGAGTCTGAGCCAGGTGCTGGCAGCGTCTGGCATGCCCGGCAGGACAGCCTGTGCAGCTGGCCTCCTTCCTATACCAGCCTCTCCTCCACAGAGGCCAGACATGCCCACCTCTCAGCCATCCATGGAGCTTCTGGACAGGCCGATGACCCGGGCATCCCAGCTCACACATGTGGCCACCGCCTCCTGGCAGGGAAGCTGGTCCTCTCCCCACCTGTAACCAGGTGAAGGCGGTGTCCCTGATCAGGGTCACAGGGAGAGGCTGGCAGGGCTCATGGCAGGAGGCGGCCAGCCCCAGGCCAGGGACAAACCCCTGGGCTTGTAGTCTCTGTGACAGTGGCCGTAACGTTCCCTCCTGCATAGGCCGGGGCAGTGCCCTGCTGGCCACGTGTTCGTGAGCATTGGTCAGCTGCTTCTGTTTCAATGAAAGCAGCTTGTCCTGCACCCTCCCCGGGGCGCGGGCCTCTGGGAGTCACATTGGTGGCAGCACCTTCCCTGCAGGCTCAGGGCCTGAGCTGAGCGTCTTGTCTCCCGGGAGGGGGGTGGGCCCTCACGGCCGCAGCCTAAGCCCTGGAACGCTCCGCAGCCACCTGAGCTATGACACCGCGCCCCACGCAGGTCCACGCCGACCCACACCGCAGTGCGGATGAGCTTTGAGGACACGCCGGGGAAGAAGCCAGACGGCACTGGTACCTAGTGTAGGATCTCGTGTGTTTGAAACCTCCGGAACAGGCGAATGGACAGAGGTGGGAGGCACGTGGGCTGTGATGAGGGGCGGCCAGGAGGGGCGGGGAAGGTACACTGAGGCACATTACAGTCTCTCAAGGGGTAGATCGAGGAACCAATTTGAATGTGGTAGCGCCGACCAGGAAGTGGTCGTGAGCTCGGGGGACAGGAGCTAGGGAAGGGGTTTCGGCAGAGAAGGGGGGAAGGCAAGCAAGGACTCGCGGGGTGGCCGCAGGTGCGGCAGCGGCCTTCTGGGAGGAGGCCTCGTTGGCTCTTGGGACTGGTGGTCTTCATTGCTCGTCTTCTCAGGTTCCTGCGTGAATCTGGCAGGTGTGGGTAGCAGGGGCGTATCGGCCACCCCAGCCTAACGGCCCTCCTGTTCCGTTGCTGTACTGGGCACAGGGGGGCAGTTGCCCGTGGGCACAGGGTTTCCCTCTGGGGTGACCATAGCGACAGAGGGAGCGGGCGCACTGACTCTACTAGATGCTACTGAATCGTATGCTTTAAAAGGCTAAAATGGTTAACTTTCTGTTACGCAGACTCTATTTCCAAACCCCGATCCCAATAGCCCCCCCAGAGGCTTGGGACAAGCCTTGGGCCTCAGGAACGTGGCCTCGGGGTTCCCGGACACCGGGCATGAGGGCGAGGGGGACAGCGGCTTGCAGAGAGGGTGAAGGGCCAAGGCCCACCCCGTGGGCAGCCGCTGTCGAGGCCACCCGGGCCTCCCATCAGAGCCGTGGCTTGCACCCTGGCGAGGGGCCGGGGCCCGCGCAGGTCCCTGACCCGCACCCCAGGGCCGGGCCGCAGGGCGCCGCTCAGGCCCAGCGGGCAGAGACCCGGGCGCTCTCATCCCTCCTGCCGGGACAGACGGCTCCCGGGCCGCAGGCAGGACAGGCCGACGGCGCTGGGGTCCGAGGCTTTTCGTTCACACCCGCAGCAGCTCCTCCGCCAGCTCAGCCCCTGGCCTGAGCCTCTGACCCGACTCAGTGAGAGGAAGGCGCGGGTCACTGAGCCCAGAGAGAGCGGGATCCTGTGGGGGGCCCAGGAGCAGGGCCAGGGAGGGGGCGCCCCCCACATGGGGCCCGGAGGGAAGGCCAGGTGGAGGTGAGGGGCAGGGGCTGCGGAGATGGGGGCAGCGAGGCAGGCTGGCGTCCCGTGTCTGAATCCCAGCTCCCACCCCGCTGGCTGGCCGCCCTGGGGGAGCTGTCTGTTGTCCTGCTGAGCTCCACTTCCTCATCTGTGAAATGGGATGACACTGGCGCCCACCCTCGGGGCTCTGGCGGGACCTCGAAGGGGATGCCTGGCGCATGCCATCGTGATCGTTGTGGCTTTCCAACGTGATTTCTAACGCTGAGGTTACCGAAGATGCACGGGCAGGTGTAAGAGTTAACACAGAGGGGCCCACGCTCCCTTTACTCAGTTTCCCCCAACGGTAGCATCTCACACAAGCGTCATTGTCGGGGGCTCCCCGGTGACGGAGCTTGGGCACAGAGCACTTCCACCACCAAAAGCCTCCCTCCTGTCACCTTGGACAGCCACCCTGCTCTCCCGCCTCCGCCCCCACCCCGGGGACCCCTCACGTGGTACCTCTCTCTATAGCTCTGTCCTTTCGACGATGCCGAATAATTGGAATCATCTGGTGTGTCAACCGGGGGATTGTTCTCACTTAGAATGCTCTGGAGACCCATCTGGGTTGTTGCGTGTATGGACAGTTCCTTCCTTTCCATGGCTAAGCAGCGACTATGTGTGGATGGGCTACAGCTGGTCTGAGCACCTGCCTGTTGAGGGACATCTGGGCTTGTTTCCCATTTTGGGCTATTATTATAAAGCTGCTACAAACATTTATGGACAGATTTTTGTGTATGAATATAAGGTTCTGTTCCTCTGGGATAATGCCCAGGGGTGCAATTGCCCAGATGTATGGTGGGTGCATATTCAGTTGGTTGCACCATTTTGTATTCCCACCAGCGGGACACCAAGGATCCAGTTTCCCCATGTCTGCAGCAGCATTTGGTGGTGGCACTATTTTTTATTTTAGCCATTTTGATAGGAATGTAGTGGGATCTCACGGTGACTTTAATCTGCATGTCTTTAACGAGTATGCTTTTTTTTTATTAATCTTTTATGTGTTTAATTGCCATCTGTATACGCTCTACTGAGGTGTTTCTTCATGTCATCAGTTCATCTCCCAATTATATTATTTGCATTCTTGGGATGCCTGGGTGGCTCAGCATTTGCCTTTGGCTCAGGGCGTGATCCTGGAGTCCCAGTATCGAGTCCCGAGTCGGGCTCCCTGCATGGAACCTGGTCCTCCCTCTGCCTGTGTCTCTGCCTCTCTCTCCGTGTCTCTCATGAATAAAAATAAATAAATAAAAATCTTTAAAAAAAAGATTGTGTTCTTACTATTGAATTCTGAGAGTTCTCTTTTTTTTTTTTTTTTTTGAGTGTTCTTTATGTAGTCTGGATACTAGTCCTCTGTCAGATATGCAATTTACAAACATTTCCTCCTCGTCTTGTAGCTTATCTTTGCATCTTCTTACCAGCATCTTTTGCAAAGCAAAAACTCATGTTCATTCAAAAACCTGCCCAGGACTGTTTGTAGCAACTATTTATTCATATAATGGTCCCAAACAGAAAACAGCCCAGATGTTCTTCAACAGGTAGGTGCTTAGACAGTGTTTTTTGTTTTTTTGTCAAGCTGGTGACGTCTGCTGCCTACTACCAGGAAGGGAAGTCTGGAGACTTAGAAAAATCTGCTTCAGTGGTAGGATCACTCCTGTCCCTCATGGCCAGCAGGTGCCTCGTGGCAGTTGGTGCAGGGCCATCGGCCTGAGTGTGCACCCCTTTTGCGCTGTATCAGATGGACTCTGGCCCCTCCCTACAGGGGACCGATACAGCAGTAGGGTTGGCTGGGTGCTGTATGGTGCACACATCTAAGCAGAACAGAGGAGGACACATCGAATCTGAAATAAAAAGCTGCCCCACACAAGGTGACGAGTCCAGTACAGTCAGCACGGGCTCTTTATCTCATGACAAGGAAATGTTCCGGGCCCAGTGCCCCTGTGTATGCCACGGAGTGTAGGGATCAAAAGACTACAAGTGGGAGACTGCCTTTCCCAGCATATTTTGATTAAGCCCAATTTATCCAAGTTTCCTTTTATGGATTGTGCTTTTGTGTCAAGTCTAAGAATTCTTTGAGTAGCCATAGAGCCCTGAGATTTTCTCCTTTTTTTCTCTTAAAGTTTTGGAGTTTTACATTTTATATGAAGTCCATGATCCATTTTGAATTGATTTTTGGATAAGGTGTGAGACTTGTTTGCCCGTGAAAAACTGTTATTCTCTGTACATTTACATGCTATGCCTTTTCCTCTCAGCACTGCATTAGCTATATCCCCGGATTTGGATAGGCTGGCTTTTTGTCTTCATTCAGTTCATTTCTTCTTTTTTTATTTCACTCAAGACTTCTTCAACTCATGGGATTATTTAGAAGTGCCTTATTTAATTTCCAAGTGTTTGAAGATTTTTCTGTTACCGGATATTAGATTGATTCCATTGTGGTCGGACAACACACTCTGTATGATTTTGATTCTTCTAAATTTGTGGAAATCTGTTTTATGTCCTGGATTATATGGTCTACGTTGACATATATTTCATGGATATTTGGAAAGAGTGTGTATAATTGTTGTGTGGAATGTTCAATAAATATCAGTAAGATCCTAATCGGATTGGATTGTTAGTTGATGATGTAATTGAGTTATTCTGGATTTTTGCTGATTTTCTAAGAGTTCCAACAATTGCTGAGAAAGTCTAACTATAATTGTAGGGTTTTTTTCTATCTTCCCTCTCAGTTCTATCACTCCTGGCTTCACTGATTTTTGTAGCTGTTTTTGGTGCAAGCACATTTGGCATCGCTATGTCTTCTTTTATCATTTTCTAATGTCCCTCTATCTGTGGTAATTTTCTTTGCTTTGGGGTCTACTTTATCTGACTTTAGTGAAAGCAATTGTGCTTTTTAAGATTCATGTCTACATGATATAACTTTTTCTATCCTTTTACTTTCAACCGGCCTGTATCATTACTCATTTGAAAGGAGTTTCTTGTAGGCTATGTATTATTGAGTCATGATTTTTAATCCACCTTGATAATATGTATCTTTTTATTGGTGTATGTAGGGCATTTACATTTAATGTAGTTTTTTTATATGTTAGGGTGTGAGTCTGTCATTTTATGTTTTGTTTTCAATTTATTCCCTCTGATTTTTACTTCCCTTTTTTATATCACTGTCTTCCTATGGGTTACTGGAACACATTTTAGAATTCCATTTTGAGTTAACTGTTGTGTTTAGACGTTTATCCTTGTACCTTCTAAATTTCCTTCTTTTATTGTTTCTTTCTTGTTTAGAGAACTTTAAAAAAAGATTTTGTTTATTCATGAGAGACACAGAAACAGGCAGAGACACAGGCAGAGGGAAAAGCAGGCTCCCGGTGGGGAGTGCAATGTGGGACTTGATCCAATGACCCCAGGACCACGACCTGAGCCAAAGGCAGATGCTCAACCACTGAGCCACCCAGGCGTCCCTTTTAGAGAACTTCTTTTAGCCATATAGACTTTTGGAGTAGGTGTACAAGTGACAAATTCTCTTAGTTGGTTTTCCTCTAGGAATGTCTCTATTTTCCTTTTATTCCTGAAGAACATTTTTACTGAATGAAGGATTCTGGGTTGACAATTCTTTTCTTTCAGCACTTGAAGTAATTTTTGCCACTTTCTTCTGACTTCTGTGGTTTCTGATGAGAAATCCACTGTCTTTAAAATTACTTTTCCCCTATAGGTATATATATAATTAAACTGTATTGGGATCCCTGGGTGGCGCAGCGGTTTGGCGCCTGCCTTTGGCCCAGGGCGCGATCCTGGAGACCCGGGATCGAATCCCACATCAGGCTCCCGGTGCATGGAGCCTGCTTCACCCTCTGCCTATGTCTCTGCCTCTCTTTCTCTCTGTGACTATCATAAATAAATTAAAAAAAAATTTAAAAAAAAACTGTATTATATATATGCATATATAATAATAATATAATTAAATATGTAATAATGTATAATTATATTATATTATATATATAATTAAAGAATATATATATATAGGGATATATATATATATATAAAGGATATATATATCCTTTAATTTTCAGAGGCTTGACTGTGTTGAGCCTTTGTGTGGATTTCTTTGGGTTTATCCTGTTTGAGATTCACTATGTTTGTTGAATATAGGTTTATGTCTTTTGCCAAATTTGGGGAGCTTTCAGCCATTATTTTTTTGAGTGCTTTTTCAGCCATGTCTTCATTCTCTTCCTCTTGGGACTCCAATAACATGAATGTTAGATATTTTGTTATAATTCCACATGTCCCCAAAGCTCTATTCATTTAAAATTTTTTTCTCTGTTTAGATTGAGTAGTTTTTATTGTTCTGTCTTCAAGTCCCTAGATTACTTCCTCTGACTCCTCCACGCTGCAGTAGAGCCCATCCATTGAGTGTTTTATATCTGTTATATGTTCACTTTTAAAATTTTCATTTGGCTCTTCTTTATATTGCCTCATTTTTTGCTGAAATCTTCTATTTTATTTCCTGATATTTTCCATCTTTTCATTTGTTTAAAGCATATTTGTAATTGCTTATTGAAGCATTCATATGATGGCTGCTTTAAAATATCTGTCAGATAATTCTAACATGTCTGTATCTCAGTATTGGGATCTATTGGTGGTCTTTTTTTCATTCAATTTGAGAAATTCCTGGCTCTTGGTATAACAAATGACTTTCAGTTGAAATGTGGATATTTGGTTATTGTTTTAAGAATCTTATTTAAACTTTCTGTTCTAGTTGGCTTTCTCTGGCATTGGTCTGGCAGGAAGGGGAGGTATCACCTCATTGCCACCAGGTATGGGGTAGAAGTCCTTGTTTCCCACTCAGTTTCTATTTGCAGTTATTGGGGGAACTCCTCATTACTGCTGGATTGGGGTGGGAGCCCTGGCTGCCCATGAAACCTCCACTACTACCTCCCTGGCTGAGTGGGAGTGCTTCATTCTGCTCCCCACATGGCCTCTACTGACACCATGGGGTACAGGCCATACCCTCGTTACTCTTGGGTGGTAGTGAGAGCTCTAATCCCCACTTGACCTTCTCTGACATCACCTGTGGCACCTCCTTACAGCCTCTTGAGGATAGGGGTCTAGGCTCCCCACTTCATCTTTGCTAGCACAAGTGGGGTTGGGTCACATGTTTTCTGTGCTGTTTGGTTGGAATAGAGCAATTATAATCTAAAAGTTCTCTGTTTTAGTAGAATGCTCCTTTCCTAGTCCTTTGGCTAGAGAGAGCAGGGATTTTTTTTTCTCAAAATCTTTACCACTGACACTCTGGACTGCCAACATCATCAGTTCCAAATCTGGGATATATGAGGTAAAAAGAAAATCCAGGAAAATCACCACTACGTAGTTTTCTGGGTCTCAAGCTCCCAAGCTGATCTTTCTTCTCTGTGACAATTTGCAGTTCTTATGTATGTTTTACATATAAGATCTGGGTCCAGGATTTTTGGTTATACCCACCAGAAGGAAAAGAGAAAAGTTCATCTACTCCATCTTCCCAGAAGCAGAAATCTCTTATTGTTACAACTTTTAAAGAAAAAATTAAAAAAAAAAAAGAAAAAAAAGAAGAAAAAATTTAGGTGCACAAAATGCCCACCCAGTCAAGGAAGAGGGTGCATCTCCAACTATCTTTTTGAAAAGACAGGATGGAGGCATTCCAAAGTTAACCCGTGACTCATTTTTTTAAAATCTCCCTACTTTTCTGTAATTCCCATATTATTTATTGTAAGCAGGTACCATCTGAAATTTTAAGTAAACAATAAAACTTTCCACTTTGAAAAATAAGTTGCTGTGCTTTGCACTACCACCTGCAGTGGACACTGAGTCACACATTCCTCAAGGAGTCTTTCCTTATGTCCTGTGGACTGGGGCCATGGTAATGTTACATACGGGATCACTCCCATTGTACAGAGAGCCATTATGATTCGCAGAGCATGATTTTCTGGCCCAGGGTAGCACCTTTTCCACTAGGCCATTTAAAGCTGAGCACCACAAACACTGCATGAGTTAGTTGCTGTAGGTGAATAAGCTCCTAAGTTTCGGCAGCTGAAAACAACGTGCTGCTCACACATGTGACAGTTCAGTGAAAGTTTGCTTGGTGGGGAAACTTCCTCCATGTGGTGACCCAAGGGCCCAGGATCTTTCTGGCTTGTGGCTCTGCTGTCCCCTGAGCCATGGAGACCTTGGACTCCAGGCAGGGGAAGGTCAAAGAGACAGGAGAAGGCATATGTCATCTCAAAAGCTCAATCCAGAGGACACACATATCACTTCTACTCACACTCCATGGAGAGACAGGGCCACACCACGATGCAAGGGGAGAGTCTCTCCTAGAAATACGACTAAAGATGCCCCCCAGCAGCTGCTGCGGCCAGAACTGAATAACAGAACTCTATTGAAAGATACCTCAAGGCTCATCAGGGGGCAAGGCCTGCGAGTTTCTGTGGTGGACTCATCTTGTTGCCCTGCATCCTTTCCTTTGGGTCCACTGACCTAGCAAAGGACCCCATCCTCCTGGCATCACCACACTTAGTTCGTGACTGGTCATGTGGGCCAACCCAGAACAATCTGAGCTCTTCTTGGGATTTTTAAGGTAGCCAGGAGGTGCTAAATTGAAAGCATATGAATTGGAGGCAGTCAGCCCTGTGCTAGGTGCTGGGGGCTGAAGGCAGTAAACACAGGATACACAGGGCCTGTCTGGAGCTGTTCTCCATCCAGCAGGAGGGACAGATGAGGGTGAGTGCCAGGGGCTCTCTCCTCTTGACCTTTGCAAACTCTTCATCCTTCATACCATCCTGAGAGAACTAATGTGCATCTCCTCCCCACTCCAAGGCTCAGCTGGGTCGCCTTTTGCCCAGGTCCTAGAAGTGCCCACTGGCCTACAGACCTCCAGACCACTGGGTCTCCTGTAGCCTGTGGACACCCTGGAGCCTCGGAGCCCCCAGAAGACAATCTGGCCCATCTACAGTTCTGCTGAGACAGTCTACGGCTCCTACCTGGATCATGAACAGGAGAGGGGTGCCCCTTACGGTTGGAGATACTGCTCACCTCATGGTAACCTCAATAATACCCACAGGTATTACAGGTGAAGCATCAAAGGGGAACCAGCCAAAGGGGGAGATGCACACAGTGGAATCGAGGAGGCATCCAAACACAGGGCTTCAATCTTCCTCTCTCCAGGAGGCCTGGACAGTGCTGGCCCGCTGGTCACAATGGGTGACAATAAGTGCTGAATATTGCCAACTGGAGAAGTCCATTGAGTTCAGGGTCCAGAGCTGTTACTGAGGCTTCAATACCCAGATATGCCCCATTGATTGATTTGCCCATGTGATTGAACTGCAGCTACAGCTCCCCTGCCCCAAGAGGTGGGGCTGATACCCTGTGGCCCATAGCCCCCCGCACCCTGAAATCACATGGCTACTGTTTCTGGCACAGCCAACCCCTACCTTAGTCATCCCATTAGCATAAATGCTCAGATATGGTTCCGGGGGCTCAGGAATAATAAAGACACTTCTATCACTTTGTCCCATCACCAAGACAAAGTCCAGACCTTCCTTTGGAGACCAAATTCTTTCCTCTACAGGCTTACTCTGGTGCCCATCCTTGCGGGGCATACTGCCTTGGTTCCGAGCCCACTTGTTTGTCCTTCTCTCTTTCGAGGGGCATGGCTATCAGCCACAAGGGGACTTCTCCAGGCAAGGTGTAGGGATCAAGACTGGGGTGAAGTCACAGGCAGCAAGAGGAAGTAGAAGACCAGACAGGACAGAGCCATGGGCCTCCGCCTCTGGAGATCAAACCACATTTGGAGGGTTGGCCCCTCTGAAGGCCAAAGCTGGCTTTTTATATCTTCTGGAGGGTATGGGATGAGGGACAAAGGAGCCCAGGACCCAGGAGAAGGTGCTTGCCCTTCTCAGGGCTCCGGTGCCAAAGGACTTGGGGTCCACACAAGCTTCTCAGGGTTCTTCTCCCTGTTCCTGTCCCAATTCCTCCCCTCCCATATCTACACCCACTGTCATGGGATTTTAGCTGGACCACATGGCTTGTTTGGGTCCATGGGACACAGAGTCTTGAATGTGCTTGTCCAGTTGAGTTTGTCCCCCTGAGCTCTTGCCATCGCCATGGGAAGCACATTCCCAGGGGTGGCTGGTCCCAGAGAGACGTGCAGAGCTGACCTGAACAGAACTTGCGGTCTGAAGCCACACCTAGCCTAACGCAACCAGGGGGACCAGATCAGCGGGTGTCCCAGCCGACCGGCAGGTGCACGGGGAAGGAAGCATGGCTGCTGTTTACGTTGCTGCACTGGGGATGGTTAGCAGCATCACCATGGCCAAACTGACCGGTCCACAGTGTGAGTGGGGACCATCGACCTCGGCAAAGGTGGGTGCATTCCTTGCCTACTGTTGTTGTAATAAATTGCCATGAATTTAGTGGCTTAAATCAACACCCACCTACTAGCTCATAGTTCTGTAGGTCAGACACCCAGGTGGGGTTGACTGGTCCCTGTCCAGAGCACCTGATGTCACGTTGTTTGAGTCATGGGTGCATGGCTTGTTCTCTCTTCTCAACGGGCATGGGAGGAGAAGGCTAGGCCCTGCTTGCCTCTGCCTCGCCAATCTTTGCATGATCACTGGATATTAGAAATCTTGTTCATTTCCCAGGTGTTGAGCATCTGAACTTCTTTACCAAGTAGATTTGGCAATGGACTCCAAATTGTAAAAGAATATTTTGCTACAGGTCGCACGGCATGAAGTGCCAGGGCTGTCATATCTACCCAGGAGCCCTGTAGCCGGCGACCACTAGCCGCAGGAATCTGAAAGCCCAGCTCCCTCACCTTGGGCAGGAGACCTGAGAGGCTAACTTATACTCTGTCTCAAGGGACCAGGCTGAAGGGACCAGGTAATGCTGCATAGCAAACCACCCCAAACCGCAGCCAAGAGTTGACTCTGGTGGGCGTTGGCCTCTCACATAACTGCCACCTGCTGTAGTTTGGCTGGAAGGCTCTGCTGACCCTTGTGGGCTCTCTCCCTTCTGGGTCAGCTGATTCAGGACAACCTTGGTGGGGCCATTGGGCTCCGTGCCATGTGTCTATTCCATATCAGTCGCTGGTTCGGTCTGTTCCTGGAGTGAAGTCAGAGGCACAAAAAGCAGAAGTGGTGACGTCCCACGTGATGGCTAACATCCAGAGGCCAAGGCAAGTCATACAGCCCAACTCAAAAGCAAGGGGTGGTTGAGGGGATTGGCTCCACCTTGTAATGGGAAGGTCTGGAGGGTCACAAAGTCAGGCCATCCTCTGTGGGATCCTAACTTAGCCTCCACAGCCTCCCTGCCTCCCCACTCCCTTCCCAGTCTTCCTGGGCCAACTACTTCCACAAACCACCTGCATGCCAGTCCCTGCCTCAGGCAATGGTTTCATGCACTGACTGTTGTATTTAGATTAAAGGGTTCTTCTCAATTGATGTGTAATTCACATGTCATAGGTTTAAAAGAGTTGACTTTCAAGGTTTTAGGTAAATAGGATGAGAAATGAAAATATGGAGGCCTATCCTGAAAAAATAAGGAGTTGGATATACGTATGTTAGGGTGAAAACAGGCCTCAGTGGTCACAGGATTTTTCGCCATCAACATATGCATCTCAGTCTTTCTCAAATTTTATGTTTCATGAGCCAAGAACACAGCGAGGGCTTCCAACCCTAGGATTTCCCTTCATGAATGATTGTAGAATGGCACCGCCATCATATTCCCTTGAACGCCAGCAATGGGGGCCGTGGAGGGCCAGGGGGTCTTGCGGGGTCACCCTGAGTGCCTCCCTTCACACCTTGAAAATAGTCTTGAATCTAGTTTCTGGAAAGCAGTCTGCCCTGAACATGAAAGGTGTCTCCATAAATTGGAGGAGTGGGTGTCCTCCTGAAACCAACGTCCCCGGGCCCTACAACAGAAAGGGCCCCAGGAAGCGGTGCCTATCACCCCTGGTCTGGCTTCTCATCACGCGGGTGGGTGGGCCTC
Source organism: Vulpes lagopus (assembly GCF_018345385.1). Lineage (NCBI taxonomy): Eukaryota > Metazoa > Chordata > Mammalia > Carnivora > Canidae > Vulpes > Vulpes lagopus. The sequence continues at coordinate 2,628,964 of NC_054825.1, forward strand.
ACTTCCCACCCTGACTCCCACAAGTGGCCTTTCCCTGGCTATGTTCTGTGGATGGTGGGTGGTCTTCTTTGCTACTCTCACCCACGTTACTCCTCTGAGATGCAAGGGCAAAAATGCCACAAAGCAGGTCACAGCATATTTGACCAAATCCACTGCCATTTTATTTTATTTTATTTTATTTTATTTTATTTTATTTTATTTTATTTTATTTTATTTTATTTTAAAGATTTTATTTACTTATTCATGAGAGACACACAGAGAGAGGCAGAGACACAGGCAGAGGGAGAAGCAGGCTCCATGCAGGGAGCCCGATGTGGGACTTGATCCCGGGTCTCCAGGATCACGCCCTGGGCCGAAGCCTTGCTAAACCGCTGAGCCACCCGGGCTGCCCTCCACTGCCATTTTAATTAAAATGTTTTCTTCCTCATAGGCAGGAAGAGATGTGGACAGACCACAGAGTCCTGAGCAGAAGAGCCAATTTAGTCTTCCTGTCCTATCAACCTGTGTGTGTTTGAAACCATCTACAGTGCAGTCTCGAATGTCCGATCACCTCTGTATTAATTCAACAGTTGTTTGCGGATCCCACATGCAGCGTCCAGCTCCGTGCAAAGAACTCATCAACCAGATGAGGAGAACAGGTGGATCCCAAGTTCAGGAGTTTCCCACAGGGCGAGTCCACGTATGGAGGTGTTTCATACCAGACTGACGGGTCAGCAAATAAAGCAAACAATTGCTGAAATCGTCTGTGCTCTGAAAATGCCTAGGATTAGGTCTGGCTTCTGGGTCCGGTGGCCGAGTTTTGCTTCTGCCGAGCGTCTGCGATGGGGCCCCACGATCCCCCGCACCCCTGGACTAGTGCTAATTCGACACTGGTAAAAGCCCCAGCTTGTCTCACACCCCAACTGTTGGCTGGTTAGTAGGGACCACAAGGCATATTGCTTTTTATGGACAAAGAGATAAAAGTAAATATTGAAACAGGTCTGAATATTGACGTTTGTGAATTTGTTTCTGGGTACAGTGGCCAGTGACAGAGCATACACAGGCGGACAGAGGTTGGGATGGACGTTGACTTTTAAGTGCCTGTTACATGAACCAAATTCGGCCTTTCCCGCTGCCGACGTCACAGAGCTGAGTCCTCCCACTCCACGGCTGAAGGTCAAGCACAGCCTGTCCAGCCCAGTGAATATCTGTGCCACAAAGGAGGGCGGCGCAGGCAACCACTGGATCCTGTAAGGGACGCACGGAGAGTCAGCGATCATTCCGTCTTAAGGGGACCTCAGCGCTGTTATCTATATATGGAGATGAGGCCACGGGTATCCTGTCCACGGTCAAGCTCTTTCCCATGAAAGTGATGGATTTCCTCCAACTGTCCCATCTGATTATGTCATCTCCTTCATGAACCTGCGGGACCGCTGTCGCTCCTCTTCCAGGTCTCTGATCAGGAACAATTACCCACATGGCTAAATGTTCTCCATTCGTTTCTCAGTCATATATATATGTCATATATATATATATATGTCATAGGTTTAAAAGAGTTGACTTTCAAGGTTTTACGTAAATAGGATGAGAAATGAAAATATGGAGGCCTATATATATATATAAAACCTCAAGGACCTACCAAGAGGAAGGCTGGGCCTCCATTCCCCAGGTACATTTGGAGGAAGGGGGTTGAGGATGGCACCTTCAAAGGGCAGGGAAGATTGCAGAGGAGGAGGGCTGGAGAAGGAAGGGTCACCAACCCCACGTTAGAGGGATCCGACCCATCCTCTCAGCCTTTCTTGTCATCTGCCATCCCAGGGCTCCATGCATGCAAAGTGACTGTAAGACATCAGAGCTCCTCATCCTTTGCCTCTGAAGCCACATATGGCTGGACCACATAAGGGCCAGAGTTCTGGAGTCCAGCACTGGGGTCGGAGTCCCGACTTCCTGGCAGTGTGACCAAGACATGTCCCTTAACTTTCCTGAGCTTGTGCTTGTCTTGGGTGCCCAGCACAAACATTCAATACACGTGAGCTGCTATTAAAAACATGGGTAATTTTATATCTTAAAATATTGCATATTGCTTAAATGGTTTCATGCTGGCTCACATTAAAAATGATTCCCAAGTGAAGATGACAAAGGGGAAATATTCCTTATTTAGTTCTTTTCTTACATTAAGCTATCATAATAAAGTACATTTCTGGGTTGCATTCTCTAGAGTGCTTTTTACTAAATAAATGGCCAAAAATAACTTTTCCCTTCCAGTAAGATTTCATGATTCAGCACATTCAACTTTCACTACAAAAGGTTGAAATAAAGAGCACAAAACAAATCTAGGAGCAAGAAACAGACGAGAGGAAGCAATACATGGCTGATGGTGAGCGTGGAATCCCGACGCACTGGTGCTTTCTGTTTTGACGACAAACCTTGGCTACATGAAAAGTTGTCTTTATCCCAGTATCCGCCCTGCACTCCCGTCTGGAGGAAGCAGGTTGAGAAGAATTAGTAGGAGATAGTACTAGGTTCTCCGCAAAGGGACGGGACGCGGGAAGGAGGAGCAGTCACTGGGTGGGGACAGGACCTGCAGCCAGCCGCCCTGGGTAACAGCTTCTGCCGACAGGGCCAGCCAGCAGGTCAGCGGTGCGCATGCAGCCCGGGACCCCGTCCTTGCCTTGGGCAGCAGCCCCACATGTTAATGGTGAAGGTCCCACATGTGGTCATTTCCTGGGTGACAGCAAAGACAGGAGAGGGGTGGTCCCGGCCGCTTGGCCTTATCCTCTCCCAGGCTGACGTTGCCCAGAACGCAGCAGTGAGCTGCGGACCAGGTGTCTCATCCCCTGAACAGTGGCTTTAGGGGGAAGACCCCAGCCCTGCTGTCTTGTGGGAGAGTCCTCGCCTCCTCGCCCCAGGTCATTATGACCCGACGGGCAGTTGAGCGCTTCCCACTAGATGGCCAGCACCCAGACTCCCCGGAAGCTGTCCCCTCATCAGCATCACCAAAAAGGCCCAGGGGGACCGCGCCATCCTCTGCTTGGGAGAGTGCACGAGTCTACACCGACGGCTGCGGGCCCCCAGAGCCTGGGACCGCGCGCGCTTGGGGCAGGTGTCTGGGCTCCCGGCCTGAGGTCACCAGAGCCACGGGGCCCTGCAGGAAGGAGCGGGGCTCTGGCGCCTGCGAAAGGCCTCCCGTGGGGGCCCCGCGCCCGGCCCAGGGGGCGCCCGAGGTCCCTCCCCAGGGCGCCGAGAGCGGGGCCGCCTGCGGGCACCTCCGTGCGCCCCGCCCGGCCCCCGCCCGCCGCGCCGCCGCCTCCCGCGGTGGAAGGCAGCGAGGCGCGTGCGCACTGACGCGCTCGCGGCCGGGCCCGTGGGCTCTCCCGGGAGGGCGGGGGTGGGAACGTGGGAAGGCGCCGCGCCGCACACCCTCCCCGCCCGCCGCTGGCGCTGGCGCCGCCGCCACCTCGCGGCCAGGGCGCCCCGCGACGCCCGTCGGGTGAGCCGCGCAGGTAAGCGCGCGGGGACGCTCGCGCTCCCGTCGGGGGCTCCCCGCCCCAGCCCGCGGCCCCCGGACTTGAACTTGGCGCTGGGCGCGGGCGGGGTCGCTCCGCTGGGCGGCGGGGGCGCGGCGGGGGCGCGGCGGGGGCGCGGCGGGGGCGCGGGGCCCGGGACCTGGGGCGGCGCTGGGGCCTGGCCTCGCGGTGAACTTTTGCGCCGCGTCCCGGCGGCGTTTCGGCGGCGGGAGCACTGCCTGGGCGGCCCTCGGGTTGCGGGGGCTCGGTGTGCGCCCCTCCGGGCGGGACGGCGGGGGGCGCGCGCGGGGCCCGGGGGCTGGGGAGGCGCACGCGGGACCGGGGGTGTGGGGAGGCGCGCGGGACCGGGGGGCTGGGGAGGCGCGCGGGACCGGGGGTGTGGGGAGGCGCGCGGGACCGGGGGGCTGGGGAGGCGCGCGGTGCCCGGGGGTTGGGGAGGCGCGCGGGGTTCGGGGCGGGGGGAGGCGCGCGGGACCGGGGATGTGGGGAGGCGCGCGGTGCCCCGGGGTGTGGGGAGGCGCGCGGGACCGGGGGTGTGGGGAGGCGCGCGGGACCGGGGGGCTGGGGAGGCGCGCGGTGCCCGGGGGCTGGGGAGGCGCGCGAGACCGGGGGGATGGGGAGGCGCACGCGGGACCGGGGGGTGGGGAGGCGCGCGGGGCCCCGGGCGGTGGGGAGGCGCGCGGGACCCGGGGGGGTGGGGAGGCGCGCGGGACCGGGGGTGTGGGGAGGCGCGCGGTGCCCGGGGGCTGGGGAGGCGCGCGGTGTCCGGGGGCTGGGGAGGCGCGCGAGACCGGGGGGATGGGGAGGCGCACGCGGGACCGGGGGGTGGGGAGGCGCGCGGGACCCGGGGGGGTGGGGAGGCGCGCGGGGTTCGGGGCGGGGGGAGGCGCACGCAGGGCCCGGGTCGGGGGAGGCGCGCGGGCGCGGGCGGAGACGGGGGTTCCGGGGATGTCGTGGGAGGACCCGGGCCTGCTCCATCCCCGCCGCTGCCCTCCACGCGGGCCTGAGACCCTTGGAGGGAGGGAGGGAGAGGTCGCAGCGCCGAGGTGCCTGGAAGAGAACGCAGGAAGCAATTAAAACTCCTCCTTTCGGATTAACAACCAAAAATTGATCGATGTGTCAGGAATACCGCTGATTTATGAAAGGTGCTTATTTCTCTGGTATGGAGAATTTTATGTTCTCCAGGTGAAACCGAGTTCACCCAGCTCCAGCGTAGATTGATGTTTTAATAAAAATAAATAAAGGGGGGGGGGCGCGGGAGACGCTTGCCCGGTCTTTGGGGACGTCGAGTCTCAAATCGCAGAGTTAGACTAACAAATCAAATTGCATTATCTTAACATTTCCTATGTTTTAATCGTGCCTTAAGAAGAAGAAGAAGAAGAAGAAAAAAAGAATTCGGAGGCAGGAGAGCGCCTTCACATTTCGGAAAGTTTTCGGAGGGCGCGGAGAAGTTGGCGTTGGGTAGCGGTGGGCGGCTCGTAAAGGAGGCGGGTCCCGGGAGCGCGGCGGGCCCGGCGGGGCGGGCGGGGCGGGCGGGGCGCGGGCGGGGCGCGGGCGGGCTCGGCAGGGCGGGCGGGAGGCGGCGGCGCCCGGAGCTCGCGGCGCCCGTAGGTGGCGCCCTGGCCCCACGCTAGGCTCGGGAGCTGCGCTGCGCCGGGCGCGCGCGGGCGGGGGCGCGGGCGGGGCGCGGGGCGCGGGGGCGCGGGCGGGGCGCGGGGTCCGCACTGGCGGCGGACTTGGGCTCGGCAGGAGAAAAAGAAGAAAAAAAAAAAAAAAAAAAAAAAAAAAAAAGCTTATTGTTGGCATTTTTACATGTACGGCCTGGGCAGCTTTTGGGGAGCGCAGGGGGGCCCGCCCGTGCGAGCGGAGGAGCCCCTTTGGGGACACCCCAGGCGGGCCTGGGGGCGGCCGCGCGGCCCCAACCGCGCTCCCCGGGCGCGCGCAGACACGCGTGGGTGCGCGCCGCGGCAAGGACGCGGGGTCCACAGCTGCCCGGAGATCACCCCGCGCGGGGCGCCCCGCCCGACCCGCGCCAGCCCTGCGCCTCGGCTGCCGGGCGCGCTCCGCTTTGCAATGTAAATTTCAGCGGGACAAATTGCTTATTAATAGTCTAGAAGAGAAGCGGGTTTCTTTCTTTCTTCTTTTCTTTATCTGTTTTTATTTCTGCATGGCCCCTAGCTATGCCCTGGGCAGCCTCGCCGCCCAGCAGTTTGCTCTTCATTTCAATATCCTAAAGAAAATGCAAATTTCCACAGTGTGGCCTTTTTAAAAAGTTAAATTAGCAACAGCTTTAAGTGACTCCATTAGTATGGAAAACATACACATGTTTAATGTGGGAATAGCTTCCTTTTAACAGGGCTCATTCGGGGCTGTAAATTTAGCAGACCCTCCATGGGTAAAGAATCACGTCGTGGCCAAATGTGTCACCAGAGGCGCACACCCCCCAGCCTCCCCCGTGGCCTGCGCCCGGCTCACCGGGAGGGGCCGCCCGATCCGGCCACCAGCCTGGATCCCTTAGAAGTCGCGCGATCCTGGGCGATAGGGTTTGTGCAGGCGGGCAGGGAGGAGGGGTTGACACATTTCTGTCCAAGGGCACTGTGCTGTCCCATCCCTCCCAGCCTGGTCGTCGCAGTCCCTACAGCTGAGATAATTCCCCGGGCGGACTGGCCAGGCCCCGCAGCTGTCCCCCACCAACCCATTTTTACGCACAGGAACGGGTGTGTACACACCCCGTTAGGGTGCGGCCAGGAGTGGCTGCAGAGGGGGCCTCCATCCTGTGCCAGTGCACCTGCCCCCCCCCCCGCCCCTGCCCCTTGGCTCTCTACCACCCCAGCTCCTTGGCCGGTTTTGGCAAACCCATCTCCAACCCGATTTTCATTGGCAAACTTGTGCGCTCGGTTAGCTTTGAGATGAGGGTATTCAATTCTGTCATGGGGTCTGGTTCCCCCCCCTCCTTTACCTTTAAGCCCGTAGCAGGGCACTCCACCCCCTCCCAGGAAAGAGTTAAGATTTATGGTGTGCTGGAGAGGTCTTGTTAGGATGTAATCTGCATTTTTTAACTACTGCGTAATAAAAAGTGAGAAGTTTTGAGACACCTTTCTTGATTATACCTTTGGCGATACTTTAGGTTTTACATTTAATTTGCATTTTGTTCTTAGTGAATATTGAAGTCTTGAGTGGAGGATTGAATTTTATTAGGACATCTGGACTGACAATATCAAATCAGACACCAGTGTCCCAAAGCATGCTAAAATTTCAGAGTTAATTAGAACGCAGTGTGTTTAATTAAAGCCAATTATAATATTTGAAATTATCTGATCGATCCGTGTTTCTACGGTTTGGGTCTGGTTAGGTGTTGATTGGCGCACTCTGTGCGCCGTTCGATCTGGAAACTACTCAGGGGAAAGTTTGCTTTGTAAACTGGCGGGGGCGGGTGGGCGCGCAATCGGCGACCGGGCGCTGGCTCTGGCGCGTCCTGCCCGACTGCCTTAGGGCGCCGCCGAACGCAGCTCCGGCAACTCCAGCTCGTTGTTAAACCCGCTGCGCTTTTTCGGGTGCGAGGGACCCCGCCACGCACCAGCTGTCTTTCCCGGCTCAGGTGCTCCTCCCAGGCTTTTTGCGGAGAGGCAGCCTCTAAGGTTGCAAGGTGCGTTGGGAGAAAGCCCAGCTCGCAGAATGCGAGCGTTGGATTTGGGATTCTCGCTGTGGCTGAAGAGCCCCCGGGGCAGATTCAGAATGGTGGGGTCAGCCAAAGTGACCGGAGGAGCCAGAGAAAAGTCAGGACAAGGAGACAGTAATTAACTGTTTCCTTTCTAATTTTGCACGCAGCAGGAACCGAGGTGTGCCCCTGCATTTTCCGCCCAGCTTGGAGAGCCCTGGATTTTCCAGGGAGAGGGTCAAGAGAATGCCGGGTGGCATCCGGTGCCCCCCACGGGCCCGGCACTTGGCACGCATGCTTCTCTCGCCAGCCAGGGAGTGGGCGCGGCGCTCACTGCCCTGGCCTTGGTGCGGGTGCCAGGCTCGGCCTGGATTTTGCAGACACACGTGGGCGGCAGTTAGGACCAGGCGTGGCGTGGACGTTTCTGCGCGCTCCTGGGGTCACGGGGGCAGCGAAGCCTAGGTGCGCGGGAAGCGCGGGAGCCGGGGCGCAGCTGGTAGGCCGGGCGGGAGCCTCGGCAGCCACCTGCCCTGGGGTAGGTGGAAGCCTCCTCGGCGGCTTGGCTCTCGGCTGCGCGGCGACACTGCTCTCCCCACCCCAGGAGGCGCTGTTTGTCAAACTTGGCCGCTTAGGCGGGAGGTGCCTGCTTATTCCAGCTTGGAGAATTGAGCCTTTTTCGGTACTCAGGGGTCAGGCTTCACCACCCTTAACCTCACAGGATGACGGATGGGGGGCGATGCAGAGAGCTGGGGACTGAGACCCTTCTGTGTTACTTTTTACCTGTGAATGCAGCCAGGCCTCCCCCATTCTGGCAGAGCGAGAGGAGCCCGTTGGGGCGCCCCGTGTGTCCTGGGCGTGGTGCCCAGTTACTTGCCTCCGAGAGCAGGCGGGATGCGCGGCCTGGCTTGGGTTCAGTTCACCCCTTGACTCCTGAGGGCCCCGCGGCTTCCGTCTCTGCCGGAGTGGGGGGGGGGGGATGGCGAAGGCGCGCTCCCTGGCCCTGGAAAATCCACCCGGAAACCTGGCCCGGCCCACTTTGTGCGCGGTTTAGTAGGTTGGGATGGCCAGAGACCAGAGCACTTGCCTGCCTGGCCTCCCGCGGCCCACCAGGGAGCGTGACCCTGTGGCACCAGTGCAGGCCCTGGACGCGCTCAGGGGCTGCATGACACTGACTCGGGGTGTGCAGGGCTTGCAAGTGCGTGGCTGTTCCACCCTAACCCGCAGTTCACGGGACTTCCCAGGTGTGTCTCCCCACGATTTCCCTATCCTCCGGCCCCCGCCGTGGCCTTCTTCCCGCCGGGGCCCAGGATCTGTCTGGCTCTCCAATTTCGGGTTCGTACCCCAGCCGGCGCCGGGTCCTGAGCCCAGGCTGGAGTGGGCCTGGAGGCAGGTGGCCGGTGCAGGCTGAGCGTGACCCCGGGGCGCAGAGGACGTGGGGCGGGCCGTGCCTGCAACTCGGCACTGGCAGCGGGAACGCGAACGGCGGGCCTTGGGCGCTCCGGCTTCTGACCCCTTCTCGAGGGCCGAGGGGCATGTCGCGCAGCCTGGGCCCGAGGCCAGAGCCCTTGGAGGGCGCCGCGCCTGGACGCTCCCGCGCGCCCCCATCCCTCAGGGGGCCCGGCTTCCAGGAACACCCTGCCCGGGCGCCTCCACGCCGGAAGTGCAGTTTATTACTGTTTGGAAGGCCGGTAGGGAGGCCGGCTGGCTCCGGGCGTGGGCCGCGAGCGGGAAGGGAACTGACAAAGTACCCTGAGCGTTGGGCAGGGGCGGGCTCCGCGGCCGGCCTCACTCGCTGGGACCCCAACTTGGCCCAAGTTTCTGGAGGACTCTGGGACTGGCGCCAGCCGGCCCCCAGCGCTGCAGGCCTCAGCGGCGCAGCAGTGGAGACCCCGGGACGGGGGGAGGTGGCAGGGGGACGCTCACTCCTGGAGCAGAGCGGCCCCTCGCCGTCCGACCGCGGGTGGGCAGTGGGCGCAGGCAGAGGGGCCTGGCGCGCGGCGGCCGGGGCGCTGGGCACTGTGCGGCCAGCAGGGAAGCCGGCCGGGCTGGGGGCCGACGCTGCCCGGAGGGTCGGCGGGACGCCTGGCTCGGCCTCGGTGGTGCCGCGGGTCAGCGGCCAAGCGCCGCCTCTGCCCTGCGCTGTGCGGGCCGCTCCCCGAGCCGGGCTCCAGGGGCGGCGGGCGCTGTCTCTTTAAGGTCACTGCCTGCTCCGGCACGACGTGGGGAGGACAGCTGGGCACTGGCCATCTGACTGACTCCGGCGTGACATCTGGGAGCCCACTGGTGTGTGGCACGCGAAGCGCTTGATGCCGCTATTTAAATGCAAATGTGAGGGGGCTCATTGAAGCCTCTCCCCGTAAATCCGCACAAAAGGAATACTTCCCACCCTCGGAGGAGGAGGAGGCGGCGGCGGAGAGGCGGCGGCGGCCAAGGGCCACCCGTGCAAATCGCGTTGAGCGCGGGCCCCGAGCGGTCGCCGTGGAGGCCCGCGGGGTTCCCCACGAAGGTCAGGCCCCGCCCGGCCCGGCCCCCTGAGCGGCTGTCTGGCCCCTGGGAGTGATCTGGGAGCGGAGGCTGCACCCGCGGCCCGGCCTGCGCAACTTCCAAAGTGTCAGCCTGTCTCTCCGCCCTCCCCACCCCTCCTCTCCCCACCCCCCTGCTTCCCTGCCAGGGCGCCCGGGCGCCCCTAGTTCCCCCTGGAAAGGGAGAGAGGCGGGAGCAGGACTCTGGAGGGAGGAGGCCGGCGCAGGGACGCGCTCCCAGCATCTCTCCGGGCATCCAGGAATTGACCTGCGGTTCCCTTCCTCCTCCCCAGCCTGGGTGCTCCCTCGGTGCCTGGCTCCTCTCTGCTGCCGCTCCCCCTTCTTGAAAGCGAAAATCTGGGGTCGGGTGAGGTGGTGGGGGGGCGAGGGGATGCCCTCCCAGGCTGCTCCCCAGCAGGCCCCGGGTGGAGCCCCGGCCCGGGTCGGGCAGTCCCTGTGCCCGCAGCTCGGGAGCCAGCAGTGGAGTGACAAAAAAGATAAAGTTGGTGAATGATAAAGACCGTATTTTCCACGCTTTGGGTGCGGGACCAGATGATCTAGAAAATGAGCTGAAATGGATTCAGCCTCCGAGCCTGTTGTGAGAGCAGCTGATTCCCCCATTTCGGGCCAGATGGCTGCTGAACACAGATTTGCATTCATTTTCGCTTAATATCGTCCAAAATAGTGGGGCAGCTGCATTTGTTGTCAAAAAGGTTTAAAACCCCTTTTCTTTCTGGGGCAGGATCGTTACCTTATGTGATGGGCTTTATAGAACTTCTTTCCCCTCTTTAGTCAACAGTATCAGATTTAGAAGGATTTGTTTTTAAACCTTCTAATTTGGTAATCAGATTTAAATCGCCTTGGCGCGTGTAATCTGAATTAAAGATACTGTAAATGATTTTAAGCATGATACTTTCGTTAGCGCAAGGAAGGAGGCACCTCCAAGGCGGGCTGGGCATTTTAGGAAGTGTGCTACAAAAGGAGCATTGTTTCCTATTTTCAACTTCATCTTTCCTGAAAAGGCACTTTGCATATTCTGACAATAACGCTTGCCTGGCCGCTCGCCCTGTGTGAGCCCCCGGAGCAGCTAAACACGCAGAGACAAAGCAATTTCTCAACCCCACCCTACACCTATGGCCAACTTTATATTGCGTCGTCCCTCCACGGAGAGAGTGTTCCTTTCTCCACTCGGTCTGATGTGGGTGGAAAGCTCTGGGCTTATTAGGAATACAGAAATTTTCTTTTAATTTATCGTGAATAGTTTCCATACACTTTGATTTAAGGTTATTAACATTCTATAGACAGTGGCATCTTTAATATGTGGCGATCGCTTCTAAAGACTAATCTCATTACCCTCAAATAGTCATAAAATATGATTTTATTATACTTACGTATTTAATTAGACGGCCGGCACCGTAATGGATTTTGAGATGGGACTGGCGCAACAGCTTTGATAATTCACTTATCTTTGGCAATAGTCATTAACCCCCAACACCAGCAAAATAGATTGCTTTCCAACACATCTTTTTTCTCACCCCTTCCAAGAGGCGTGGGGGTCCCCAGATAACGTAAATCGGACTTCGATTCCCCCCCCCCATTAATTAAAATATTAACGTAGGCACACTGTCAGCTCATGGAAGAAGGGAGCGCTACCCCAGACCGGGCGGGGAAAAGGGTGCCCCGCGACACACTTGCACCCTGAAGCCTGTTTTGGTTTGGGTTTAATCGAAAGGGCCTGATTTCTGTCGGCAGGGAGGTGCGGGGACAGCTCCTGCTGGTCCCCTGGGTCTCCGCTCCGGCTCCTGCAGGCGTCCTTCGGGCGCGCAGGGCGCCTGGGTGCAGAGTCCCCGCCGCGGGAGCTCGGCCGCGCGGCCCACGCGTTGCGCGCGCCCTGCTGCGCTCCCGGTTCCTCGAGGCCAGGTCGGGGAGCCGCGCGCTCGGCCGGGCCCGGCGGCCCCGGGGGGCAGGACCGCGCGCCTTCTGGCGAGGCTGGCGCCGGGGAGGTCGGGCCCCCGCGCGGGGCGCGCAGCCGGACCCCAGCCCCGGGGCGCCGCGGAGGCCGTGCGCGCTCGCCGTGCGCCCGGGGAGCCCGGGGCCGCCTTTGTCGCTCGCCGCGTTTAAGCGCAGGCCGGGCGTGGGGGTGGGGGACGGGGTGGGGGTGGGGGTGGGGGTGGGTGCCCCGGTGGCCACGGGAGAGGCCGCCTCCGACGTGGGTCCGGAGCCCCGCACTCGGCGGCCTCGGCGGGGGCAGAAAGCGCCGGCGCCGGGCGAGGCCCAGACGGGGGCAGCGCGGCCCCCCAGCCGCAGCCTGAGGTCTGCGCGCCCCGCCTTGGCGAGGGAGCCCTGCCCTCTCCACCGCCCCCCGTGCATCCGTCCATGCGTGCGTCCGAGCGTCCGTCCATCCATCCATCCATCCATCCATCCATCCATCCGTCCGTCCCCGGCAGCGGCAGCGGGTGGCTCGCCCCTGCAGCCCCTGCAGGTCCTCCAGCCCCTGCAGCCCCTGCAGCCCCCTCCCCGCGGCCTGCCTGCCTCTTCCCACTTCTCCCTTTGGGCCGCCCCGGGGCGTTTGTTGCCTGCGTTCGGGGCAACTTTGGGGGCGCCTGGGCACTGCGCCCCCTCTGCACCCCCGCCCCCCTGCCCGGGACAGTGTTTGGACCGCGCGGCTGTTCGGGGAGGAGGCGGGCGCGCGCGCACGGCTGTTTGTTTGGTGTCGCGGTTTATTTGGGGCGGGCGGGGGCCCCCGGGCGGCGGCGGCGGCGGCGGCGGCGGGGCTCGCGGGGCTCGCGGGGCTCGGGCCGGCTCGCGGCGCCGTCAGGCAGTCAGTCGGCGAGCGCGGCGGCGGCGGCGGCGGCGGCGGCGAGGGGCGCGGCGAGGGGCGGCCGCTCCCATATATGGCGCAGGCGCCGCCCCCCGACGTCACCCTCTGACAGCGCCGCTCCCGGGGGCTCCGAGTTTTGGCTCCCGGGAAAGGGTCCATTCCTCGGGGAGAGAGGGCTGAGTTTCGTGCGCCTCCGTCCGCTGCGCGCGCCGCTCCGGGCCCCGCCGCGCCCCGCCTGCGCCCGGGACCGCGCCGCGGCGCTCAGTGCCCCGCTTATCTGTCTTTGGAGCAGGCGGGCCGCGCCAGACGCGGGCGATCCCGCAGTGCCCTGCAGCCGCGGCGCCGCCCGGCGAGGATGACACCACGTTGAGCGCCTGCAAACAACAACAACAACAAGCGCCTCCGCGGCCGCCGCGTCCCGCTCGCGCTCCGCAGCCGCCGCGCCGCCGCCGGGGCCGCCGGTGCCTGTGGCGCCTGCCCGGGACGCGCTGACGCCGGCGGCCGGCCGGACCGTGCCCGCGGGCGCCGAGCAGGGCGAGCGCGGCCAGGGCAGCCGCCTGCCGCCGAGCCCCGAGCGCCGCTGCTCGCCGGAGCGCGTTCGGCCCGGAGCCGCGGCCGCCGCCAGCAGGGTTCATGTTTGGGATCCAGGAGAACATTCCGCGCGGGGGGACGACCATGAAGGAGGAGCCGCTGGGCAGCGGCATGAACCCGGTGCGCTCGTGGATGCACACGGCGGGGGTGGTGGACGCCAACACGGCGGCGCAGAGGTACGTACCGGCCGCGCCCCGGCCCCGGCCCCGGCCCCGGCCCCGGCCCCGGTCCCCGCCGCCCCCGCCGCTCACCGGGCCGCGCTCTCTTCCCTCCGCAGCGGCGTGGGGCTGGCGCGGGCGCACTTCGAGAAGCAGCCGCCCTCCAACCTGCGCAAGTCCAATTTCTTCCACTTCGTGCTGGCGCTCTACGACAGGCAGGGGCAGCCGGTGGAGATCGAAAGGACCGCTTTTGTGGACTTTGTGGAGAAAGAGAAAGTAAGTGCACGCGCGCCGCCGCCGCCGCCGCCGCCGCCAGCGCTCCGGAGGCGGCCGCGGTGCCCCGGGCGCGCCCCTCTCCGCGGCGGGGACCGCGCGCCCCGCGCCCCCCTGCGCGCTCCCCCGCGCGCCCCCCCCCCGCGCGCCCCGCCACGCGCGGCCGCGGGCCGTGCAGCCTCCCCGCGCGCCCCCCCCCCGGACCCCCGGACCCCCGGACCCACTCGCGGCGAGGAGGACGCCGCGGGCTTGCAGCGGGACACGGACACCGCCGCGCCGCCGCCCCCCGGGCCGGGAGCCCTGCCCTGCGCGCGCCAGGCCGCGGACGGCGCCGGACGCCGCGCGCACTAAAAATGCGATTATTTATCGTTGCTTTCAGGAGCCCAACAACGAGAAAACCAACAACGGCATCCACTACAAGCTCCAGTTGCTGTACAGCAACGGTAAGTGCCCGCCGCGCCGGCCCCTGCCCGCCCCTGCCTGCCCGGGCTCCCTCTCCTGTCCCCCCACCACCCCAGCCCAGCCCAGCCTGGCCGAGCCAAAGGACGTAAAGATTTTGAGATTAAAATGACACGGATGTAAACACGAAATCTTCTCATGGCATAGAAGGAAAAACAAAACATAAACGATCGATAAGTCGATGGCACTTCACATGATTAAGCGGTGGGGCTCGGAGCAGGAAAGTAAAAAGGGGGGGATCGATAGAGGCTTCAGCAGAGCATCACTTTTAAGTGACTTTTTTTTTCAGTTTTGCAAATTAATGTTAATTATCGAGATGGGGGTGGGGAGCTCCATAAACGGAGCAGAACTGAAGTTCTCCTCCTGCCTAACCTTCCCCCCTCCCCACACACCCCCAGTTTTTTTTTTTTTTTTTGTTGTTGTTGTTGTTGTTGTTTTTAAAATCCTCGAGAGGCACGTTAGGAAGAGTGCAAACTCTCACTCGTGGGGTGCTTTCTTGTTTTCTAAAAATAAAGGACCCCATGGGCCCACTGGTGTGGCAACGGGGCCTGCCCTCAGTCTGGCAAATTCGTTGCACCTTTCAGTGCAGACCCTGAGAGTCCTAAGAAAAGAAACCCAGAGAAGGAGAAGTGGTTGGGGGCTCTCTTTTCTTGCCTTTGAAAAAGGGCATGCCTTAAGTTTTGCTGCATCACCGCCGGCAGCAGTCCTGAGTTACCGACTTCCTGTGCCCCAGGTGCCCTCGCTAAAATCCTGATGAGAATTTGTCCCTGTTTTTTTTTTCTTTTTCTTTTTTTTTTTTTGCAGGAGTCAGAACGGAGCAGGATCTGTATGTACGCCTCATAGATTCCATGACCAAACAGGTGAGAAAGTTTAAGCCTCTGCACTAGTTCGCACTGCTCAGCTGGGTTGTCTTGGGGTGGACATGAGGCCAGTGACAAATGGATCTCGTGAAGTTGCTTTCCATTTAGTTTCCTTGACATACTAATGAGAATTCCATATTTATTGGAATAAATGATGCGATTGGTAAAACAGTTTATGTTGTCGTTAGACTGGGACATCTATGCTTTCATTAGATGGCGTGTGATTGGGATAAAATTCTGTCTTAATTAGCTATGATAATGAATGTTGGACAGAAAAATTTCAGGAGGCTTCTCCTCTCGTATATTTCTTAAATGTTTCTCTTCTCTGCTTGGAATCATTTCATTGATTTTTTTTCCCCCCTATAACAAAGGCAACTAACTCCCTCCCAAAGCCCATTGAGTTGGGCTTGATTAGTTCATTTTTTTCTCCTTTCCAGTGTGATGGTCTAGTAACGCGAGACGTTGATTTGGATTTAAAAGTGAAATGTGTTGGGGTGAAAAGTCACCTTGTTCTCCGCTAGAGCGTCTTCACCTCTCAGCCTCCCCTCTCCATAATTCAAACTCCCAGCTCCAGAGGTCACCCACACCCGTCCATTGCTCTGGGAGCAGCTTCTGCCCCCTATCCCACCCTCTGTCATACCTTGTAAATAACATAATTACAAGCAGTTCCTTATTAAATTATTTAACCTGTCTTGGTCAACTTTTCCGATGATAACCATTGGCTATCAGTAATGTGATTAAGTGCAGAAAAAGCGCTTCATTGCTTTTTGACGTTGTGCAGTCTCTGGCTGGTTTTGGGCAGGGTGGTGTGTTGTTGTGTAGTCCTTGTCGAGACTATTCCCCCCACCCCCCCATTTTCTTAAAATAGTATTGGGGGAGGGGAAAGTTCAAGGCGAACATTAAACCCTCTCCGCACAGATTGATTTAAAATGTACTTCCAAGGTGGGCTTCAGGCTTAGAAATGAAAGCAGCGCCTTCATTTTTGATGCTAACTTTAAGAATTGTGAGCCAAGTGAGAAGGAACTCCTTGGAGCTTCCTGCAGCCCAGCACGCTTGCTTGCCTGCCTCCCACTCTCTGCACAGCGATTAGTTTTTGGATTTTACTTCCCCTTTAAAAAGTTGGTCCTTCCCTGGGCAACAAGCGAGTGGGGTTTTAATGTCTGCAGCGTAAAAGCGTGGTTTTCTCTCAGAGTAAAACAGATCTTACAGGTAAACGACCGTGTTTCTGACAAAGACGGAGGCAGCATGCCCTTCGGTAATTATTCCGCTCGGATCCAGAGAAGCCTCTGGATCTAGGGCTGCTGGTTGGCAGGGCGCTTTTATTTCCTTTGTATATAAGGGCTAAATGTTGTCGGAAACCGCAGTGGTCTAATTAAGAGGTTGATGTAGGCAGCGCTAAGTTTCTCTGTTGTTGCTTGGAGGA